>NC_083107.1:44743002-45061216 GCF_949774975.1 Lagenorhynchus albirostris | reverse complement strand
ACCCCTAAACCGTTGTGGTACCCTCACCTGGACCCTAAACCATCCCCGTCCCCTAACCCTAACCCTAGCCCGAACCCTAACCCTAACCCTTCCCCGAAGCCTTACCCTCCCCCGACCCCTAATCCTTACCCGTAAGCTCACACTAACCCGCGCCCTCACACGTACACTTCCCCTAAACCGTTGTCGTACCCTCACCTGAACACTAAACCGTCCCCGTCCCCTAACACTAACCCTAGCCCGAACCCTAACCTAACACTTCGCCAAAGCCTTACCCTCACCCATCCCCTAATCCTAACCCGTACGCTCACACTATCCCACGCCCTCACACATACGCTCCCCCTAAACCTTTGTCATACCCTCACCTGGACCCTAAACCGTCCCCGTTCCCTAACCCTAACCCTAGCCCGAACTCTAACCCTAACCCTTCCCCGAAGCCTTACCCTCACCTGTCCATATTCCTAACCTGTACTCTCACGCTAACCCGCGTCCTCACACGTACGCTCCCCATAAACCGTTGTCGTACCCTCACCTGGACCCTAAACCGTCCCTTCCCCTAACCCTAACCCTAGCCCTAACCCTAACCCTTCCCTGAAGCCTTACCCTCACCCGTCCCGTAATCCTAACACGTACGCTCACACTATCCTGCGCCCTCACACGTACGCTCCCCCTAAACCGTTGTCATACCCTCACAGGGACCCTAAACCATCCCCGTCACCTAACCCTAACCCTAGCCCGAACTCTGAACCTAACACTTCCCCGAAGCCTTACCCTCCCCCGTCCCCTAATCTTAAACCGTACGCTCACACTAACCCGCGCCCTCACACGTACGCTCCCCCTAAACCGTTGTCGTACCCTCACCAGGACCCTAAACCGTCCCCGTGCCCTAACCCTAACCCTAGCCTGAAGCCTAACACTAACCCTTCCCTGAAGCCTTACCCTCACCCGTCCCCTAATCCTAACCCGTACGCTCAAATTAACCCACGCCCTCACATGAACGCTCCCCCTAAACCGTTGTCGTAATTTCACCTGGACCCTAAACCGTCCCCGTGCCCTAACCCTAACCCTAGCCTGAACCCTAACACTAAACCTTCCTAGAAGCCTTAGTCTCACCCGTCCCGTAATCCTAAACCGAACGCTCATACTAACCCGCCCCCTCACACGTATCCTCCCCCTAAACCGTTGTCGTACACTCACCTGGACCCTAAACCGTCCCCGTCCCCTAATCCTAACCCTAGCCCGAACCCTAACCCTAACACTTCCCCGAAGCCTTACCCTCACCCGTCCCCTAATCCTAACCCGTACGGTCACACTATCCCGCGCCCTCACTCGTACGCTCCCCCTAAACCGTTGTCATACCCTCACCTGGACCGTAAACCGTCCCCATCCCCTAACCCTAACCCTAACCCTCCCACGCATCCTCCCCCTAAACCGTTGTGGTACCCTCACCTGGACCCTAAACCGTCCCCGTCCCCTAACCCTAACCCTAGCCCAAACCCTAACCCTAAACCTTCCCCGAAGCCTGACCCTCACCCGTCCCCTAATCCTAACCCGTACGCTAACACTAACCCGCACCCTCACACGTACGCTTCCCCTAAACCGTTGTCGTACCCTCACCTGGACCCTCAACTGTCCCCGTCCCCTAACACTAACCCTAGGCCGAACCCTAACCCTAACCCTTCCCCGAAGCCTTAACCTCACCAGTCCCCTAATCCTAAATCGTACGCTCATACTAACCTGCGCCCTCACACTTATCCTCGCCCTAAACCGTTGTGGTACCCTCACCTGGACCCTAAACCGTCCCCATCCCCTAACCCTAACCCTAGCCCGAACCCTAACCCTAACCCTTCGCCGAAGCTTGACCCTCACCCGTACCCTAATCCTAACCCGTACGCTAACACTAACCAGCGCCCTCACACGCACGCTCCCCCTAAAGCGTTGTCGGACCCTCACCTGGACCCTAAACCGTCCCCGTCCCCTAACACTAACCCTAAGCCGAACCCTAACCCTAAATCTTCCCCGAAGCCTTACCCTCACCCGTCCCCTAATACTAAATCATACGCTCACGCTAACCCATGCCCTCACACGGACGCTACCCCTAAACCGTTGTGGTACCCTCACCTGGACCCTAAAACATCCCCGTCCCCTAACCCTAACCTTAGCCCGAACCCTAACCCTAACCCTTCCCCGAGCCTTACTCTCCCCCGACCCCTAATCCTTACCCGTAAGCTCACACTAACCCGCGCCCTCACACGTACACTTCCCCTAAACCGTTGTCGTACCCTTATCTGGACCCTAAACTGTCCCCATCCCCTAACCCTAACCCTAGCCCGAACCCTAACCCTAACCCTTCCCCGAAGCCTGACCCTCACCCGTGCCCTAATCCTAACCCGTACGCTAACACTAACGCGCGCCCTCTCACGCACGCTCCCCCTAAAGCGTTGTCGGACCCTAACCTGGACCCTAAACCGTCCCCATCCCCTAACCCTAACCCTAGCCCGAACCCTAACCCTAACCCTTCCCCGAAGCCTGACCCTCACCCGTCCCCTAATCCTAACCCGTAGGCTCACACTAACCCGCGCCCTCACACGCACGCTCCCCCTAAAGGGTTGTCGGACCCTCACCTGGACCCTAAACCGTCCCCGTCCCCTAACCCTAACCCTAGCCCAAACCCTAACCCTAACCCTTCTCCGAAGCCTGACCCTCTCCCGTCCCCTAATCCTAACACGTACGCTAACACTAACGCGCGCCCTCACACGCACGCTCCCCCTAAAGCGTTGTCGTACCCTCACCTGGACCCTAAACCGTCCCTTCCCCTAACCCTAACCCTAGCCCTAACCCTAACCCTTCCCCGAAGCCTTACCCTCACCCGTTCCCTAATCCTAACCCGTACGCTCACACTATCCCGCGCCCTCACACGTACGCTCCCCCTAAACCGTTGTCATACCCTCACCTGGACCCTAAACCGTCCCCGTCCCGTAACCCTAACCCTAGCCCGAACCCTAACACTAACCCTTCCCCGAAGCCTTACTCTCACCCGTCCCCTAATCCTAAACCGTACGCTCATTCTAACCCGCGCCCTCACACGTATCCTCCCCCTAAACCGTTGTGGTACCCTCACCTGGACGCTGAACCGTCCCCGTCCCCTAACCCTAACCCTAGCCCGAACCCTAACCTAACACTTCGCCAAAGCCTTACCCTCACCCATCCCCTAATCCTAACCCGTACGCTCACACTATCCCACGCCCTCACACGTACGCTCCCCCTAAACCTTTGTCATACCCTCACCTGGACCCTAAACCGTCCCCGTTCCCTAACCCTAACCCTAGCCCGAACTCTAACCCTAACCCTTCCCCGAAGCCTTACCCTCACCTGTCCATATTCCTAACCTGTACTCTCACGCTAACCCGCGTCCTCACACGTACGCTCCCCATAAACCGTTGTCGTACCCTCACCTGGACCCTAAACCGTCCCTTCCCCTAACCCTAACCCTAGCCCTAACCCTAACCCTACCCCGAAGCCTTACCCTCACCCGTCCCGTAATCCTAACACGTACGCTCACACTATCCTGCGCCCTCACACGTACGCTCCCCCTAAACCGTTGTCATACCCTCACAGGGACCCTAAACCATCCCCGTCACCTAACCCTAACCCTAGCCCGAACTCTAAACCTAACACTTCCCCGAAGCCTTACCCTCCCCCGTCCCCTAATCCTAAACCGTACGCTCACACTAACCCGCGCCCTCACACGTACGCTCCCCCTAAACCGTTGTCGTACCCTCACCAGGACCCTAAACCGTCCCCGTGCCCTAACCCTAGCCTGAAGCCTAACACTAACCCTTCCCCGAAGCCTTACCCTCACCCGTCCCCTAATCCTAACCCGTACGCTCAAACTAAACCACGCCCTCACATGAACGCTCACCCTAAACCGTTGTCGTAATTTCACCTGGACCCTAAACCGTCCCCGTGCCCTAACCCTAACCCTAGCCTGAACCCTAACACTAAACCTTCCTAGAAGCCTTACTCTCACCCGTCCCGTAATCCTAAACCGAACGCTCATACTAACCCGCCCCCTCACACGTATCCTCCCCCTAAACCGTTGTCGTACACTCACCTGGACCCTAAACCGTCCCCGTCCCCTAATCCTAACCCTAGCCCGAACCCTAACCCTAACCCTTCCCCGAAGCCTTACCCTCACCCGTCCCCTAATCCTAACCCGTACGGTCACACTATCCCGCGCCCTCACTCGTACGCTCCCCCTAAACCGTTGTCATACCCTCACCTGGACCGTAAACCGTCCCCATCCCCTAACCCTAACCCTAGCCCGAAACCTAACACTAACCCTTCCCCGAAGCCTTAATCTGACCCGTCCCCTAATCCTAAACCGTACCCTCATACTAACCAGCGCCCTCACACGTATCCTCACCCTAAACCGTTGTGGTACCCTCACCTGGACCCTAAACCGTCCCCGTCCCCTAACCCTAACCCTAGCCCGAACCCTAACCCTAACCCTTCCCCGAAGCCTGACCCTCACCCGTCCCCTTATCCTAACCCGTAGGCTCACACTAACCTGAGCCCTCACACGCACGCTCCCCCTAAAGTGCTGTCGGACCGTCACCTGGACCCTAAACCGTCCCCGTCCCCTAACCCTAACCCTAGCCCGAACCCTAACCCTAACCCTTCCCCGAAGCCTGACCCTCACCCGTCCCCTAATCCTAACCCGTACGCTAACACTAACCCGCGCCCTCACACGCACGCTCCCCCTAAAGCGTTGTTGGACCCTCACCTGGACCCTAAACCGTCCCCGTCCCCTTACCCTAACCCTAGCCCGAACCCTAACCCTAACCCTTCCCCGAAGCCTGACCCTCACCCGTACCCTAATCCTAACCCGTAGGCTCACACTAACGCGCGCCCTCACACGCACGCTCCGCCTAAAGCGTTGTCGGACCCTCACCTGGACCCTAAACCGTCCCCGTCCCCTAACCCTAACCCTAGCCCAAACCCTAACCCTAAACCTTCCCCGAAGCCTGACCCTCACCCGTCCCCTAATCCTAACCCGTACGCTAACACTAACCCGCACCCTCACACGTACGCTTCCCCTAAACCGTTGTCGTACCCTCACCTGGACCCTCAACTGTCCCCGTCCCCTAACACTAACCCTAGGCCGAACCCTAACCCTAACCCTTCCCCGAAGCCTTAACCTCACCAATCCCCTAATCCTAAATCGTACGCTCATACTAACCTGCGCCCTCACACGTATCCTCGCCCTAAACCGTTGTGGTACCCTCACCTGGACCCTAAGCCGTCCCCATCCCCTAACCCTAACCCTAGCCCGAAACCTAACCCTAAACCTTCCCCGAAGCCTTACCCTCAACCGTCACCTAATCCTAACCTGTACGCTCACGCTAACCCGTGCCCTCACACGGACGCTCCCCCTAAACCGTTGTGGTACCCTCACCTGGACCCTAAACCATCCCCGTCCCCTAACCCTAACCCTAGCCCGAACCCTAACCCTAACCCTTCCCCGAAGCCTTACCCTCCCCCGACCCCAAATCCTTACCCGTAAGCTCACACTAACCCGCGCCCTCACACGCACGCTCCCCCTAAAGGGTTGTCGGACCCTCACCTGGACCCTAAACCGTCCCCGTCCCCTAACCCTAACCCTAGGCCGAAACCTAACCCTAACCCTTCCCCGAAGCCTGACCCTCACTCCTCCCCTAATCCTAACCCGTACGCTAACACTAACCCGCGCCCTCACACGCACGTTCCCCCTAAAGCGTTGTCGGACCCTCACCTGGACCCTAAACCGTCCCCGTCCCCTAACCCTAACCCTAGCCCGAACCCTAACCCTAACCCTTCCCCGAAGCCTGACCCTCATCGTCCCCTAATCCTAACCCGTACGCTAACACTAACCCGCGCCCTCACACGCACGCTCCCCCTAAAGCGTTGTCGGACCCTCACCTGAACCCTAAACCGTCCCCGTCCCCTAACCCTAACCCTAGCCCGAACCCTAATCCTAACCCTTCCCCGAAGCCTGACCCTCACCCGTCCCATAATCCTAACCTGTACGCTAACACTAACCCGCGCCCTCACACGCACGCTCCCCCTAAAGCGTTGTCGGACCCTCACCTGGACCCTAAATCGTCCCCGTCCCCTAACCCTAACCCTAGCCCGAACCCTAACCCTAACCCTTCCCCGAAGCCTGACCCTCACCCGTCCCCTAACCCTAACCCGTACGCTAACACTAACCAGCGCCCTCACACGCACGCTCCCCCTAAAGCGTTGTCGGACCCTCACCTGGACCCTAAACCGTCCCCGTCCCCTAACACTAACCCTAAGCCGAACCCTAACCCTAAATCTTCCCCGAAGCCTTACCCTCACCCGTCCCCTAATCCTAAATCGTACGCTCACGCTAACCCGTGCCCTCACACGGACGCTACCCCTAAACCGTTGTGGTACCCTCACCTGGACCCTAAACCATTCCCATCCCCTAACCCTAACCTTAGCCCGAACCCTAACCCTAACCCTTCCCCGAAGCCTTACCCTCCCCCGACCCCTAATCCTTACCCGTAAGCTCAAACTAACCCGCGCCCTCACACGTACACTTCCCCTAAACCGTTGTCGTACCCTCATCTGGACCCTCAACCGTCCCCGTCCCCTAACCCTAACCCTAGCCCAAACCCTAACCCTAACCCTTCTCCGAAGCCTGACCCTCTCCCGTCCCCTAATCCTAACCCGTACGCTAACACTAACCCGCGCCCTCACACGCACGCTCCCCGTAAAGCGTTGTCGGACCCTCACCTGGACCCTAAACCGTCCCCATCCCCTAACCCTAACCCTAGCCCGAACCCTAACCCTAACCCTTCCCCGAAGCCTGACCTTCACCCGTCCCCTAATCCTAACCCGTACGCTAACACTAACGCGCGCCCTCTCACGCACGCTCCCCCTAAAGCGTTGTCGGACCCTCACCTGGACCCGAAACCGTCCCCATCCCCTAACCCTAACCCTAGCCCGAGCCCTAACCCTAACCCTTCCCCGAAGCCTGACCCTCACCCGTCCCCTAATCCTAACCCGTAGGCTCACACTAACCCGCGCCCTCACACGCACGCTCCCCCTAAAGGGTTGTCGGACCCTCACCTGGACCCTAAACCGTCCCCGTCCCCTAACCCTAACCCTAGGCCGAAACCTAACCCTAACCCTTCCCCGAAGCCTGACCCTCACTCCTCCCCTAATCCTAACCCGTACGCTAACACTAACCCGCGCCCTCACACGCACGTTCCCCCTAAAGCGTTGTCGGACCCTCACCTGGACCCTAAACCGTCCCCGTCCCCTAACCCTAACCCTAGCCCGAACCCTAACCCTAACCCTTCCCCGAAGCCTGACCCTCATCGTCCCCTAATCCTAACCCGTACGCTAACACTAACCCGCGCCCTCACACGCACGCTCCCCCTAAAGCGTTGTCGGACCCTCACCTGAACCCTAAACCGTCCCCGTCCCCTAACCCTAACCCTAGCCCGAACCCTAACCCTAACCCTTCCCCGAAGCCTGACCCTCACCCGTCCCATAATCCTAACCTGTACGCTAACACTAACCCGCGCCCTCACACGCACGCTCCCCTAAAGCGTTGTCGGACCCTCACCTGGACCCTAAACCGTCCCCGTCCCCTAACCCTAACCCTAGCCCGAACCCTAACCCTAACCCTTCCCCGAAGCCTGACCGTCACCCGTCCCCTAATCCTAACCCGTACGCTAACACTAACCAGCGCCCTCACACGCACGCTCCCCCTAAAGCGTTGTCGGACCCTCACCTGGACCCTAAACCGTCCCCGTCCCCTAACACTAACCCTAAGCCGAACCCTAACCCTAAATCTTCCCCGAAGCCTTACCCTCACCCGTCCCCTAATCCTAAATCGTACGCTCACGCTAACCCGTGCCCTCACACGGACGCTACCCCTAAACCGTTGTGGTACCCTCACCTGGACCCTAAACCATTCCCATCCCCTAACCCTAACCTTAGCCCGAACCCTAACCCTAACCCTTCCCCGAAGCCTTACCCTCCCCCGACCCCTAATCCTTACCCGTAAGCTCAAACTAACCCGCGCCCTCACACGTACACTTCCCCTAAACCGTTGTCGTACCCTCATCTGGACCCTCAACCGTCCCCGTCCCCTAACCCTAACCCTAGCCCAAACCCTAACCCTAACCCTTCTCCGAAGCCTGACCCTCTCCCGTCCCCTAATCCTAACCCGTACGCTAACACTAACCCGCGCCCTCACACGCACGCTCCCCGTAAAGCGTTGTCGGACCCTCACCTGGACCCTAAACCATCCCCGTCCCCTAACCCTAACCCTAGCCCGAACCCTAACCCTAACCCTTCCCCGAAGCCTGACCTTCACCCGTCCCCTAATCCTAACCCTTACGCTAACACTAACGCGCGCCCTCTCACGCACGCTCCCCCTAAAGCGTTGTCGGACCCTCACCTGGACCCTAAACCGTCCCCATCCCCTAACCCTAACCCTAGCCCGAGCCCTAACCCTAACCCTTCCCCGAAGCCTGACCCTCACCCGTCCCCTAATCCTAACCCGTAGGCTCACACTAACCCGCGCCCTCACACGCACGCTCCCCCTAAAGGGTTGTCGGACCCTCACCTGGACCCTAAACCGTCCCCGTCCCCTAACCCTAACCCTAGCCCGAAACCTAACCCTAACCCTTCCCCGAAGCCTGACCCTCACTCCTCCCCTAATCCTAACCCGTACGCTAACACTAACCCGCGCCCTCACACGCACGCTCCCCCTAAAGCGTTGTCGGACCCTCACCTGGACCCTAAACCGTCCCCGTCCCCTAACCCTAACCCTAGCCCGAACCCTAACCCTAACCCTTCCCCGAAGCCTGACCCTCACCCGTCCCCTATTCCTAACCCGTACGCTAACACTAACCCGTGCCCTCACACGCACGCTCCCCCTAAAGCGTTGTCGGACCCTCACCTGAACCCTAAACCGTCCCCGTCCCCTAACCCTAACCCTAGCCCGAACCCTAACCCTAACCCTTCCCCGAAGCCTGACCCTCACCCGTCCCATAATCCTAACCTGTACGCTAACACTAACCCACGCCCTCACACGCACGCTCCCCCTAAAGCGTTGTCGGACCCTCACCTGGACCCTAAACCGTCCCCGTCCCCTAACCTTAACCCTAGCCCGAACCCTAACCCTAACCCTTCCCCGAAGCCTGACACTCACCCGTCCCCTAATCCTAACCCGTACGCTAACACTAACCAGCGCCCTCACACGCACGCTCCCCCTAAAGCGTTGTCGGACACTCACCTGGACCCTAAACCGTCCCCGTCCCCTAACACTAACCCTAAGCCGAACCCTAACCCTAAATCTTCCCCGAAGCCTTACCCTCACCTGTCCCCTAATCCTAAATCGTACGCTCACGCTAACCCGTGCCCTCACAGGGACGCTACCCCTAAACCGTTGTGGTACCCTCACCTGGACCCTAAACCATCCCCGTCCCCTAACCCTAACCCTAGCCCGAACCCTAACCCTAACCCTTCCCCGAAGCCTTACCCTCCCCCGACCCCTAATCCTTACCCGTAAGCTCACACTAACTCGCGCCCTCACACGTACACTTCCCCTAAACCGTTGTCGTACCCTCACCTGGACCCTCAACCGTCCCTGTCCCCTAACCCTAACCCTAGCCCAAACCCTAACCCTAACCCTTCTCCGAAGCCTGACCCTCTCCCGTCCCCTAATCCTAACACGTACGCTAACACTAACCCGCCCCCTCACACGCACGCTCCCCGTAAAGCGTTGTCGGACCCTCACCTGGACCCTAAACCGTCCCCGTCCCCTAACCCTAACCCTAGCCCGAACCCTAACCCTAACCCTTCCCCGAAGCCTGACCCTCACCCGTCCCCTAATCCTAACCCGTACGCTAACACTAACGCGCGCCCTCTTACGCACGCTCCCCCTAAAGCGTTGTCGGACCCTAACCTGGACCCTAAACCGTCCCCATCCCCTAACCCAAACCCTAGCCCGAACCCTAACCCTAACCCTTCCCCGAAGCCTGACCCTCACCCGTCCCCTAATCCTAACCCGTAGGCTCACACTAACCCGCGCCCTCACACGCACGCTCCCCCTAAAGGGTTGTCGGACCCTCACCTGGACCCTAAACCGTCCCCGTCCCCTAACCCTAACCCTAGGCCAAACCCTAACCCTAACCCTTCCCCGAAGCCTGACCCTCACCCCTCCCCTAATCCTAACCCGTACGCTAACACTAACCCGCGCCCTCACACGCACGCTCCACCTAAAGCATTGTCGGACCCTCACCTGGACCCTAAACCGTCCCCGTCCCCTAACCCTAACCCTAGCCCGTACCCTAACCCTAACCCTTCCCCGAAGCCTGACCCTCACCTGTCCCCTAATCCTAACCCGTACGCTAACACTAACGCGCGCCCTCACACGCACGCTCCCCCTAAAGCGTTGTCGGACCCTCACCTGGACCCTCAACCGTCCCCGTCCCCTAACCCTAACCCTAGCCCGAACCCTAACCCTAACCCTTCCCCGAAGCCTGACCCTCACCCATCCCCTAATCCTAACCCGTACGCTAACACTAACCCGCGCCCTCACACGCACGCTCCCCCTAAAGCGTTGTCGGACCCTCACCTGGACCCTCAACCATCCCCGTCCCCTAACCCTAGCCCGAACCCTAACCCTAACCCTTCCCCGAAGCCTGACCCTCACCCGTCCCCTAATCCTAACCCGTAGGTTCACACTAACCCGCGCCCTCACACACACGCTCCCCCTAAAGCGTTGTCGGACCCTCACCTGGACCCTAAACCGTCCCCGTCCCCGTCCCCTAACCCTAACCCTAGCCCAAACCCTAACCCTAACACTTTCCCAAAGCCTGACCGTCACCCGTCCCCTAATCCTAACCCGTACGCTAACACTAACCCGCGCCCTCACACGCACGCTCCCCCTAAAGCGTTGTCGGACACTCACCTGGACCCTAAACCGTCCCCGTGCCCTAACCCTAACCCTAGCATGAACCCTAACCCTAACCCTTCCCCGAAGCCTGACCCTCACTCCTCCCCTAATCCTAACCCGTACGCTAACACTAACCCACGGCCTCACACGCACGCTCCCCCTAAATCGTTGTCATACCCTCACCTGGACCCTAAACCGTCCCCGTCCCCTAACCCTAACCCTAGCCCGAACCCTAACCCTAACCCTTCCCCGAAGCCTGACCCTCACCCTTCCCCTAATCCTAACCCGTACGCTAACACTAACCCGCGCCCTCACACGCACGCTCTCCCTAAAGCGTTGTCGGACCCTCACCTGGAGCCTAAACCGTCCCCGTCCCCTAACCCTAACCCTAGCCAGAACCCTAACCCTAACCCTTCCCCGAAGCCTGACCCTCACCCGTCCCCTAATCCTAACTCGTACGCTAACATTAACCCGCGCCCTCACACGCACGCTCCCCCTAAAGCGTTGTCGGACCCTCACCTGGATCCTAAACCGTCCCCGTCCCCTAACCGTAACCCTAGCCCGAACCCTAACCCTAACACTTCCCTGAAGCCTGACCCTCACCCGTCCCCTAATCCTAACCCGTACGCTAACACTAACCCGCGCCCTCACATGCACGGTCACCGTAAAGCGTTGTCGGACCCTCACCTGGACCCGAAACCGTCCCCGTCCCCTAACCCTAACCCTAGCCCGAACCCTAACCCTAACCCTTCCCCGAAGCCTGACCCTCACCCGTCCCCTAATCCTAACCCGTACGCTAAAACTAACGTGTGCCCTCTCACGCACGCTCCCCCTAAAGCGTTGTCGGACCCTCACCTGGACCCTAAACCGTCCTCGTCCCCTAACCCTAACCCTAGCTCGAGCCCTAACCCTAACCCTTCCCCGAAGCCTGACCCTCACCCGTCCCCTAATCCTAACCCATAGGCTCACACTAACCCGCGCCCTCACACGCACGCTCCCCCTAAAGGGTTGTCGGACCCTCACCTGGACCCTAAACCGTCCCCGTCCCCTAACCCTAACCCTAGGCCGAAACCTAACCCTAACCCTTCCCCGAAGCCTGACCCTCACCCGTCCCCTAATCCTAACCCGTACGCTAACACTAACCCGCGCCCTCACACGCACGCTCCCCCTAAAGCGTTGTCGGACCCTCACCTGAACCCTAAACCGTCCCCGTCCCCTAACCCTAACCCTAAGCCGAACCCTAACCCTAAATCTTCCCCGAAGCCTTACCCTCACCCGTCCCCTAATCCTAAATCGTACGCTCACGCTAACCCGTGCCCTCACACGGACGCTACCCCTAAACCGTTGTGGTACCCTCACCTGGACCCTAAACCATCTCCGTCCCCTAACCCTAACCCTAGCCCGAACCCTAACCCTAACCCTTCCCCGAAGCCTTACCCTCCCCCGACCCCTAATCCTTACCCGTAAGCTCACACTAACCCGCGCCCTCACACGTACACTTCCCCTAAACCGTTGTCGTACCCTAACCTGGACCCTCAACCGTCCCCGTCCCCTAACCCTAACCCTAGCCCGAAACCTAACCCTAACCCTTCCCCGAAACCTTACCCTCACCCGTCCCCTAATCCTAAACCGTACGCTCATTCTAACCCACGCCCTCACACGTATCCTCCCCCTAAACCGTTGTGGTACCCTCACCTGGACGCTGAACCGTCCCCGTCCCCTAACCCTAACCCTAGCCCGAACCCTAACCTAACACTTCGCCAAAGCCTTACCCTCACCCATCCCCTAATCCTAACCCGTACGCTCACACTATCCCACGCCCTCACACGTACGCTCCCCCTAAACCTTTGTCATACCCTCACCTGGACCCTAAACCGTCCCCGTTCCCTAACCCTAACCCTAGCCCGAACTCTAACCCTAACCCTTCCCCGAAGCCTTACCCTACCTGTCCATATTCCTAACCTGTACTCTCACGCTAACCCGCGTCCTCACACGTACGCTCCCCATAAACCGTTGTCGTACCCTCACCTGGACCCTAAACCGTCCCTTCCCCTAACCCTAACCCTAGCCCTAACCCTAACCCTTCCCCGAAGCCTTACCCTCACCCGTCCCGTAATCCTAACACGTACGCTCACACTATCCTGCGCCCTCACACGTACGCTCCCCCTAAACCGTTGTCATACCCTCACAGGGACCCTAAACCATCCCCGTCACCTAACCCTAACCCTAGCCCGAACTCTAAACCTAACACTTCCCCGAAGCCTTACCCTCCCCCGTCCCCTAATCCTAAACCGTACGCTCACACTAACCCGCGCCCTCACACGTACGCTCCCCCTAAACCATTGTCGTACCCTCACCAGGACCCTCAACCGTCCCCGTGCCCTAACCCTAACCCTAGCCTGAAGCCTAACACTAACCCTTCCCCGAAGCCTTACCCTCACCCGTCCCCTAATCCTAACCCGTACGCTCAAACTAACCCACGCCCTCACATGAACGCTCCCCCTAAACCGTTTTCGTAATTTCACCTGGACCCTAAACCGTCCCCGTGCCCTAACCCTAACCCTAGCCTGAACCCTAACACTAAACCTTCCTAGAAGCCTTACTCTCACCCGTCCCGTAATCCTAAACCGAACGCTCATACTAACCCGCCCCCTCACACGTATCCTCCCCCTAAACCGTTGTCGTACACTCACCTGGACCCTAAACCGTCCCCGTCCCCTAATCCTAACCCTAGCCCGAACCCTAACCCTAACCCTTCCCCGAAGCCTTACCCTCACCCGTCCCCTAATCCTAACCCGTACGGTCACACTATCCCGCGCCCTCACTCGTACGCTCCCCCTAAACCGTTGTCATACACTCACCTGGACCGTAAACCATCCCCATCCCCTAACCCTAACCCTAGCCCGAACCCTAACACTAACCCTTCCCCGAAGCCTTAATCTGACCCGTCCCCTAATCCTAAACCGTACCCTCATACTAACCAGCGCCCTCACACGTATCCTGCCCCTAAACCGTTGTGGTACCCTCACCTGGACCCTAAACCGTCCCCGTCCCCTAACCCTAACCCTAGCCCGAACCCTAACCCTAACCCTTCCCCGAAGCCTGACCCTCACCCGTCCCCTTATCCTAACAGGTAGGCTCACACTAACCTGAGCCCTCACACGCACGCTCCCCCTAAAGTTTTGTCGGACCGTCACCTGGACCCTAAACCGTCCCCGTCCCCTAACCCTAACCCTAGCCCGAACCCTAACCCTAACCCTTCCCCGAAGCCTGACCCTCACCCGTCCCCTAATCCTAACCCGTACGCTAACACTAACCCGCGCCCTCACACGCACGCTCCCCCTAAAGCGTTGTTGGACCCTCACCTGGACCCTAAACCGTCCCCGTCCCCTAACCCTAACCCTAGCCCGAACCCTAACCCTAACCCTTCCCCGAAGCCTGACCCTCACCCGTCCCCTAATCCTAACCCGTACGCTAACACTAACCCGCGCCCTCACACGCACGCTCCCCCTAAAGCGTTGTCGGACCCTCACCTGGACCCTAAACCGTCCCCGTCCCCTAACCCTAACCCTAGCCCGAACCCTAACCCTAACCCTTCCCCGAAGCCTGACCCTCACCCGTCCCCTAATCCTAACCCGTACGCTAACACTAACCCGCGCCCTCACACGCACGCTCCCCCTAAAGCGTTGTCGGACCCTCACCTGGACCCTCAACCATCCCCGTCCCCTAACCCTAGCCCGAACCCTAACACTAACCCTTCCCCGAAGCCTGACCCTCACCCGTCCCCTAATCCTAACCCGTACGCTAACACTAACGCGCGCCCTCTCACGCACGCTCCCCCTAAAGCGTTGTCGGACCCTCACCTGGACCCTAAACCGTCCCCATCCCCTAACCCTAACCCTAGCCCGAACCCTAACCCTAACACTTCCCCGAAGCCTGACCCTCACCCCTCCCCTAATCCTAACCCGTAGGCTCACACTAACCCGCGCCCTCACACGCACGCTCCCCCTAAAGCGTTGTCGGACCCTCACCTGGACCCTAAACCGTCCCCGTCCCCTAACCCTAACCCTAGCCCGAACCCTAACCCTAACCCTTCCCCGAAGCCTGACCCTCACCCGTCCCCTAATCCTAACCTGTACGCTAACACTAACTCGCGCCCTCACACGCACGCTCCCCCTAAAACGTTGTCGGACCCTCACCTGGACCCTAAACCGTCCCCGTCCCCTAACCCTAACCCTAGCCCGAACCCTAACCCTAACCCTTCCCCGAAACCTGACCCTCACCCGTCCCCTAATCCTAACCCGTACGCTAACACTAACCCGCGCCCTCACACGCACGCGCCCCCTAAAGCGTTGTCGGACACTCACCTGGACCCTAAACCATCCCCGTCCCCTAACACTAACCCTAGGCCGAACCCTAACCCTAACCCTTCCCCGAAGCCTTAACCTCACCAGTCCCCTAATCCTAAATCGTACGCTCATACTAACCTGCGCCCTCACACGTATCCTCGCCCTAAACCGTTGTGGTACCCTCACCTGGACCCTAA
The DNA here is from genome assembly GCF_949774975.1 of Lagenorhynchus albirostris. Taxonomy (NCBI): domain Eukaryota; kingdom Metazoa; phylum Chordata; class Mammalia; order Artiodactyla; family Delphinidae; genus Lagenorhynchus; species Lagenorhynchus albirostris. Next base: position 45,045,689 of record NC_083107.1, on the reverse strand, counting down.
ACCGTCCCCATCCCCTAACCCTAACCCTAGCCCGAACCCTAACCCTAAACCTTCCCCGAAGCCTTACCCTCAACCGTCACCTAATCCTAACCCGTACGCTCACGCTAACCCGTGCCCTCACACAGACGCTCCCCCTAAACCGTTGTGGTACCCTCACCTGGACCCTAAACCATCCCCGTCCCCTAAGCCTAACCCTAGCCCGAACCCTAACCCTAACCCTTCCCCGAAGGCTTACCCTCCCCCGACCCCTAATCCTTACCCGTAAGCTCACACTAACCCGCGCCCTCACACGCACGCTCCCCCTAAAGCGTTGTCGGACCCTCACCTGGACCCTAAACCGTCCCCGTCCCCTAACCCTAACCCTAGCCCGAACCCTAACCCTAACCCTTCCCCGAAACCTTACCCTCACCCGTCCCCTAATCCTAACCCGAACGCTCACACTAAACCGCACCCTCACACGTACGCTTCCCCTAAACCGTTGTCGTACCCTCACCTGGACCCTAAACCGTCCCCGTCCCCTAACCCTAACCCTAGCCCGAATCCTCACCCTAACCCTTCCCCGAAGCCTTACCCTCACCCGTCCCCTAATCCTAACCCGTACGCTCACACTAAACCGCGCCCTCACACGTACGCTCCCCCTAAACCGTTGTCATACCCTCTCCTAGACCCTAAACCGTTCCCTTCCCCTAACCCTAACCCTCACCCAAACCCTAACCCTAACCCTTCCCCGAAGCCTTATCCTCACCCGTCCCCTAATCCTAACCCGTACGCTCACACTAACCCGCGCCCTCACACTGACGCTCCCACTAAACAGTTGTCGTACCCTCACCTAGACCCTAAATCATCCCCGTCCCCTAACTCTAACCCTAGCCCGAACCCTAACCCTAACCCTTCCCAGAAGCCTTAACCTCACCCGTCCCATAATCCTAACCCGTACGCTCATACTAACCCGTGCCCTCAAACGTAACCTCCCCCTAAACCGTTGTCGTACCCTCACCTTGACCCTAAACCGTCACCGTCCCCTAATCGTAAACCTAGCCCGAACCCTAACCCTAATACTTCGCCGAAGCCTTACCATCACCCGTACCCTAATCCTAAACCGTACGATCACACTAACCCGCGCCCTCACACGTACGCTCCCCCTAAACCGTTGTCGTACCCTCACCAGGACCCTCAACCGTCCCCGTGCCCTAACCCTAACCCTAGCCTGAACTCTAACACTAACCCTTCCCCGAAGCCTTACTCTCACCCGTCCCGTAATCCTAAACCGAACGCTCATACTAACCCGCGCCCTCACACGGACGCTACCCATAAACCGTTGTGGTACCCTCACCTGGACCCTAAACCATCCCCGTCCCCTAACCCTAACCCTAGCCCGAACCCTGACCCTAACCCTTCCCCGAAGCCTTACCCTCCCCCGACCCCTAATCCTTACCCGTAAGCTCACACTAACCCGCGCCCTCACACGTACACTTCCCCTAAACCGTTGTCGTACCCTCACCTGGACCCTCAACCGTCCCCGTCCCCTAACCCTAACCCTAGCACAAACCCTAACCCTAACCCTTCCCCGAAGCCTGACCCTCACCCGTCCCCTAATCCTAAACCGTACGCTAACACTAACCCGCGCCCTCACATGCACGCTCCCCGTAAAGCGTTGTCGGACCCTCACCTGGACCCTAAATCGTCCCCGTCCCCTAACCCTAACCCTATCCCGAACCCTAACCCTAACCCTTCCCCGAAGCCTGACCCTCACCCGTCCCCTAATCCTACCCCGTACGCTAACACGAACGCGCGCCCTCTCACGCACGCTCCCCCTAAAGCGTTGTCGGACCCTCACCTGGACCCTAAACCGTCCCCATCCCCTAACCCTAACCCTAGCCCGAACCCTAACCCTAACCCTTCCCCGAAGCCTGACCCTCACCCGTCCCCTAATCCTAACCCGTAGGCTCACACTAACCCGCGCCCTCACACGCACGCTCCCACTAAAGGGTTGTCGGACCCTCACCTGGACCCTAAACCGTCCCCGTCCCCTAACCCTAACCCTAGGCCAAACCCTAACCCTAACCCTTCCCCGAAGCCTGACCCTCACCCCTCCCCTAATCCTAACCCGTACGCTAACACTAACCCGTGCCCTCACACGCACGCTCCACCTAAAGCATTGTCGGACCCTCACCTGGACCCTAAACCGTCCCCGTCCCCTAACCCTAACCCTAGCCCGTACCCTAACCCTAACCCTTCCCCGAAGCCTGACCCTCACCTGTCCCCTAATCCTAACCCGTACGCTAACACTAACGCGCGCCCTCACACGTACGCTCCCCCTAAAGCGTTGTCGGACCCTCACCTGGACCCTAAACCGTCCCCGTCCCCTAACCCTAACCCTAGCCCGAACCCTAACCCTAACCCTTCCCAGAAGCCTGACCCTCACCCGTCACCTAATTCTAACCCGTATGCTAACACTAACCCGCGCCCTCACACGCACGCTCCCCCTAAAGCGTTGTCGGACCCTCACCTGGACCCTAAACCGTCCCCGTCCCCTAACCCTAACCCTAGCCCGAACCCTAACCCTAAACATTCCCCGAAGACTGACCCTCACCCGTCCCCTAATCCTAACCTGTACGCTAACACTAACCCGCGCCCTCACACGTACGCTCCCCATAAACCGTTGTCATACCCTCACCTGGCCCCTAAACCGTTCCTTCCACTAAGGCTAACCCTAGCCCTAACCCTAACCCTTCCCCGAAGCCTTACCCTCACCCGTCCCCTAATCCTAACCCGTACGCTCACACTATCCCGCGCCCTCACACGTACGCTCCCCCTAAATCGTTGTCATACCCTCACCTGGACCCTAAACCGTCCCCATCCCCTAACCCTAACCCTAGCCCGAACCCTAACACTAACCTTTCCCCGAAGCCTTACTCTCACCCGTCCCGTAATCTAAACTGAACGCTCACACTAATCCGCGCCCTCACACGGACGCTACCCATAAACCGTTGTGGTACCCTCACCTGGACCCTAAACCATCCCCGTCCCCTAACCCTAACCCTAGCCCGAACCCTAACGCTAACCCTTCCCCGAAGCCTGACCCTCACCTGTCCCCTAATCCTAACCCGTAGGGTCACACTAACGCGCGCCCTCACACGCACGCTCCCCCTAAAGCGTTGTCGGACCCTCACCTGGACCCTAAACCGTCCCCGTCCCCTAACCCTAACCCTAGCCCAAACCCTAACCCTAACCCTTCCCCGAAGCCTGACCCTCACCCGTCCCCTAATCCTAACCCGTACGCTAACACTAACCCGCACCCTAACACGTACGCTTCCCCTAAACCGTTGTCGTACCCTCACCTGGACCCTCAACTGTCCCCGTCCCCTAACACTAACCCTAGGCCGAACCCTAACCCTAACCCTTCCCCGAAGCCTTAACCTCACCAGTCCCCTAATCCTAAATCGTACGCTCATACTAACCTGCGCCCTCACACGTATCCTCGCCCTAAACCGTTGTGGTACCCTCACCTGGACCCTAAACCGTCCCCATCCCCTAACCCTAACCCTAGCCCGAACCCTAACCCTAAACCTTCCCCGAAGCCTTACACTCAACCGTCACCTAATCCTAACCCGTACGCTCACGCTAACCCGTGCCCTCACACGGACGCTCCCCCTAAACCTTTGTCGTACCCTCACCTGGACCCTCAACCGTCCCCGTCCCCTAACCCTAACCCTAGCCCGAACCCTAACCCTAACCCTTCCCCGAAACTTACCCTCACCCGTCCCCTAATCCTAACCCGAACGCTCACACTAACCCGCACCCTCACACGTACGCTTCCCCTAAACCGTTGTCGTACCCTCACCTGGACCCTAAACCGTCCCCGTCCCCTAACCCTAACCCTAGCCCGAATCCTCACCCTAACCATTCCCCGAAGCCTTACCCTCACCCGTCCCCTAATCCTAACCCGTACGCTCACACTAAACCGCGCCCTCACACGTACGCTCCCCCTAAACCGTTGTCGTACCCTCTCCTAGACCCTAAACCGTTCCCTTCCCCTAACACTAACCCTAGCCCTAACCCTAACCCTAACCCTTCCCAGAAGCCTTACCCTCAACCATCACCTAATCCTAACCCGTACGCTCATACTCATACTAACCCGTGCCCTCAAACGTAACCTCCCCCTAAACCGTTGTCGTACCCTCACCTTGACCCTAAACCGTCACCGTCCCCTAATCCTAAACCTAGCCCGAACCCTAACCCTAATACTTCGCCGAAGCCTTACCCTCACCCGTACCCTAATCCTAAACCGTACGATCACACTAACCCGCTCCCTCACACGTACGCTCCCCCTAAACCGTTCTCGTACCCTCACCAGGACCCTCAACCGTCCCCGTGCCCTAACCCTAACCTGAACCCTAACACTAACCCTTCCCCGAAGCCTTACTCTCACCCGTCCCGTAATCCTAAACCGAACGCTCATACTAACCCGCGCCCTCACACGTATCCTCCCCCTAAACCGTTGTCGTACCCTCACCTGGACCCTAAACCATCCCCGTCCCCTAATCCTAACCCTAGCCCGAACCCTAACCCTAACCCTTCCCCGAAGCCTTACCCTCACCTGTCCCCTAATCCTAACCTGTACTCTCACGCTAACCCGCGCCCTCACACGTACGCTCCCTATAAACCGTTGTCGTACCCTCACCTGGACCCTAAACCGTCCCTTCCCCTAACCCTAACCCTAGCCCTAACCCTAACCCTTCCCCGAAGCCTTACCCTCTTCCGTCCCCTAATCCTAACCCGTACGCTCACACTATCCCGCGCCCTCACATGTACGCTCCCCCTAAACCGTTGTCATACCCTCACCTGGACCCTAAACCGTCCCCGTCACCTAACCCTAACCCTAGCCCGAACCCTAACACTAACCCTTCCCCGAAGCCTTACTCTCACCCGTCCCCTAATCCTAAACCGTACGCTCATTCTAACCCGCGCCCTCACACGTATCCTCCCCCTAAACCGTTGTGGTACCCTCACCTGGACGCTGAACCGTCCCCGTCCCCTAACCCTAACCCTAGCCCGAACCCTAACCTAACACTTCGCCAAAGCCTTACCCTCACCCATCCCCTAATCCTAACCCGTACGCTCACACTATCCCACGCCCTCACACGTACGCTCCCCCTAAACCTTTGTCATACACTCACCTGGACCCTAAACCGTCCCCATCCCCTAACCCTAACCCTAGCCCGAACTCTAACCCTAACCCTTCCCCGAAGCCTTACCCTCCCCCGTCCCCTAATCCTAAACCGTACGCTCACACTAACCCGCGCCCTCACACGTACGCTCCCCAAAACCGTTGTCGTACCCTCACCAGGACCCTAAACCGTCCACGTGCCCTAACCCTAACCCTAGCCTGAAGCCTAACACTAACCCTTCCCCGATGCCTTACACTCACCCGTCCCCTAATCCTCACCTGTACGCTCAAACGAACCCACGCCCTCACATGAACGCTCCCCCTAAACCGTTGTCGTAACTTCACCTGGACCCTAAACCGTCCCCATGCCCTAACCCTAACCCTAGCCTGAACCCTAACACTAACCCTTCCTAGAAGCCTTACTCTCACCCGTCCCGTAATCCTAAACCGAACGCTCATACTAACCCGCCCCCTCACACGTATCCTCCCCCTAAACCGTTGTCGTACACTCACCTGGACCATAAACCGTCCCCAACCCCTAATCCTAACCCTAGCCCGAACCCTAACCCTAACCCTTCCCCGAAGCCTTACCCTCACCCGTCCCGTAATCCTAACCCGTACGGTCACACTATCCCGCGCCCTCACTCATACGCTCCCCCTAAACCGTTGTCATACCCTCACCTGGACCATAAACCGTCCCCATCCCCTAACCCTAACCCTAGCCCGAACCCTGACACTAACCCTTCCCCGAAGCCTTACTCTGACCCGTCCCCTAATCCTAAACCGTACGCTCATACTAGCCAGCGCCCTCACACGTATCCTCCCCCTAAACCGTTGTGGTACCCTCACCTGGACCCTAAACCGTCCCCGTCCCCTAACCCTAACCCTAGCCTGAACCCTAACCCTAACCCTTCCCCGAAGCCTGACCCTCACACGTCCCCTAATCCTAACCCGTAGGCTCACACTAACCCGCGCCCTCACACGCACGCTCCCCCTAAAGCGCTGTCGGACCATCACCTGGACCCTAAACCGTCCCCGTCCCCTAACCCTAACCCTAGCCCGAACCCTAACCCTAACCCTTCCCCGAAGCCTGACCCTCACCCGTCCCCTAATCCTAACCCGTACGCTAACACTAACCCACGCCCTCACACGCACGCTCCCCCTAAAGCGTTGTCGGACCCTCACCTGGACCCTAAACCGTCCCCGTCCCCTAACCCTAACCCTAGCCCGAACCCTAACCCTAACCCTTCCCCGAAGCCTGACCCTCACCCGTCCCCTAATCCTAACCCGTACGCTAACACTAACCCGCGCCCTCACACGCACGCTCCCCCTAAAGCGTTGTCGTACCCTCACCTGGACCCTAAACTGTCCCCGACCCCTAACCCTAACCCTAGCCCGAACCCTAACCCTAACACTTCCCTGAAGCCTGACCCTCACCCGTTCCCTAATCCTAACCCGTAGGCTCACACTAACCCGCGCCCTCACACGCACGCTCCCCCGAAAGCGTTGTCGGACCCTCACCTGGACCCTAAACCGTCCCCGTCCCCTAACCCTAACCCTAGCCCGAACCCTAACCTTAACCCTTTCCCGAAGCCTGACCCTCACCCGTCCCCTAATCCTAACCCGTACGCTAACACTAACCTGCGCCCTCACACTCATGCTCCCCCTAAAGCGTTGTCGTACCCTCACCTGGACCCTAAACCGTCCCCGTCCCCTAACCCTAACCCTAGCCCGAACCCTAACCCTAACCCTTCCCCGAAGCCTGACCCTCACCCGTCCCCTAATCCTAAACCGTACGCTCATACTAACCAGCGCCCTCACACGTATCCTCCCCCTAAACCATTGTGGTACCCTCACCTGGACCCTAAACCGTCCCCATCCCCTAACGCTAACCCTAGCCCGAACCCTAACCCTAACCCTTCCCCGAAGCCTGACCCTCACCCGTCCCCTAATCCTAACCCGTAGGCTCACACTAACCCGCGCCCTCACACGCACGCTCCCCCTAAAGCGCTGTCGGACCATCACCTGGACCCTAAACCGTCCCCGTCCCCTAACCCTAACCCTAGCCCGAACCCTAACCCTAACCCTTCCCCGAAGCCTGACCCTCACCCGTCCCCTAATCCTAACCCGTACGCTAACACTAACCCGCGCCCTCACACGCACGCTCCCCCTAAAGCGTTGTCGGACCCTCACCTGGACCCTAAACCGTCCCCGTCCCCTAACCCTAACCCTAGCCCGAACCCTAACCCTAACCCTTCCCCGAAGCCTGACCCTCACCCGTCCCCTAATCCTAACCCGTACGCTAACACTAACCCGCGCCCTCACACGCACGCTCCCCCTAAAGCGTTGTCGGACCCTCACCTGGACCCTCAACCATCCCCGTCCCCTAACCCTAGCCCGAACCCTAACACTAACACTTCCCCGAAGCCTGACCCTCACCCGTCCCCTAATCCTAACCCGTACGCTAACACTAACGCGCGCCCTCTCACGCACGCTCCCCCTAAAGCGTTGTCGGACCCTCACCTGGACCCTAAACCGTCCCCATCCCCTAACCCTAACCCTAGCCCGAACCCTAACCCTAACCCTTCCCCGAAGCCTGACCCTCACCCCTCCCCTAATCCTAACCCGTAGGCTCACACTAACCCGCGCCCTCACACGCACGCTCCCCCTAAAGCGTTGTCGGACCCTCACCTGGACCCTAAACCGTCCCCGTCCCCTAACCCTAACCCTAGCCCGAACCCTAACCCTAACCCTTCCCCGAAGCCTGACCCTCACCCGTCCCCTAATCCTAACCTGTACGCTAACACTAACTCGCGCCCTCACACGCACGCTCCCCCTAAAACGTTGTCGGACCCTCACCTGGACCCTAAACCGTCCCCGTCCCCTAACCCTAACCCTAGCCCGAACCCTAACCCTAACCCTTCCCCGAAACCTGACCCTCACCCGTCACCTAATCCTAACCCGTACGCTAACACTAACCCGCGCCCTCACACGCACGCGCCCCCTAAAGCGTTGTCGGACCCTCACCTGGACCCTAAACCATCCCCGTCCCCTAACACTAACCCTAAGCCGAACCCTAACCCTAACCCTTCCCCGATGCCTTAACCTCACCAGTCCCCTAATCCTAAATCGTACGCTCATACTAACCCGCGCCCTCACACGTATGCTCCCCCTAAACCGTTGTGGTACCCTCACATGGACCCTAAACCGTCCCCATCCCCTAACCCTAACCCTAGCCCGAACCCTAACCCTAAACCTTCCCCGAAGCCTTACCCTCACCCGTTCCCTAATCCTAAACCGTACGCTCACGCTAACCCGTGCCCTCACATGGACGCTACCCCTAAACCGTTGTGGTACCCTCACCTGGACACTAAACCATCCCCGTCCCCTAACCCTAACCCTAGCCCGAACCCTAACCCTAACTCTTCCCCGAAGCCTTACCCTCCCCCGACCCCTAATCCTTACCCGTAAGCTCACACTAACCCGCGCCCTCACACGCACGCTCCCCCTCAAGCGTTGTCGGACCCTCACCTGGACCCTAAACCGTCCCCGTCCCCTAACACTAACCCTAGCCCGAACCCTAACCCTAACCCTTCCCCGAAGCCTTACCCTCACCCGTCCCCTAATCCTAACCCATACGCTCATACTAACCCGTGCCCTCAAACGTAACCTCCCCCTAAACCGTTGTCATACCCTCACCTTGACCCTAAACCGTCACCGTCCCCTAATCCTAAACCTAGCCCGAACCCTAACCCTAACCCTTCCCCGAAGCCTTACCCTTCCCCGTCCCCTAATCCTAAACCGTACGATCACACTAACCCGTGTCCTCACACGTACGCTCCCCCTAAACCGTTGTCGTACCCTCACCAGGACCCTCAACCGTCCCTGTGCCCTAACCCTAACCCTAGCCTGAACCCTAACACTAACCCTTCCCCGAAGCCTTACTCTCACCCGTCCCGTAATCCTAAACCGAACGCTCATACTAACCCGCGCCCTCACACGTATCCTCCCCATAAACCGTTGTCGTACCCTCACCTGGACCCTAAACCGTCCCTTCCCCTAACCCTAACCCTAGCCCTAACCCTAACCCTTCCCCTAAGCCTTACCCTCACCCGTCCCCTAATCCTAACACGTACGCTCACACTATCCCGCGCCCTCACACCTACGCTCCCCCTAAACCGTTGTCATACACTCACATGGACCCTAAACCATCCCCGTCCCCTAACCCTAACCCTAGCCCGAACTCTAAACCTAACACTTCCCCGAAGCCTTACTCTCACCCGTCCTGTAATCCTAAACCGAACGCTCATACTAGCCCGCGCCCTCACACGTATCCTCCCCCTAAACCGTTGTCGTACCCTCACCTGGACCCTAAACCGTCCCCGTCCCCTAATCCTAACCCTAGCCCGAACCCTAACCCTAACCCTTCCCCGAAGCCTTACCCTCACCTGTCCCCTAATCCTAACCTGTACTCTCACGCTAACCCGCGCCCTCACACGTGCGCTCCCCCTAAACCGTTGTCGTACCCTCACCTGGACCCTAAACCGTCCCTTCCACTAAGCCTAACCCTAGCCCTAACCCTAACCCTTCCCTGAAACCTTACCCTCACCCGTTCCCTAATCCTAACCCGAACGCTCACACTATCCCGCGCCCTCACACGTACGCTCCCCCTAAACCGTTGTCATACCCTCACCTGGACCCTAAACCGTCCCCATCCCCTAACCCTAACCCTAGCCCGAACCCTAACACTAACCCTTCCCCGAAGCCTTACTCTCACCCGTCCCCTAATCCTAAACCGTACGCTCATACTAACCAGCGCCCTCGCACGTATCCTCGCCCTGAACCGTTGTGGTACCCTTACCTGGACCCTAAACCGTCCCCGTCCCCTAACCCTAACCCTAGCCCGAACCCTAACCTAACCCTTCGCCGAAGCCTTACCCTCCCCCGTCCCCTAATCCTAAACCGTACGCTCACACTAACCCGCGCCCTCACACGTACGCTCCCCCTAAACCGTTTTCGTACCCTCACCTGGACCCTCAACAGTCCCCGTATCCTAACCCTAACCCTAGCCCGACCCCTAACCCTAACCCTTCCCCGAAGCCTTACTCTCACCCGTCCCGTAATCTAAACTGAACGCTCACACTAACCCGCGCCCTCACACGTATCCTCCCCCTAAACCGTTGTCGTACCCTCACCTGGACCCTAAACCATCCCCGTCCCCTAATCCTAACCCTAACCCTAGCCCTAACCCTAACACTTCCCCGAAGCCTTACCCTCACCCGTCCCCTAATCCTAACCCGTACACTCACACTATCCCGCGCCCTCACACGTATGCTCCCCGTAAACCGTTGTCATACCCTTACTTGGACCCTAAACCGTCCCCGTCCCCTAACCCTAACCCTAGCCCGAACTCTAACCCTAACCGTTCCCCGAAGCCTTACCCTCCCCCGTCCCCTAATCTTAAACCGTACGCTCACACTAACCCGCGCCCTCACACGTACGCTCCTCTAAACCGTTGTCATACCCTCACCAGGACCCTAAACCGTCCCCGTGCCCTAACCCTAACCCTAGCCTGAACCCTAACACTAACCCTTCCCCGAAGCCTTACTCTCACCCGTCCCGTAATCCTAAACCGAACGCTAACACTAACCCGCGCACTCACACGTACGCTCCCCCTAAACCTTTTTCGTACCCTCACCTGGACCCTCAACAGACCCCGTATCCTAACCCTAACCCTAGCCCTAATCCTCACCCTAACACTTCCCAGAAGCCTTACCCTCACCCGTCCCCTAATCCTAACCCGTACGCTAACACTAACCCACGCCCTCACACGCACGCTGCCCCTAAAGCGTTGTCGGACCCTCACCTGGACCCTAAACCGTCCCCGTCCCCTAACCCTAACCCTAGCCCGAACCCTAACCCTAACCCTTCCCCGAAGCCTGACCCTCACCCGTCCCCTAATCCTAACGCGTAGGCTCACACTAACCTGCGCCCTCACACGCACGCTCCCCCTAAAGCGTTGTCGTACCCTCACCTGGACCCTAAACCTTCCCCGTCCCCTAACCCTAACCCTAGCCCGAACCCTAACCCTAACCCTTCCCCGAAGCCTTACCCTCCCCCGACCCCTAATCCTTACCCGTAAGCTCACACTAACCCGCGCCCTCACACGTACACTCCCCCTAAAGCGTTGTCGGACCCTCACCTCGACCCTAAACCGTCCCCGTCCCCTAACCCTAACCCTAGCCCGAACCCTAACCCTAACCCTTCCCCGAAGCCTGACCCTCACCCGTCCCCTAATCCTAACCTGTACGCTAACACTAACGCGCGCCCTCACACGCACGCTCCCCCTAAAGCGTTGTCGGACCCTCACCTAGACCCTAAACCGTCCCCGTCCCCTAACCCTAACCCTAGCCCGAACCCTAACCCTAACCCTTCCCCGAAACCTGACCCTCACCCGTCCCCTAATCCTAACCCGTACGCTAACACTAACCCGCGCCCTCACACGCACGCGCCCCCTAAAGCGTTGTCGGACCCTCACCTGGACCCTAAACCGTCCCCGTCCCCTAACACTAACCCTAAGCCGAACCCTAACCCTAACCCTTCCCCGAAGCCTTAACCTCACCAGTCCCCTAATCCTAAATTGTACGCTCATACTAACCCGCGCCCTCACACGTATGCTCCCCCTAAACCGTTGTGGTACCCTCACCTGGACCCTAAACCGTCCCCATCCCCTAACCCTAACCCTAGCCCGAACCCTAACCCTAAACCTTCCCCGAAGCCTTACCCTCACCCGTTCCCTAGTCCTAAACCGTACGCTCACGCTAACCCGTGCCCTCACATGGACGCTACCCCTAAACCGTTGTGGTACCCTCACCTGGACACTAAACCATCCCCATCCCCTAACCCTAACCCTACCCCGAACCCTAACCCTAACCCTTCCCCGAAGCCTTACCCTCCCCCGACCCCTAATCCTTACCCGTAAGCTCACACTAACCCGCGCCCTCACACGCACGCTCCCCCTCAAGCGTTGTCGGACCCTCACCTGGACCCTAAACCGTCCCCGTCCCCTAACACTAACCCTAGCCCGAACCCTAACCCTAACCCTTCCCCGAAGCCTTACCCTCACCCGTCCCCTAATCCTAACCCGTACGCTCATACTAACCCGTGCCCTCAAACGTAACCTCCCCCTAAACCGTTGTCGTACCCTCACCTTGACCCTAAACCGTCACCGTCCCGTAATCCTAAACCTAGCCCGAACCCTAGCCCTAACCCTTCCCCGAAGCCTTACCCTTCCCAGTCCCCTAATCCTAAACCGTACGATCACACTAACCAGTGTCCTCACACGTACGCTCCCCCTAAACCGTTGTCGTACCCTCACCAGGACCCTCAACTGTCCCTGTGCCCTAACCCTAACCCTAGCCTGAACCCTACACTAACCCTTCCCCGAAGCCTTACTCTCACCCATCCCGTAATCCTAAACCGAACGCTCATACTAACCCGCGCCCTCACACGTATCCTCCCCATAAACCGTTGTCGTACCCTCACCTGGACCCTAAACCGTCCCTTCCCCTAACCCTAACCCTAGCCCTAACCCTAACCCTTCCCCGAAGCCTTACCCTCACCCGTCCCCTAATCCTAACACGTACGCTCACACTATCCCGCGCCCTCACACCTACGCTCCCCCTAAACCGTTGTCATACCCTCACATGGACCCTAAACCATCCCCATTCCCTAACCCTAACCCTAGCCCGAACTCTAAACCTAACACTTCCCCGAAGCCTTACCCTCCCCCTTCCCCTAATCCTAAACGGTACGCTCACACTATCCCGCGCCCTCACACGTACGCTCCCCCTAAACCGTTGTCGTACCCTCACCAGGACCCTAAACCGTCCCCGTGACCTAACCCTACCCCTAGCCTGAACCCTAACACTAACCCTTCCCAGAAGCCTTACTCTCACCCGTCCCGTAATCCTAAACCGAACGCTCATACTAGCCCGCGCCCTCACACGTATCCTCCCCCTAAACCGTTGTCGTACCCTCACCTGGACCCTAAACCGTCCCCGTCCCCTAATCCTAACCCTAGCCCGAACCCTAACACTAACCCTTCCCCGAAGCCTTACCCTCACCTGTCCCCTAATCCTAACCTGTACTCTCACGCTAACCCGCGCCCTCACACGTGCGCTCCCCCTAAACCGTTGTCGTACCCTCACCTGGACCCTAAACCGTCCCTTCCACTAAGCCTAACCCTAGCCCTAACCCTAACACTTCCCCGAAGCCTTACCCTCACCCGTCCCCTAATCCTAACCCGTACGCTCACACTATCCGCGCCCTCACACGTACGCTCCCCCAAAACCGTTGTCATACCCTCACCTGGACCCTAAACCGTCCCCATCCCCTAACCCTAACCCTAGCCCGAACCCTAACACTAACCCTTCCCCGAAGCCTTACTCTCACCCGTCCCCTAATCCTAAACCGTACGCTCATACTAACCAGCGCCCTCGCACGTATCCTCCCCCTGAACCGTTGTGGTACCCTTACCTGGACCCTAAACCGTCCCCGTCCCCTAACCCTAACCCTAGCCCGAACCCTAACCTAACCCTTCGCCGAAGCCTTACCCTCCCCCGTCCCCTAATCCTAAACCGTACGCTCACACTAACCCGCGCCCTCACACGTACGCTCCCCCTATACCGTTTTCGTACCCTCACCTGGACCCTCAACAATCCCCGTATCCTAACCCTAACCCTAGCCCGACCCCTAACCCTAACCCTTCCCCGAAACCTTACTCTCACCCGTCCCGTAATCTAAACTGAACGCTCACACTAACCCGCGCCCTCACACGTATCCTCCCCCTAAACCGTTGTCGTACCCTCACCTGGACCCTAAACCATCCCCGTCCCCTAATCCTAACCCTAACCCTAGCCCTAACCCTAACACTTCCCCGAAGCCTTACCCTCACCCGTCACCTAATCCTAACCCGTACACTCACACTATCCCGCGCCCTCACACGTACGCTCCCCGTAAACCGTTGTCATACCCTCACTTGGACCCTAAACCGTCCCCGTCCCCTAACCCTAACCCTAGCCCGAACTCTAACCCTAACCGTTCCCCGAAGCCTTACCCTCCCCCGTCCCCTAATCTTAAACCGTACGCTTACACTAACCCGCGCCCTCACACGTACGCTCCTCCTAAACCGTTGTCATACCCTCACCAGGACCCTAAACCGTCCCCGTGCCCTAACCCTAACCCTAGCCTGAACCCTAACACTAACCCTTCCCCGAAGCCTTACTCTCACCCGTCCCGTAATCCTAAACCGAACGCTAACACTAACCCGCGCACTCACACGTACGCTCCCCCTAAACCATTTTCGTACCCTCACCTGGACCCTCAACCGACCCCGTATCCTAACCCTAACCCTAGCCCGAATCCTCACCCTAACACTTCCCCGAAGCCTTACCCTCACCCGTCCCCTAATCCTAACCCGTAGGCTAACACTAACCCACGCCCTCACACGCACGCTGCCCCTAAAGCGTTGTCGGACCCTAACCTGGACCCTAAACCGTCCCCGTCCCCTAACACTAACCCTAGCCCGAACCCTAACCCTAACCCTTCCCCGAAGCCTGACCCTCACCTGTCCCCTAATCCTAACGCGTAGGCTCACACTAACCCGCGCCCTCACACGCACGCTCCCCCTAAAGCGTTGTCGTAGCCTCACCTGGACCCTAAACCTTCCCCGTCCCCTAACCCTAACCCTACCCCGAAACCTAAACCTAAGCCTTTCCCGAAGCCTTACCCTCACCCGTCCCCTAATCCTAAACCGTACGCTCATACTAACCCGCGCCCTCACACGTATCCTCCCCATAAACCGTTGTGGTACGCTCACCTGGACCCTAAACCATCCCCGTCCCCTAACCCTAACCCTAGCCCGAACCGTAACCTAACCGTTCGCCGAAGCCTTACACTCACCCGTCCCCTAATCCTAAACCGTACGCTCATACTAACCAGGCCCTCACACGGACGCTCTCCCTAAACCGTTGTGGTACCCTCACCTGTACCCTAAACCGTCCCCGTCCCCTAACCCTAACTCTAGCCCGAACCCTAACCCTAACCCTTCCCCGAAGCCTTACCCTCCCCCGACCCCTAATCCTTACCCGTAAGCTCACAATAACCCGTGCCCTCACACGTACGCTTCCCCTAAACCGTTGTTGTACCCTCACCTGGACCCTCAACCGTCCCCGTCCCCTAACCCTAACCCTAGCCCGAACCCTAACCCTAACCCTTCCCCGAAGCCTTACCCTCCCCCGACCCCTAATCCTTACCCGTAAGCTCACACTAACCCGCGCCCTCACACGTACACTTCCCCTAAACCGTTGTCGTACCCTCACCTGGACCCTCAACCGTCCCCGTCCCCTAACCCTAACCCTAGCCCGAACCCTAACCCTAACCCTTCCCCGAAGCCTGACCCTCACCCGTCCCCTAATCCTAACCCGTACGCTAACACTAAACCGCGCCCTCACACGCACGCTCCCCCTAAAGCGTTGTCGGACCCTCACCTGAACCCTAAACCGTCCCCGTCCCCTAACCCTAACCCTAGCCCGAACCCTAACCCTAACCCTTCCCCGAAGCCTGACCCTCACCCGTCCCATAATCCTAACCTGTACGCTAACACTAACCCGCACCCTCACACGCACGCTCCCCCTAAAGCGTTGTCGGACCCTCACCTGGACCCTAAACCGTCCCCATCCCCTAACCCTAACCCTAGCCCGAACCCTAACCCTAACCCTTCCCCGAAGCCTGACCCTCACCCGTCCCCTAATCCTAACCCGTACACTAACACTAACCAGCGCCCTCACACGCACGCTCCCCCTAAAGCGTTGTCGGACCCTCACCTGGACCCTAAACCGTCCCCGTCCCCTAACACTAACCCTAAGCCGAACCCTAACCCTAAATCTTCCCCGAAGCCTTACCCTCACCCGTCCCCTAATCCTAAATCGTACGCTCACGCTAACCCGTGCCCTCACACGGACGCTACCCCTAAACCGTTGTGGTACCCTCACCTGGAACCTAAACCATCCCCGTCCCCTAACCCTAACCCTAGCCCGAACCCTAACCCTAACCCTTCCCCGAAGCCTTACCCTCCCCCGACCCCTAATCCTTACCCGTAAGCTCACACTAACCCGCACCCTCACACGTACACTTCCCCTAAACCGTTGTCGTACCCTCACCTGAACCCTAAACCGTCCCCTAACCCTAACCCTAACCCTAGCCCGAACCCTAACCCTAACCCTTCCCCGAAGCCTGACCCTCACCCGTCCCATAATCCTAACCTGTACGCTAACACTAACCCGCGCCCTCACACGCACGCTCCCCCTAAAGCGTTGTCGGACCCTCACCTGGACCCTAAACCGTCCCCGTCCCCTAACCCTAACCCTAGCCCGAACCCTAACCCTAACCCTTCCCCGAAGCCTGACCCTCACCCGTCCCCTAATCCTAACCCGTACGCTAACACTAACCCGCGCCCTCACACGCACGCTCCCCCTAAAGCGTTGTCGGACACTCACCTGGACCCTAAACCGTCCCCGTCCCCTAACCCTAACCCTAGCATGAACCCTAAACCTAACCCTTCCCCGAAGCCTGACCCTACCCGTCTCCTAATCCTAACCCGTACGCTAACACTAACCCACGGCCTCACACGCACGCTCCCCCTAAATCGTTGTTATACCCTCACCTGGACCCTAAACCGTCCCCGTCCCCTAACCCTAACCCTAGCCCGAACCCTAACCCTAACCCTTCCCCGAAGCCTGACCCTCACCCGTCCCCTAATCCTAACCCGTACACTAACACTAACCCGCGCCCTCACACGCACGCTCTCCCTAAAGCGTTGTCGGACCCTCACCTGGACCCTAAACCGTCCCCGTCCCCTAACCCTAACCCTAGCCAGAACCCTAACCCTAACCCTTCCCCGAAGCCTGACCCTCACCCGTCCCCTAATCCTAACCCGTACGCTAACACTAACGCGCGCCCTCTCACGCACGCTCCCCCTAAAGCGTTGTCGGACCCTCACCTGGACCCTAAACCGTCCCCGTCCCCTAACCCTAACCCTAGCCCGAGCCCTAACCCTAACACTTCCCCGAAGCCTGACCCTCACCCGTCCCCTAATCCTAACCCGTAGGCTCACACTAACCCGCACCCTCACACGCACGCTCCCCCTAAATGGTTGTCGGACCCTCACCTGGACCCTAAACCGTCCCCGTCCCCTAACCCTAATCCTAGGCCGAAACCTAACCCTAACCCTTCCCCGAAGCCTGACACTCACTCCTCCCCTAATCCTAACCCGTACGCTAACACTAACCCGCGCCCTCACACGCACGCTCCCCCTAAAGCGTTGTCGGACCCTCACCTGGACCCTAAACCGTCCCCGTCCCCTAACCCTAACCCTAGCCCGAACCCTAACCCTAACCCTTCCCCGAAGCCTGACCCTCACCCGTCCCCTAATCCTAACCCGTACGCTAACACTAACCCGCGCCCTCACACGCACGCTGCCCCTAAAGCGTTGTCGGACCCTCACCTGAACCCTAAACCGTCCCCGTCCCCTAACCCTAACCCTAGCCCGAACCCTAACCCTAACCCTTCCCCGAAGCCTGACCCTCACCCGTCCCCTAATCCTAACCCATACGCTAACACTAACCCGCGCCCTCACACGCACGCTCCCCCTAAAGCGTTGTCGGACCCTCACCTGGACCCTAAACCGTCCCCGTCCCCTAACACTAACCCTAAGCCGAACCCTAACCGTAAATCTTCCCCGAAGCCTTACCCTCACCCGTCCCCTAATCCTAAATCGTACGCTCACGCTAACCCGTGCCCTCACACGGACGCTACCCCTAAACCGTTGTGGTACCCTCACCTGGACCCTAAACCATCCCCGTCCCCTAACCCTAACCCTAGCCCGAACCCTAACCCTAACCCTTCCCCGAAGCCTTACCCTCCCCCGACCCCTAATCCTTACCCGTAAGCTCACACTAACCCGCGCCCTCACACGTACACTTCCCCTAAACCGTTGTCGTACCCTCACCTGGACCCTCAACCGTCCCTGTCCCCTAACCCTAACCCTAGCCCAAACCCTAACCCTAACCCTTCTCCGAAGCCTGACCCTCTCCCGTCCCCTAATCCTAACCCGTACGCTAACACTAACCCGCGCCCTCACACGCACGCTCCCCGTAAAGCGTTGTCGGACACTCACCTGGACCCTAAACCTTCCCCGTCCCCTAACCCTAACCCTAGCCCGAAACCTAACCCTAACCCTTCCCCGAAGCCTTACCCTCACCTGTCCCCTAATCCTAACCTGTACGCTCACGCTAACCCGCGCCCTCACACGTACGGTCCCCATAAACCGTTGTCGTACCCTCACCTGGACCCTAAACCGTCCCTTCCCCTAACCCTAACCCTAGCCCTAACCCTAACCCTTCCCCGAAGCCTTACCCTCACCCGTTCCCTAATGCTAACCCGTACGCTCACACTATCCCACGCCCTCACACGTACGCTCCCCCTAAACCGTTGTCATACCCTCACCTGGACCCTAAACCGTCCCCGTCCCCTAACCCTAACCCTAGCCCGAACCCTAACACTAACCCTTCCCCGAAGCCTTACTCTCACCCGTCCCCTAATCCTAAACCGTACGCTCATTCTAACCCGTGCCCTCACACGTATCCTCCCCCTAAACCGTTGTTGTACCCTCACCTGGACGCTGAACCGTCCCCGTCCCCTAACCCTAACCCTAGCCCGAACCCTAACCTAACACTTCGACAAAGCCTTACCCTCACCCATCCCCTAATCCTAACCCGTACGCTCACACTATCCCACGCCCTCACACGTACGCTCCCCCTAAACCTTTGTCATACCCTCACCTGGACCCTAAACCGTCCCCGTTCCCTAACCCTAACCCTAGCCCGAACTCTAACCCTAACCCTTCCCCGAAGCCTTACCCTCACCTGTCCATATTCCTAACCTGTACTCTCACGCTAACCCGCGTCCTCACACGTACGCTCCCCATAAACCGTTGTCGTACCCTCACCTGGACCCTAAACCGTCCCTTCCCCTAATCCTAACCCTAGCCCTAACCCTAACCCTTCCCCGAAGCCTTACCCTCACCCGTCCCGTAATCCTAACACGTACGCTCACACTATCCTGCGCCCTCACACGTACGCTCCCCCTAAACCGTTGTCATACCCTCACAGGGACCCTAAACCATCCCCGTCACCTAACCCTAACCCTAGCCCGAACTCTGAACCTAACACTTCCCCGAAGCCTTACCCTCCCCCGTCCCCTAATCCTAAACCGTACGCTCACACTAACCCGCGCCCTCACACGTACGCTCCCCCTAAACCGTTGTCGTACCCTCACCAGGACCCTAAACCGTCCCCGTGCCCTAACCCTAACCCTAGCCTGAAGCCTAACACTAACCCTTCCCCGAAGCCTTACCCTCACCCGTCCCCTAATCCTAACCCGTACGCTCAAACTAACCCACGCCCTCACATGAACGCTCCCCCTAAACCGTTGTCGTAATTTCACCTGGACCCTAAACCGTCCCCGTGCCCTAACCCTAACCCTAGCCTGAACCCTAACACTAAACCTTCCTAGAAGCCTTACTCTCACCCGTCCCGTAATCCTAAACCGAACGCTCATACTAACCCGCCCCCTCACACGTATCCTCCCCCTAAACCGTTGTCGTACACTCACCTGGACCTTAAACCGTCCCCGTCCCCTAATCCTAACCCTAGCCCGAACCCTAACCCTAACCCTTCCCCGAAGCCTTACCCTCACCCGTCCCCTAATCCTAACACGTACGCTCACACTATCCCGCGCCCTCACTCGTACGCTCCCCCTAAACCGTTGTCATACCCTCACCTGGACCGTAAACCGTCCCCATCCCCTAACCCTAACCCTAGCCCGAACCCTAACACTAACCCTTCCCCGAAGCCTTAACCTCACCAGTCCCCTAATCCTAAATCGTACGCTCATACTAACCTGCGCCCTCACACGTATCCTCGCCCTAAACCGTTGTGGTGCCCTCACCTGGACCCTAAACCGTCCCCATCCCCTAACCCTAACCCTAGCCCGAACCCTAACCCTAAACCTTCCCCGAAGCCTTACCCTCAACCGTCACCTAATCCTAACCCGTACGCTCACGCTAACCCGTGCCCTCACACGGACGCTCCCCCTTAAGCGTTGTGGTACCCTCACCTGGACCCTAAACCATACCCGTCCCCTAACCCTAACCCTAGCCCGAACCCTAACCCTAACCCTTCCACGAAGCCTTACCCTCCCCCGACCCGTAATCCTTACCCGTAAGCTCACACTAACCCGCGCCCTCACACGTACGCTTCCCCTAAACAGTTGTCGTACCCTCACCTGGACCCTCAACCGTCCCCTTCCCCTAACCCTAACCCTAGCCCGAACCCTAACCCTAACCCTTCCCCGAAGCCTTACCCTCCCCCGACCCCTAATCCTAACCCGTAGGCTCACACTAACCCGCGCCCTCACACGCACGCTCTCCCTAAAGCGTTGTCGGACCCTCACCTGGACCCTAAACCGTCCCCGTCCCCTAACCCTAACCCTAGCCAGAACCCTAACCCTAACCCTTCCCCGAAGCCTGACCCTCACCCGTCCCCTAATCCTAACTCGTACGCTAACATTAACCCGCGCCCTCACACGCACGCTCCCCCTAAAGCGTTGTCGGACCCTCACCTGGACCCTAAACCGTCCCCGTCCCCTAACCGTAACCCTAGACCGAACCCTAACCCTAACCCTTCCCCGAAGCCTGACCCTCACCCGTCCCCTAATCCTAACCCGTACGCTAACACTAACCCGCGCCCTCACACGCACGCTCCCCCTAAAGCATTGTCGGACCCTCACCTGGACCCTAAACCGTTCCCGTCCCCTAACCCTAACCCTAGCCCGAACCCTAACCCTAACCCTTCCCCGAAGCCTGACCCTCACCCGTCCCCTAATCCTAACCCGTACGCTAACACTAACCAGCGCCCTCACACGCACGCTCCCCCTAAAGCGTTGTCGGACCCTCACCTGGACCCTAAACCGTCCCCGTCCCCTAACCCTAACCCTAAGCCGAACCCTAACCCTAAATCTTCCCCGAAGCCTTACCCTCACCCGTCCCCTAATCCTAAATCGTACGCTCACGCTAACCCGTGCCCTCACACGGACGCTACCCCTAAACCGTTGTGGTACCCTCACCTGGACCCTAAACCATCCCCGTCCCCTAACCCTAACCCTAGCCCGAACCCTAACCCTAACACTTCCCCGAAGCCTGACCCTCCCCCGACCCCTAATCCTTACCCGTAAGCTCACACTAACCCGCGCCCTCACACGTACACTTCCCCTAAACCGTTGTCGTACACTCACCTGGACCCTCAACCGTCCCCGTCCCCTAACCCTAACCCTAGCCCGAACCCTAACCCTAACCCTTCCCCGAAGCCTGACCCACACCCGTCCCCTAATCCTAACCCGTACGCTAACACTAACCCGCGCCCTCACACGCACGCTGCCCCTAAACCTTTGTCATACCCTTACCTGGACCCTAAACCGTCCCCGTTCCCTAACCCTAACCCTAGCCCGAACTCTAACCCTAACCCTTCCCCGAAGCCTTACCCTCACCTGTCCATATTCCTAACCTGTACTCTCACGCTAACCCGCGTCCTCACACGTACGCTCCCCATAAACCGTTGTCGTACCCTCACCTGGACCCTAAACCGTCCCTTCCCCTAACCCTAACCCTAGCCCTAACCCTAACCCTTCCCTGAAGCCTTACCCTCACCCGTCCCGTAATCCTAACACGTACGCTCACACTATCCTGCGCCCTCACACGTACGCTCCCCCTAAACCGTTGTCATACCCTCACAGGGACCCTAAACCATCCCCGTCACCTAACCCTAACCCTAGCCCGAACTCTGAACCTAACACTTCCCCGAAGCCTTACCCTCCCCCGTCCCCTAATCTTAAACCGTACGCTCACACTAACCCGCGCCCTCACACGTACGCTCCCCCTAAACCGTTGTCGTACCCTCACCAGGACCCTAAACCGTCCCCGTGCCCTAACCCTAACCCTAGCCTGAAGCCTAACACTAACCCTTCCCTGAAGCCTTACCCTCACCCGTCCCCTAATCCTAACCCGTACGCTCAAATTAACCCACGCCCTCACATGAACGCTCCCCCTAAACCGTTGTCGTAATTTCACCTGGACCCTAAACCGTCCCCGTGCCCTAACCCTAACCCTAGCCTGAACCCTAACACTAAACCTTCCTAGAAGCCTTAGTCTCACCCGTCCCGTAATCCTAAACCGAACGCTCATACTAACCCGCCCCCTCACACGTATCCTCCCCCTAAACCGTTGTCGTACACTCACCTGGACCCTAAACCGTCCCCGTCCCCTAATCCTAACCCTAGCCCGAACCCTAACCCTAACACTTCCCCGAAGCCTTACCCTCACCCGTCCCCTAATCCTAACCCGTACGGTCACACTATCCCGCGCCCTCACTCGTACGCTCCCCCTAAACCGTTGTCATACCCTCACCTGGACCGTAAACCGTCCCCATCCCCTAACCCTAACCCTAACCCTCCCACGCATCCTCCCCCTAAACCGTTGTGGTACCCTCACCTGGACCCTAAACCGTCCCCGTCCCCTAACCCTAACCCTAGCCCAAACCCTAACCCTAAACCTTCCCCGAAGCCTGACCCTCACCCGTCCCCTAATCCTAACCCGTACGCTAACACTAACCCGCACCCTCACACGTACGCTTCCCCTAAACCGTTGTCGTACCCTCACCTGGACCCTCAACTGTCCCCGTCCCCTAACACTAACCCTAGGCCGAACCCTAACCCTAACCCTTCCCCGAAGCCTTAACCTCACCAGTCCCCTAATCCTAAATCGTACGCTCATACTAACCTGCGCCCTCACACTTATCCTCGCCCTAAACTGTTGTGGTACCCTCACCTGGACCCTAAACCGTCCCCATCCCCTAACCCTAACCCTAGCCCGAACCCTAACCCTAACCCTTCGCCGAAGCTTGACCCTCACCCGTACCCTAATCCTAACCCGTACGCTAACACTAACCAGCGCCCTCACACGCACGCTCCCCCTAAAGCGTTGTCGGACCCTCACCTGGACCCTAAACCGTCCCCGTCCCCTAACACTAACCCTAAGCCGAACCCTAACCCTAAATCTTCCGCGAAGCCTTACCCTCACCCGTCCCCTAATACTAAATCATACGCTCACGCTAACCCATGCCCTCACACGGACGCTACCCCTAAACCGTTGTGGTACCCTCACCTGGACCCTAAAACATCCCCGTCCCCTAACCCTAACCTTAGCCCGAACCCTAACCCTAACCCTTCCCCGAAGCCTTACTCTCCCCCGACCCCTAATCCTTACCCGTAAGCTCACACTAACCCGCGCCCTCACACGTACACTTCCCCTAAACCGTTGTCGTACCCTTATCTGGACCCTAAACTGTCCCCATCCCCTAACCCTAACCCTAGCCCGAACCCTAACCCTAACCCTTCCCCGAAGCCTGACCCTCACCCGTGCCCTAATCCTAACCCGTACGCTAACACTAACGCGCGCCCTCTCACGCACGCTCCCCCTAAAGCGTTGTCGGACCCTAACCTGGACCCTAAACCGTCCCCATCCCCTAACCCTAACCCTAGCCCGAACCCTAACCCTAACCCTTCCCCGAAGCCTGACCCTCACCCGTCCCCTAATCCTAACCCGTAGGCTCACACTAACCCGCGCCCTCACACGCACGCTCCCCCTAAAGGGTTGTCGGACCCTCACCTGGACCCTAAACCGTCCCCGTCCCCTAACCCTAACCCTAGCCCAAACCCTAACCCTAACCCTTCTCCGAAGCCTGACCCTCTCCCGTCCCCTAATCCTAACACGTACGCTAACACTAACGCGCGCCCTCACACGCACGCTCCCCCTAAAGCGTTGTCGTACCCTCACCTGGACCCTAAACCGTCCCTTCCCCTAACCCTAACCCTAGCCCTAACCCTAACCCTTCCCCGAAGCCTTACCCTCACCCGTTCCCTAATCCTAACCCGTACGCTCACACTATCCCGCGCCCTCACACGTACGCTCCCCCTAAACCGTTGTCATACCCTCACCTGGACCCTAAACCGTCCCCGTCCCGTAACCCTAACCCTAGCCCGAACCCTAACACTAACCCTTCCCCGAAGCCTTACTCTCACCCGTCCCCTAATCCTAAACCGTACGCTCATTCTAACCCGCGCCCTCACACGTATCCTCCCCCTAAACCGTTGTGGTACCCTCACCTGGACGCTGAACCGTCCCCGTCCCCTAACCCTAACCCTAGCCCGAACCCTAACCTAACACTTCGCCAAAGCCTTACCCTCACCCATCCCCTAATCCTAACCCGTACGCTCACACTATCCCACGCCCTCACACGTACGCTCCCCCTAAACCTTTGTCATACCCTCACCTGGACCCTAAACCGTCCCCGTTCCCTAACCCTAACCCTAGCCCGAACTCTAACCCTAACCCTTCCCCGAAGCCTTACCCTCACCTGTCCATATTCCTAACCTGTACTCTCACGCTAACCCGCGTCCTCACACGTACGCTCCCCATAAACCGTTGTCGTACCCTCACCTGGACCCTAAACCGTCCCTTCCCCTAACCCTAACCCTAGCCCTAACCCTAACCCTACCCCGAAGCCTTACCCTCACCCGTCCCGTAATCCTAACACGTACGCTCACACTATCCTGCGCCCTCACACGTACGCTCCCCCTAAACCGTTGTCATACCCTCACAGGGACCCTAAACCATCCCCGTCACCTAACCCTAACCCTAGCCCGAACTCTAAACCTAACACTTCCCCGAAGCCTTACCCTCCCCCGTCCCCTAATCCTAAACCGTACGCTCACACTAACCCGCGCCCTCACACGTACGCTCCCCCTAAACCGTTGTCGTACCCTCACCAGGACCCTAAACCGTCCCCGTGCCCTAACCCTAACCCTAGCCTGAAGCCTAACACTAACCCTTCCCCGAAGCCTTACCCTCACCCGTCCCCTAATCCTAACCCGTACGGTCACACTATCCCGCGCCCTCACTCGTACGCTCCCCCTAAACCGTTGTCATACCCTCACCTGGACCGTAAACCGTCCCCATCCCCTAACCCTAACCCTAGCCCGAAACCTAACACTAACCCTTCCCCGAAGCCTTAATCTGACCCGTCCCCTAATCCTAAACCGTACCCTCATACTAACCAGCGCCCTCACACGTATCCTCACCCTAAACCGTTGTGGTACCCTCACCTGGACCCTAAACCGTCCCCGTCCCCTAACCCTAACCCTAGCCCGAACCCTAACCCTAACCCTTCCCCGAAGCCTGACCCTCACCCGTCCCCTTATCCTAACCCGTAGGCTCACACTAACCTGAGCCCTCACACGCACGCTCCCCCTAAAGTGCTGTCGGACCGTCACCTGGACCCTAAACCGTCCCCGTCCCCTAACCCTAACCCTAGCCCGAACCCTAACCCTAACCCTTCCCCGAAGCCTGACCCTCACCCGTCCCCTAATCCTAACCCGTACGCTAACACTAACCCGCGCCCTCACACGCACGCTCCCCCTAAAGCGTTGTTGGACCCTCACCTGGACCCTAAACCGTCCCCGTCCCCTAACCCTAACCCTAGCCCGAACCCTAACCCTAACCCTTCCCCGAAGCCTGACCCTCACCCGTCCCCTAATCCTAACCCGTAGGCTCACACTAACGCGCGCCCTCACACGCACGCTCCGCCTAAAGCGTTGTCGGACCCTCACCTGGACCCTAAACCGTCCCCGTCCCCTAACCCTAACCCTAGCCCAAACCCTAACCCTAAACCTTCCGCGAAGCCTGACCCTCACCCGTCCCCTAATCCTAACCCGTACGCTAACACTAACCCGCACCCTCACACGTACGCTTCCCCTAAACCGTTGTCGTACCCTCACCTGGACCCTCAACTGTCCCCGTCCCCTAACACTAACCCTAGGCCGAACCCTAACCCTAACCCTTCCCCGAAGCCTTAACCTCACCAATCCCCTAATCCTAAATCGTACGCTCATACTAACCTGCGCCCTCACACGTATCCTCGCCCTAAACCGTTGTGGTACCCTCACCTGGACCCTAAGCCGTCCCCATCCCCTAACCCTAACCCTAGCCCGAACCCTAACCCTAAACCTTCCCCGAAGCCTTACCCTCAACCGTCACCTAATCCTAACCTGTACGCTCACGCTAACCCGTGCCCTCACACGGACGCTCCCCCTAAACCGTTGTGGTACCCTCACCTGGACCCTAAACCATCCCCGTCCCCTAACCCTAACCCTAGCCCGAACCCTAACCCTAACCCTTCCCCGAAGCCTTACCCTCCCCCGACCCCAAATCCTTACCCGTAAGCTCACACTAACCCGCGCCCTCACACGCACGCTCCCCCTAAAGGGTTGTCGGACCCTCACCTGGACCCTAAACCGTCCCCGTCCCCTAACCCTAACCCTAGGCCGAAACCTAACCCTAACCCTTCCCCGAAGCCTGACCCTCACTCCTCCCCTAATCCTAACCCGTACGCTAACACTAACCCGCGCCCTCACACGCACGTTCCCCCTAAAGCGTTGTCGGACCCTCACCTGGACCCTAAACCGTCCCCGTCCCCTAACCCTAACCCTAGCCCGAACCCTAACCCTAACCCTTCCCCGAAGCCTGACCCTCATCGTCCCCTAATCCTAACCCGTACGCTAACACTAACCCGCGCCCTCACACGCACGCTCCCCCTAAAGCGTTGTCGGACCCTCACCTGAACCCTAAACCGTCCCCGTCCCCTAACCCTAACCCTAGCCCGAACCCTAATCCTAACCCTTCCCCGAAGCCTGACCCTCACCCGTCCCATAATCCTAACCTGTACGCTAACACTAACCCGCGCCCTCACACGCACGCTCCCCCTAAAGCGTTGTCGGACCCTCACCTGGACCCTAAATCGTCCCCGTCCCCTAACCCTAACCCTAGCCCGAACCCTAACCCTAACCCTTCCCCGAAGCCTGACCCTCACCCGTCCCCTAACCCTAACCCGTACGCTAACACTAACCAGCGCCCTCACACGCACGCTCCCCCTAAAGCGTTGTCGGACCCTCACCTGGACCCTAAACCGTCCCCGTCCCCTAACACTAACCCTAAGCCGAACCCTAACCCTAAATCTTCCCCGAAGCCTTACCCTCACCCGTCCCCTAATCCTAAATCGTACGCTCACGCTAACCCGTGCCCTCACACGGACGCTACCCCTAAACCGTTGTGGTACCCTCACCTGGACCCTAAACCATTCCCATCCCCTAACCCTAACCTTAGCCCGAACCCTAACCCTAACCCTTCCCCGAAGCCTTACCCTCCCCCGACCCCTAATCCTTACCCGTAAGCTCAAACTAACCCGCGCCCTCACACGTACACTTCCCCTAAACCGTTGTCGTACCCTCATCTGGACCCTCAACCGTCCCCGTCCCCTAACCCTAACCCTAGCCCAAACCCTAACCCTAACCCTTCTCCGAAGCCTGACCCTCTCCCGTCCCCTAATCCTAACCCGTACGCTAACACTAACCCGCGCCCTCACACGCACGCTCCCCGTAAAGCGTTGTCGGACCCTCACCTGGACCCTAAACCGTCCCCGTCCCCTAACCCTAACCCTAGCCCGAACCCTAACCCTAACCCTTCCCCGAAGCCTGACCTTCACCCGTCCCCTAATCCTAACCCGTACGCTAACACTAACGCGCGCCCTCTCACGCACGCTCCCCCTAAAGCGTTGTCGGACCCTCACCTGGACCCGAAACCGTCCCCATCCCCTAACCCTAACCCTAGCCCGAGCCCTAACCCTAACCCTTCCCCGAAGCCTGACCCTCACCCGTCCCCTAATCCTAACCCGTAGGCTCACACTAACCCGCGCCCTCACACGCACGCTCCCCCTAAAGGGTTGTCGGACCCTCACCTGGACCCTAAACCGTCCCCGTCCCCTAACCCTAACCCTAGGCCGAAACCTAACCCTAACCCTTCCCCGAAGCCTGACCCTCACTCCTCCCCTAATCCTAACCCGTACGCTAACACTAACCCGCGCCCTCACACGCACGTTCCCCCTAAAGCGTTGTCGGACCCTCACCTGGACCCTAAACCGTCCCCGTCCCCTAACCCTAACCCTAGCCCGAACCCTAACCCTAACCCTTCCCCGAAGCCTGACCCTCATCGTCCCCTAATCCTAACCCGTACGCTAACACTAACCCGCGCCCTCACACGCACGCTCCCCCTAAAGCGTTGTCGGACCCTCACCTGAACCCTAAACCGTCCCCGTCCCCTAACCCTAACCCTAGCCCGAACCCTAACCCTAACCCTTCCCCGAAGCCTGACCCTCACCCGTCCCATAATCCTAACCTGTACGCTAACACTAACCCGCGCCCTCACACGCACGCTCCCCTAAAGCGTTGTCGGACCCTCACCTGGACCCTAAACCGTCCCCGTCCCCTAACCCTAACCCTAGCCCGAACCCTAACCCTAACCCTTCCCCGAAGCCTGACCCTCACCCGTCCCCTAATCCTAACCCGTACGCTAACACTAACCAGCGCCCTCACACGCACGCTCCCCCTAAAGCGTTGTCGGACCCTCACCTGGACCCTAAACCGTCCCCGTCCCCTAACACTAACCCTAAGCCGAACCCTAACCCTAAATCTTCCCCGAAGCCTTACCCTCACCCGTCCCCTAATCCTAAATCGTACGCTCACGCTAACCCGTGCCCTCACACGGACGCTACCCCTAAACCGTTGTGGTACCCTCACCTGGACCCTAAACCATTCCCATCCCCTAACCCTAACCTTAGCCCGAACCCTAACCCTAACCCTTCCCCGAAGCCTTACCCTCCCCCGACCCCTAATCCTTACCCGTAAGCTCAAACTAACCCGCGCCCTCACACGTACACTTCCCCTAAACCGTTGTCGTACCCTCATCTGGACCCTCAACCGTCCCCGTCCCCTAACCCTAACCCTAGCCCAAACCCTAACCCTAACCCTTCTCCGAAGCCTGACCCTCTCCCGTCCCCTAATCCTAACCCGTACGCTAACACTAACCCGCGCCCTCACACGCACGCTCCCCGTAAAGCGTTGTCGGACCCTCACCTGGACCCTAAACCATCCCCGTCCCCTAACCCTAACCCTAGCCCGAACCCTAACCCTAACCCTTCCCCGAAGCCTGACCTTCACCCGTCCCCTAATCCTAACCCTTACGCTAACACTAACGCGCGCCCTCTCACGCACGCTCCCCCTAAAGCGTTGTCGGACCCTCACCTGGACCCTAAACCGTCCCCATCCCCTAACCCTAACCCTAGCCCGAGCCCTAACCCTAACCCTTCCCCGAAGCCTGACCCTCACCCGTCCCCTAATCCTAACCCGTAGGCTCACACTAACCCGCGCCCTCACACGCACGCTCCCCCTAAAGGGTTGTCGGACCCTCACCTGGACCCTAAACCGTCCCCGTCCCCTAACACTAACCCTAGCCCGAAACCTAACCCTAACCCTTCCCCGAAGCCTGACCCTCACTCCTCCCCTAATCCTAACCCGTACGCTAACACTAACCCGCGCCCTCACACGCACGCTCCCCCTAAAGCGTTGTCGGACCCTCACCTGGACCCTAAACCGTCCCCGTCCCCTAACCCTAACCCTAGCCCGAACCCTAACCCTAACCCTTCCCCGAAGCCTGACCCTCACCCGTCCCCTATTCCTAACCCGTACGCTAACACTAACCCGTGCCCTCACACGCACGCTCCCCCTAAAGCGTTGTCGGACCCTCACCTGAACCCTAAACCGTCCCCGTCCCCTAACCCTAACCCTAGCCCGAACCCTAACCCTAACCCTTCCCCGAAGCCTGACCCTCACCCGTCCCATAATCCTAACCTGTACGCTAACACTAACCCACGCCCTCACACGCACGCTCCCCCTAAAGCGTTGTCGGACCCTCACCTGGACCCTAAACCGTCCCCGTCCCCTAACCCTAACCCTAGCCCGAACCCTAACCCTAACCCTTCCCCGAAGCCTGACACTCACCCGTCCCCTAATCCTAACCCGTACGCTAACACTAACCAGCGCCCTCACACGCACGCTCCCCCTAAAGCGTTGTCGGACACTCACCTGGACCCTAAACCGTCCCCGTCCCCTAACACTAACCCTAAGCCGAACCCTAACCCTAAATCTTCCCCGAAGCCTTACCCTCACCTGTCCCCTAATCCTAAATCGTACGCTCACGCTAACCCGTGCCCTCACAGGGACGCTACCCCTAAACCGTTGTGGTACCCTCACCTGGACCCTAAACCATCCCCGTCCCCTAACCCTAACCCTAGCCCGAACCCTAACCCTAACCCTTCCCCGAAGCCTTACCCTCCCCTGACCCCTAATCCTTACCCGTAAGCTCACACTAACTCGCGCCCTCACACGTACACTTCCCCTAAACCGTTGTCGTACCCTCACCTGGACCCTCAACCGTCCCTGTCCCCTAACCCTAACCCTAGCCCAAACCCTAACCCTAACCCTTCTCCGAAGCCTGACCCTCTCCCGTCCCCTAATCCTAACACGTACGCTAACACTAACCCGCCCCCTCACACGCACGCTCCCCGTAAAGCGTTGTCGGACCCTCACCTGGACCCTAAACCGTCCCCGTCCCCTAACCCTAACCCTAGCCCGAACCCTAACCCTAACCCTTCCCCGAAGCCTGACCCTCACCCGTCCCCTAATCCTAACCCGTACGCTAACACTAACGCGCGCCCTCTTACGCACGCTCCCCCTAAAGCGTTGTCGGACCCTAACCTGGACCCTAAACCGTCCCCATCCCCTAACCCAAACCCTAGCCCGAACCCTAACCCTAACCCTTCCCCGAAGCCTGACCCTCACCCGTCCCCTAATCCTAACCCGTAGGCTCACACTAACCCGCGCCCTCACACGCATGCTCCCCCTAAAGGGTTGTCGGACCCTCACCTGGACCCTAAACCGTCCCCGTCCCCTAACCCTAACCCTAGGCCAAACCCTAACCCTAACCCTTCCCCGAAGCCTGACCCTCACCCCTCCCCTAATCCTAACCCGTACGCTAACACTAACCCGCGCCCTCACACGCACGCTCCACCTAAAGCATTGTCGGACCCTCACCTGGACCCTAAACCGTCCCCGTCCCCTAACCCTAACCCTAGCCCGTACCCTAACCCTAACCCTTCCCCGAAGCCTGACCCTCACCTGTCCCCTAATCCTAACCCGTACGCTAACACTAACGCGCGCCCTCACACGCACGCTCCCCCTAAAGCGTTGTCGGACCCTCACCTGGACCCTCAACCGTCCCCGTCCCCTAACCCTAACCCTAGCCCGAACCCTAACCCTAACCCTTCCCCGAAGCCTGACCCTCACCCATCCCCTAATCCTAACCCGTACGCTAACACTAACCCGCGCCCTCACACGCACGCTCCCCCTAAAGCGTTGTCGGACCCTCACCTGGACCCTCAACCATCCCCGTCCCCTAACCCTAGCCCGAACCCTAACCCTAACCCTTCCCCGAAGCCTGACCCTCACCCGTCCCTTAATCCTAACCCGTAGGCTCACACTAACCCGCGCCCTCACACACACGCTCCCCCTAAAGCGTTGTCGGACCCTCACCTGGACCCTAAACCGTCCCCGTCCCCGTCCCCTAACCCTAACCCTAGCCCAAACCCTAACCCTAACACTTTCCCAAAGCCTGACCGTCACCCGTCCCCTAATCCTAACCCGTACGCTAACACTAACCCGCGCCCTCACACGCACGCTCCCCCTAAAGCGTTGTCGGACACTCACCTGGACCCTAAACCGTCCCCGTACCCTAACCCTAACCCTAGCATGAACCCTAACCCTAACCCTTCCCCGAAGCCTGACCCTCACTCCTCCCCTAATCCTAACCCGTACGTTAACACTAACCCACGGCCTCACACGCACGCTCCCCCTAAATCGTTGTCATACCCTCACCTGGACCCTAAACCGTCCCCGTCCCCTAACCCTAACCCTAGCCCGAACCCTAACCCTAACCCTTCCCCGAAGCCTGACCCTCACCCTTCCCCTAATCCTAACCCGTACGCTAACACTAACCCGCGCCCTCACACGCACGCTCTCCCTAAAGCGTTGTCGGACCCTCACCTGGAGCCTAAACCGTCCCCGTCCCCTAACCCTAACCCTAGCCAGAACCCTAACCCTAACCCTTCCCCGAAGCCTGACCCTCACCCGTCCCCTAATCCTAACTCGTACGCTAACATTAACCCGCGCCCTCACACGCACGCTCCCCCTAAAGCGTTGTCGGACCCTCACCTGGACCCTAAACCGTCCCCGTCCCCTAACCGTAACCCTAGCCCGAACCCTAACCCTAACACTTCCCTGAAGCCTGACCCTCACCCGTCCCCTAATCCTAACCCGTACGCTAACACTAACCCGCGCCCTCACATGCACGGTCACCGTAAAGCGTTGTCGGACCCTCACCTGGACCCGAAACCGTCCCCGTCCCCTAACCCTAACCCTAGCCCGAACCCTAACCCTAACCCTTCCCCGAAGCCTGACCCTCACCCGTCCCCTAATCCTAACCCGTACGCTAAAACTAACGTGTGCCCTCTCACGCACGCTCCCCCTAAAGCGTTGTCGGACCCTCACCTGGACCCTAAACCGTCCTCGTCCCCTAACCCTAACCCTAGCTCGAGCCCTAACCCTAACCCTTCCCCGAAGCCTGACCCTCACCCGTCCCCTAATCCTAACCCATAGGCTCACACTAACCCGCGCCCTCACACGCACGCTCCCCCTAAAGGGTTGTCGGACCCTCACCTGGACCCTAAACCGTCCCCGTCCCCTAACCCTAACCCTAGGCCGAAACCTAACCCTAACCCTTCCCCGAAGCCTGACCCTCACCCGTCCCCTAATCCTAACCCGTACGCTAACACTAACCCGCGCCCTCACACGCACGCTCCCCCTAAAGAGTTGTCGGACCCACACCTGAACCCTAAACCGTCCCCGTCCCCTAACCCTAACCCTAAGCCGAACCCTAACCCTAAATCTTCCCCGAAGCCTTACCCTCACCCGTCCCCTAATCCTAAATCGTACGCTCACGCTAACCCGTGCCCTCACACGGACGCTACCCCTAAACCGTTGTGGTACCCTCACCTGGACCCTAAACCATCTCCGTCCCCTAACCCTAACCCTAGCCCGAACCCTAACCCTAACCCTTCCCCGAAGCCTTACCCTCCCCCGACCCCTAATCCTTACCCGTAAGCTCACACTAACCCGCGCCCTCACACGTACACTTCCCCTAAACCGTTGTCGTACCCTAACCTGGACCCTCAACCGTCCCCGTCCCCTAACCCTAACCCTAGCCCGAAACCTAACCCTAACCCTTCCCCGAAACCTTACCCTCACCCGTCCCCTAATCCTAAACCGTACGCTCATTCTAACCCACGCCCTCACACGTATCCTCCCCCTAAACCGTTGTGGTACCCTCACCTGGACGCTGAACCGTCCCCGTCCCCTAACCCTAACCCTAGCCCGAACCCTAACCTAACACTTCGCCAAAGCCTTACCCTCACCCATCCCCTAATCCTAACCCGTACGCTCACACTATCCCACGCCCTCACACGTACGCTCCCCCTAAACCTTTGTCATACCCTCACCTGGACCCTAAACCGTCCCCGTTCCCTAACCCTAACCCTAGCCCGAACTCTAACCCTAACCCTTCCCCGAAGCCTTACCCTACCTGTCCATATTCCTAACCTGTACTCTCACGCTAACCCGCGTCCTCACACGTACGCTCCCCATAAACCGTTGTCGTACCCTCACCTGGACCCTAAACCGTCCCTTCCCCTAACCCTAACCCTAACCCTAACCCTAACCCTTCCCCGAAGCCTTACCCTCACCCGTCCCGTAATCCTAACACGTACGCTCACACTATCCTGCGCCCTCACACGTACGCTCCCCCTAAACCGTTGTCATACCCTCACAGGGACCCTAAACCATCCCCGTCACCTAACCCTAACCCTAGCCCGAACTCTAAACCTAACACTTCCCCGAAGCCTTACCCTCCCCCGTCCCCTAATCCTAAACCGTACGCTCACACTAACCCGCGCCCTCACACGTACGCTCCCCCTAAACCATTGTCGTACCCTCACCAGGACCCTCAACCGTCCCCGTGCCCTAACCCTAACCCTAGCCTGAAGCCTAACACTAACCCTTCCCCGAAGCCTTACCCTCACCCGTCCCCTAATCCTAACCCGTACGCTCAAACTAACCCACGCCCTCACATGAACGCTCCCCCTAAACCGTTTTCGTAATTTCACCTGGACCCTAAACCGTCCCCGTGCCCTAACCCTAACCCTAGCCTGAACCCTAACACTAAACCTTCCTAGAAGCCTTACTCTCACCCGTCCCGTAATCCTAAACCGAACGCTCATACTAACCCGCCCCCTCACACGTATCCTCCCCCTAAACCGTTGTCGTACACTCACCTGGACCCTAAACCGTCCCCGTCCCCTAATCCTAACCCTAGCCCGAACCCTAACCCTAACCCTTCCCCGAAGCCTTACCCTCACCCGTCCCCTAATCCTAACCCGTACGGTCACACTATCCCGCGCCCTCACTCGTACGCTCCCCCTAAACCGTTGTCATACACTCACCTGGACCGTAAACCATCCCCATCCCCTAACCCTAACCCTAGCCCGAACCCTAACACTAACCCTTCCCCGAAGCCTTAATCTGACCCGTCCCCTAATCCTAAACCGTACCCTCATACTAACCAGCGCCCTCACACGTATCCTGCCCCTAAACCGTTGTGGTACCCTCACCTGGACCCTAAACCGTCCCCGTCCCCTAACCCTAACCCTAGCCCGAACCCTAACCCTAACCCTTCCCCGAAGCCTGACCCTCACCCGTCCCCTTATCCTAACAGGTAGGCTCACACTAACCTGAGCCCTCACACGCACGCTCCCCCTAAAGTTTTGTCGGACCGTCACCTGGACCCTAAACCGTCCCCGTCCCCTAACCCTAACCCTAGCCCGAACCCTAACCCTAACCCTTCCCCGAAGCCTGACCCTCACCCGTCCCCTAATCCTAACCCGTACGCTAACACTAACCCGCGCCCTCACACGCACGCTCCCCCTAAAGCGTTGTTGGACCCTCACCTGGACCCTAAACCGTCCCCGTCCCCTAACCCTAACCCTAGCCCGAACCCAAACCCTAACCCTTCCCCGAAGCCTGACCCTCACCCGTCCCATAATCCTAACCCGTACGCTAACACTAACCCGCGCCCTCACACGCACGCTCCCCCTAAAGCGTTGTTGGACCCTAACCTGGACCCTAAACCGTCCCCGTCCCCTAACCCTAACCCTAGCCCGAACCCTAACCCTAACCCTTCCCCGAAGCCTGACCCTCACCCGTCCCCTAATCCTAACCCGTAGGCTCACACTAACGCGCGCCCTCTCACGCACGCTCCCCCTAAAGCGTTGTCGGACCCTCACCTGAACCCTAAACCGTCCCCGTCCCCTAACCCTAACCCTAGCCCAAACCCTAACCCTAAACCTTCCCCGAAGCCTGACCCTCACCCGTCCCCTAATCCTAACCCGTACGCTAACACTAACCCGCACCCTCACACGTACGCTTCCCCTAAACCGTTGTCGTACCCTCACCTGGACCCTCAACTGTCCCCGTCCCCTAACACTAACCCTAGGCCGAACCCTAACCCTAACCCTTCCCCGAAGCCTTAACCTCACCAGTCCCCTAATCCTAAATCGTACGCTCATACTAACCTGCGCCCTCACACGTATCCTCGCCCTAAACCGTTGTGGTACCCTCACCTGGACCCTAAACCGTCCCCATCCCCTAACCCTAACCCTAGCCCGAACCCTAACCCTAAACCTTCCCCGAAGCCTTACCCTCAACCGTCACCTAATCCTAACCCGTACGCTCACGCTAACCCGTGCCCTCACACAGACGCTCCCCCTAAACCGTTGTGGTACCCTCACCTGGACCCTAAACCATCCCCGTCCCCTAAGCCTAACCCTAGCCCGAACCCTAACCCTAACCCTTCCCCGAAGGCTTACCCTCCCCCGACCCCTAATCCTTACCCGTAAGCTCACACTAACCCGCGCCCTCACACGCACGCTCCCCCTAAAGCGTTGTCGGACCCTCACCTGGACCCTAAACCGTCCCCGTCCCCTAACCCTAACCCTAGCCCGAACCCTAACCCTAACCCTTCCCCGAAACCTTACCCTCACCCGTCCCCTAATCCTAACACGAACGCTCACACTAAACCGCACCCTCACACGTACGCTTCCCCTAAACCGTTGTCGTACCCTCACCTGGACCCTAAACCGTCCCCGTCCCCTAACCCTAACCCTAGCCCGAATCCTCACCCTAACCCTTCCCCGAAGCCTTACCCTCACCCGTCCCCTAATCCTAACCCGTACGCTCACACTAAACCGCGCCCTCACACGTACGCTCCCCCTAAACCGTTGTCATACCCTCTCCTAGACCCTAAACCGTTCCCTTCCCCTAACCCTAACCCTCACCCAAACCCTAACCCTAACCCTTCCCCGAAGCCTTATCCTCACCCGTCCCCTAATCCTAACCCGTACGCTCACACTAACCCGCGCCCTCACACTGACGCTCCCACTAAACAGTTGTCGTACCCTCACCTAGACCCTAAATCATCCCCGTCCCCTAACTCTAACCCTAGCCCGAACCCTAACCCTAACCCTTCCCAGAAGCCTTAACCTCACCCGTCCCCTAATCCTAACCCGTACGCTCATACTAACCCGTGCCCTCAAACGTAACCTCCCCCTAAACCGTTGTCGTACCCTCACCTTGACCCTAAACCGTCACCGTCCCCTAATCGTAAACCTAGCCCGAACCCTAACCCTAATACTTCGCCGAAGCCTTACCATCACCCGTACCCTAATCCTAAACCGTACGATCACACTAACCCGCGCCCTCACACGTACGCTCCCCCTAAACCGTTGTCGTACCCTCACCAGGACCCTCAACCGTCCCCGTGCCCTAACCCTAACCCTAGCCTGAACTCTAACACTAACCCTTCCCCGAAGCCTTACTCTCACCCGTCCCGTAATCCTAAACCGAACGCTCATACTAACCCGCGCCCTCACACGGACGCTACCCATAAACCGTTGTGGTACCCTCACCTGGACCCTAAACCATCCCCGTCCCCTAACCCTAACCCTAGCCCGAACCCTGACCCTAACCCTTCCCCGAAGCCTTACCCTCCCCCGACCCCTAATCCTTACCCGTAAGCTCACACTAACCCGCGCCCTCACACGTACACTTCCCCTAAACCGTTGTCGTACCCTCACCTGGACCCTCAACCGTCCCCGTCCCCTAACCCTAACCCTAGCACAAACCCTAACCCTAACCCTTCCCCGAAGCCTGACCCTCACCCGTCCCCTAATCCTAAACCGTACGCTAACACTAACCCGCGCCCTCACATGCACGCTCCCCGTAAAGCGTTGTCGGACCCTCACCTGGACCCTAAATCGTCCCCGTCCCCTAACCCTAACCCTATCCCGAACCCTAACCCTAACCCTTCCCCGAAGCCTGACCCTCACCCGTCCCCTAATCCTACCCCGTACGCTAACACGAACGCGCGCCCTCTCACGCACGCTCCCCCTAAAGCGTTGTCGGACCCTCACCTGGACCCTAAACCGTCCCCATCCCCTAACCCTAACCCTAGCCCGAACCCTAACCCTAACCCTTCCCCGAAGCCTGACCCTCACCCGTCCCCTAATCCTAACCCGTAGGCTCACACTAACCCGCGCCCTCACACGCACGCTCCCACTAAAGTGTTGTCGGACCCTCACCTGGACCCTAAACCGTCCCCGTCCCCTAACCCTAACCCTAGGCCAAACCCTAACCCTAACCCTTCCCCGAAGCCTGACCCTCACCCCTCCCCTAATCCTAACCCGTACGCTAACACTAACCCGTGCCCTCACACGCACGCTCCACCTAAAGCATTGTCGGACCCTCACCTGGACCCTAAACCGTCCCCGTCCCCTAACCCTAACCCTAGCCCGTACCCTAACCCTAACCCTTCCCCGAAGCCTGACCCTCACCTGTCCCCTAATCCTAACCCGTACGCTAACACTAACGCGCGCCCTCACACGTACGCTCCCCCTAAAGCGTTGTCGGACCCTCACCTGGACCCTAAACCGTCCCCGTCCCCTAACCCTAACCCTAGCCCGAACCCTAACCCTAACCCTTCCCAGAAGCCTGACCCTCACCCGTCACCTAATTCTAACCCGTATGCTAACACTAACCCGCGCCCTCACACGCACGCTCCCCCTAAAGCGTTGTCGGACCCTCACCTGGACCCTAAACCGTCCCCGTCCCCTAACCCTAACCCTAGCCCGAACCCTAACCCTAAACATTCCCCGAAGACTGACCCTCACCCGTCCCCTAATCCTAACCTGTACGCTAACACTAACCCGCGCCCTCACACGTACGCTCCCCATAAACCGTTGTCATACCCTCACCTGGCCCCTAAACCGTTCCTTCCACTAAGGCTAACCCTAGCCCTAACCCTAACCCTTCCCCGAAGCCTTACCCTCACCCGTCCCCTAATCCTAACCCGTACGCTCACACTATCCCGCGCCCTCACACGTACGCTCCCCCTAAATCGTTGTCATACCCTCACCTGGACCCTAAACCGTCCCCATCCCCTAACCCTAACCCTAGCC
Organism: Lagenorhynchus albirostris; assembly: GCF_949774975.1. NCBI lineage: Eukaryota > Metazoa > Chordata > Mammalia > Artiodactyla > Delphinidae > Lagenorhynchus > Lagenorhynchus albirostris. Next base: position 45,006,719 of record NC_083107.1, on the reverse strand, counting down.
CGAACCCTAACACTAACCTTTCCCCGAAGCCTTACTCTCACCCGTCCCGTAATCTAAACTGAACGCTCACACTAATCCGCGCCCTCACACGGACGCTACCCATAAACCGTTGTGGTACCCTCACCTGGACCCTAAACCATCCCCGTCCCCTAACCCTAACCCTAGCCCGAACCCTAACGCTAACCCTTCCCCGAAGCCTGACCCTCACCTGTCCCCTAATCCTAACCCGTAGGGTCACACTAACGCGCGCCCTCACACGCACGCTCCCCCTAAAGCGTTGTCGGACCCTCACCTGGACCCTAAACCGTCCCCGTCCCCTAACCCTAACCCTAGCCCAAACCCTAACCCTAACCCTTCCCCGAAGCCTGACCCTCACCCGTCCCCTAATCCTAACCCGTACGCTAACACTAACCCGCACCCTAACACGTACGCTTCCCCTAAACCGTTGTCGTACCCTCACCTGGACCCTCAACTGTCCCCGTCCCCTAACACTAACCCTAGGCCGAACCCTAACCCTAACCCTTCCCCGAAGCCTTAACCTCACCAGTCCCCTAATCCTAAATCGTACGCTCATACTAACCTGCGCCCTCACACGTATCCTCGCCCTAAACCGTTGTGGTACCCTCACCTGGACCCTAAACCGTCCCCATCCCCTAACCCTAACCCTAGCCCGAACCCTAACCCTAAACCTTCCCCGAAGCCTTACACTCAACCGTCACCTAATCCTAACCCGTACGCTCACGCTAACCCGTGCCCTCACACGGACGCTCCCCCTAAACCTTTGTCGTACCCTCACCTGGACCCTCAACCGTCCCCGTCCCCTAACCCTAACCCTAGCCCGAACCCTAACCCTAACCCTTCCCCGAAACTTACCCTCACCCGTCCCCTAATCCTAACCCGAACGCTCACACTAACCCGCACCCTCACACGTACGCTTCCCCTAAACCGTTGTCGTACCCTCACCTGGACCCTAAACCGTCCCCGTCCCCTAACCCTAACCCTAGCCCGAATCCTCACCCTAACCATTCCCCGAAGCCTTACCCTCACCCGTCCCCTAATCCTAACCCGTACGCTCACACTAAACCGCGCCCTCACACGTACGCTCCCCCTAAACCGTTGTCGTACCCTCTCCTAGACCCTAAACCGTTCCCTTCCCCTAACACTAACCCTAGCCCTAACCCTAACCCTAACCCTTCCCAGAAGCCTTACCCTCAACCATCACCTAATCCTAACCCGTACGCTCATACTCATACTAACCCGTGCCCTCAAACGTAACCTCCCCCTAAACCGTTGTCGTACCCTCACCTTGACCCTAAACCGTCACCGTCCCCTAATCCTAAACCTAGCCCGAACCCTAACCCTAATACTTCGCCGAAGCCTTACCCTCACCCGTACCCTAATCCTAAACCGTACGATCACACTAACCCGCTCCCTCACACGTACGCTCCCCCTAAACCGTTCTCGTACCCTCACCAGGACCCTCAACCGTCCCCGTGCCCTAACCCTAACCTGAACCCTAACACTAACCCTTCCCCGAAGCCTTACTCTCACCCGTCCCGTAATCCTAAACCGAACGCTCATACTAACCCGCGCCCTCACACGTATCCTCCCCCTAAACCGTTGTCGTACCCTCACCTGGACCCTAAACCGTCCCCGTCCCCTAATCCTAACCCTAGCCCGAACCCTAACCCTAACCCTTCCCCGAAGCCTTACCCTCACCTGTCCCCTAATCCTAACCTGTACTCTCACGCTAACCCGCGCCCTCACACGTACGCTCCCTATAAACCGTTGTCGTACCCTCACCTGGACCCTAAACCGTCCCTTCCCCTAACCCTAACCCTAGCCCTAACCCTAACCCTTCCCCGAAGCCTTACCCTCTTCCGTCCCCTAATCCTAACCCGTACGCTCACACTATCCCGCGCCCTCACATGTACGCTCCCCCTAAACCGTTGTCATACCCTCACCTGGACCCTAAACCGTCCCCGTCACCTAACCCTAACCCTAGCCCGAACCCTAACACTAACCCTTCCCCGAAGCCTTACTCTCACCCGTCCCCTAATCCTAAACCGTACGCTCATTCTAACCCGCGCCCTCACACGTATCCTCCCCCTAAACCGTTGTGGTACCCTCACCTGGACGCTGAACCGTCCCCGTCCCCTAACCCTAACCCTAGCCCGAACCCTAACCTAACACTTCGCCAAAGCCTTACCCTCACCCATCCCCTAATCCTAACCCGTACGCTCACACTATCCCACGCCCTCACACGTACGCTCCCCCTAAACCTTTGTCATACACTCACCTGGACCCTAAACCGTCCCCATCCCCTAACCCTAACCCTAGCCCGAACTCTAACCCTAACCCTTCCCCGAAGCCTTACCCTCCCCCGTCCCCTAATCCTAAACCGTACGCTCACACTAACCCGCGCCCTCACACGTACGCTCCCCAAAACCGTTGTCGTACCCTCACCAGGACCCTAAACCGTCCACGTGCCCTAACCCTAACCCTAGCCTGAAGCCTAACACTAACCCTTCCCCGAAGCCTTACACTCACCCGTCCCCTAATCCTCACCTGTACGCTCAAACGAACCCACGCCCTCACATGAACGCTCCCCCTAAACCGTTGTCGTAACTTCACCTGGACCCTAAACCGTCCCCATGCCCTAACCCTAACCCTAGCCTGAACCCTAACACTAACCCTTCCTAGAAGCCTTACTCTCACCCGTCCCGTAATCCTAAACCGAACGCTCATACTAACCCGCCCCCTCACACGTATCCTCCCCCTAAACCGTTGTCGTACACTCACCTGGACCATAAACCGTCCCCAACCCCTAATCCTAACCCTAGCCCGAACCCTAACCCTAACCCTTCCCCGAAGCCTTACCCTCACCCGTCCCGTAATCCTAACCCGTACGGTCACACTATCCCGCGCCCTCACTCATACGCTCCCCCTAAACCGTTGTCATACCCTCACCTGGACCATAAACCGTCCCCATCCCCTAACCCTAACCCTAGCCCGAACCCTGACACTAACCCTTCCCCGAAGCCTTACTCTGACCCGTCCCCTAATCCTAAACCGTACGCTCATACTAGCCAGCGCCCTCACACGTATCCTCCCCCTAAACCGTTGTGGTACCCTCACCTGGACCCTAAACCGTCCCCGTCCCCTAACCCTAACCCTAGCCTGAACCCTAACCCTAACCCTTCCCCGAAGCCTGACCCTCACACGTCCCCTAATCCTAACCCGTAGGCTCACACTAACCCGCGCCCTCACACGCACGCTCCCCCTAAAGCGCTGTCGGACCATCACCTGGACCCTAAACCGTCCCCGTCCCCTAACCCTAACCCTAGCCCGAACCCTAACCCTAACCCTTCCCCGAAGCCTGACCCTCACCCGTCCCCTAATCCTAACCCGTACGCTAACACTAACCCACGCCCTCACACGCACGCTCCCCCTAAAGCGTTGTCGGACCCTCACCTGGACCCTAAACCGTCCCCGTCCCCTAACCCTAACCCTAGCCCGAACCCTAACCCTAACCCTTCCCCGAAGCCTGACCCTCACCCGTCCCCTAATCCTAACCCGTACGCTAACACTAACCCGCGCCCTCACACGCACGCTCCCCCTAAAGCGTTGTCGTACCCTCACCTGGACCCTAAACTGTCCCCGACCCCTAACCCTAACCCTAGCCCGAACCCTAACCCTAACACTTCCCTGAAGCCTGACCCTCACCCGTTCCCTAATCCTAACCCGTAGGCTCACACTAACCCGCGCCCTCACACGCACGCTCCCCCGAAAGCGTTGTCGGACCCTCACCTGGACCCTAAACCGTCCCCGTCCCCTAACCCTAACCCTAGCCCGAACCCTAACCTTAACCCTTTCCCGAAGCCTGACCCTCACCCGTCCCCTAATCCTAACCCGTACGCTAACACTAACCTGCGCCCTCACACTCATGCTCCCCCTAAAGCGTTGTCGTACCCTCACCTGGACCCTAAACCGTCCCCGTCCCCTAACCCTAACCCTAGCCCGAACCCTAACCCTAACCCTTCCCCGAAGCCTGACCCTCACCCGTCCCCTAATCCTAAACCGTACGCTCATACTAACCAGCGCCCTCACACGTATCCTCCCCCTAAACCATTGTGGTACCCTCACCTGGACCCTAAACCGTCCCCATCCCCTAACGCTAACCCTAGCCCGAACCCTAACCCTAACCCTTCCCCGAAGCCTGACCCTCACCCGTCCCCTAATCCTAACCCGTAGGCTCACACTAAACCGCGCCCTCACACGCACGCTCCCCCTAAAGCGCTGTCGGACCATCACCTGGACCCTAAACCGTCCCCGTCCCCTAACCCTAACCCTAGCCCGAACCCTAACCCTAACCCTTCCCCGAAGCCTGACCCTCACCCGTCCCCTAATCCTAACCCGTACGCTAACACTAACCCGCGCCCTCACACGCACGCTCCCCCTAAAGCGTTGTCGGACCCTCACCTGGACCCTAAACCGTCCCCGTCCCCTAACCCTAACCCTTGCCCGAACCCTAACCCTAACCCTTCCCCGAAGCCTGACCCTCACCCGTCCCCTAATCCTAACCCGTACGCTAACACTAACCCGCGCCCTCACACGCACGCTCCCCCTAAAGCGTTGTCGGACCCTCACCTGGACCCTCAACCATCCCCGTCCCCTAACCCTAGCCCGAACCCTAACACTAACCCTTCCCCGAAGCCTGACCCTCACCCGTCCCCTAATGCTAACCCGTACGCTAACACTAACGCGCGCCCTCTCACGCACGCTCCCCCTAAAGCGTTGTCGGACCCTCACCTGGACCCTAAACCGTCCCCATCCCCTAACCCTAACCCTAGCCCGAACCCTAACCCTAACCCTTCCCCGAAGCCTGACCCTCACCCCTCCCCTAATCCTAACCCGTAGGCTCACACTAACCCGCGCCCTCACACGCACGCTCCCCCTAAAGCGTTGTCGGACCCTCACCTGGACCCTAAACCGTCCCCGTCCCCTAACCCTAACCCTAGCCCGAACCCTAACCCTAACCCTTCCCCGAAGCCTGACCCTCACCCGTCCCCTAATCCTAACCTGTACGCTAACACTAACTCGCGCCCTCACACGCACGCTCCCCCTAAAACGTTGTCGGACCCTCACCTGGACCCTAAACCGTCCCCGTCCCCTAACCCTAACCCTAGCCCGAACCCTAACCCTAACCCTTCCCCGAAACCTGACCCTCACCCGTCCCCTAATCCTAACCCGTACGCTAACACTAACCCGCGCCCTCACACGCACGCGCCCCCTAAAGCGTTGTCGGACCCTCACCTGGACCCTAAACCATCCCCGTCCCCTAACACTAACCCTAAGCCGAACCCTAACCCTAACCCTTCCCCGATGCCTTAACCTCACCAGTCCCCTAATCCTAAATCGTACGCTCGTACTAACCCGCGCCCTCACACGTATGCTCCCCCTAAACCGTTGTGGTACCCTCACATGGACCCTAAACCGTCCCCATCCCCTAACCCTAACCCTAGCCCGAACCCTAACCCTAAACCTTCCCCGAAGCCTTACCCTCACCCGTTCCCTAATCCTAAACCGTACGCTCACGCTAACCCGTGCCCTCACATGGACGCTACCCCTAAACCGTTGTGGTACCCTCACCTGGACACTAAACCATCCCCGTCCCCTAACCCTAACCCTAGCCCGAACCCTAACCCTAACTCTTCCCCGAAGCCTTACCCTCCCCCGACCCCTAATCCTTACCCGTAAGCTCACACTAACCCGCGCCCTCACACGCACGCTCCCCCTCAAGCGTTGTCGGACCCTCACCTGGACCCTAAACCGTCCCCGTCCCCTAACACTAACCCTAGCCCGAACCCTAACCCTAACCCTTCCCCGAAGCCTTACCCTCACCCGTCCCCTAATCCTAACCCATACGCTCATACTAACCCGTGCCCTCAAACGTAACCTCCCCCTAAACCGTTGTCATACCCTCACCTTGACCCTAAACCGTCACCGTCCCCTAATCCTAAACCTAGCCCGAACCCTAACCCTAACCCTTCCCCGAAGCCTTACCCTTCCCCGTCCCCTAATCCTAAACCGTACGATCACACTAACCCGTGTCCTCACACGTACGCTCCCCCTAAACCGTTGTCGTACCCTCACCAGGACCCTCAACCGTCCCTGTGCCCTAACCCTAACCCTAGCCTGAACCCTAACACTAACCCTTCCCCGAAGCCTTACTCTCACCCGTCCCGTAATCCTAAACCGAACGCTCATACTAACCCGCGCCCTCACACGTATCCTCCCCATAAACCGTTGTCGTACCCTCACCTGGACCCTAAACCGTCCCTTCCCCTAACCCTAACCCTAGCCCTAACCCTAACCCTTCCCCTAAGCCTTACCCTCACCCGTCCCCTAATCCTAACACGTACGCTCACACTATCCCGCGCCCTCACACCTACGCTCCCCCTAAACCGTTGTCATACACTCACATGGACCCTAAACCATCCCCGTCCCCTAACCCTAACCCTAGCCCGAACTCTAAACCTAACACTTCCCCGAAGCCTTACTCTCACCCGTCCTGTAATCCTAAACCGAACGCTCATACTAGCCCGCGCCCTCACACGTATCCTCCCCCTAAACCGTTGTCGTACCCTCACCTGGACCCTAAACCGTCCCCGTCCCCTAATCCTAACCCTAGCCCGAACCCTAACCCTAACCCTTCCCCGAAGCCTTACCCTCACCTGTCCCCTAATCCTAACCTGTACTCTCACGCTAACCCGCGCCCTCACACGTGCGCTCCCCCTAAACCGTTGTCGTACCCTCACCTGGACCCTAAACCGTCCCTTCCACTAAGCCTAACCCTAGCCCTAACCCTAACCCTTCCCTGAAGCCTTACCCTCACCCGTTCCCTAATCCTAACCCGAACGCTCACACTATCCCGCGCCCTCACACGTACGCTCCCCCTAAACCGTTGTCATACCCTCACCTGGACCCTAAACCGTCCCCATCCCCTAACCCTAACCCTAGCCCGAACCCTAACACTAACCCTTCCCCGAAGCCTTACTCTCACCCGTCCCCTAATCCTAAACCGTACGCTCATACTAACCAGCGCCCTCGCACGTATCCTCGCCCTGAACCGTTGTGGTACCCTTACCTGGACCCTAAACCGTCCCCGTCCCCTAACCCTAACCCTAGCCCGAACCCTAACCTAACCCTTCGCCGAAGCCTTACCCTCCCCCGTCCCCTAATCCTAAACCGTACGCTCACACTAACCCGCGCCCTCACACGTACGCTCCCCCTAAACCGTTTTCGTACCCTCACCTGGACCCTCAACAGTCCCCGTATCCTAACCCTAACCCTAGCCCGACCCCTAACCCTAACCCTTCCCCGAAGCCTTACTCTCACCCGTCCCGTAATCTAAACTGAACGCTCACACTAACCCGCGCCCTCACACGTATCCTCCCCCTAAACCGTTGTCGTACCCTCACCTGGACCCTAAACCATCCCCGTCCCCTAATCCTAACCCTAACCCTAGCCCTAACCCTAACACTTCCCCGAAGCCTTACCCTCACCCGTCCCCTAATCCTAACCCGTACACTCACACTATCCCGCGCCCTCACATGTATGCTCCCCGTAAACCGTTGTCATACCCTTACTTGGACCCTAAACCGTCCCCGTCCCCTAACCCTAACCCTAGCCCGAACTCTAACCCTAACCGTTCCCCGAAGCCTTACCCTCCCCCGTCCCCTAATCTTAAACCGTACGCTCACACTAACCCGCGCCCTCACACGTACGCTCCTCTAAACCGTTGTCATACCCTCACCAGGACCCTAAACCGTCCCCGTGCCCTAACCCTAACCCTAGCCTGAACCCTAACACTAACCCTTCCCCGAAGCCTTACTCTCACCCGTCCCGTAATCCTAAACCGAACGCTAACACTAACCCGCGCACTCACACGTACGCTCCCCCTAAACCGTTTTCGTACCCTCACCTGGACCCTCAACAGACCCCGTATCCTAACCCTAACCCTAGCCCTAATCCTCACCCTAACACTTCCCAGAAGCCTTACCCTCACCCGTCCCCTAATCCTAACCCATACGCTAACACTAACCCACGCCCTCACACGCACGCTGCCCCTAAAGCGTTGTCGGACCCTCACCTGGACCCTAAACCGTCCCCGTCCCCTAACCCTAACCCTAGCCCGAACCCTAACCCTAACCCTTCCCCGAAGCCTGACCCTCACCCGTCCCCTAATCCTAACGCGTAGGCTCACACTAACCTGCGCCCTCACACGCACGCTCCCCCTAAAGCGTTATCGTACCCTCACCTGGACCCTAAACCTTCCCCGTCCCCTAACCCTAACCCTAGCCCGAACCCTAACCCTAACCCTTCCCCGAAGCCTTACCCTCCCCCGACCCCTAATCCTTACCCGTAAGCTCACACTAACCCGCGCCCTCACACGTACACTCCCCCTAAAGCGTTGTCGGACCCTCACCTCGACCCTAAACCGTCCCCGTCCCCTAACCCTAACCCTAGCCCGAACCCTAACCCTAACCCTTCCCCGAAGCCTGACCCTCACCCGTCCCCTAATCCTAACCTGTACGCTAACACTAACGCGCGCCCTCACACGCACGCTCCCCCTAAAGCGTTGTCGGACCCTCACCTAGACCCTAAACCGTCCCCGTCCCCTAACCCTAACCCTAGCCCGAACCCTAACCCTAACCCTTCCCCGAAACCTGACCCTCACCCGTCCCCTAATCCTAACCCGTACGCTAACACTAACCCGCGCCCTCACACGCACGCGCCCCCTAAAGCGTTGTCGGACCCTCACCTGGACCCTAAACCCTCCCCGTCCCCTAACACTAACCCTAAGCCGAACCCTAACCCTAACCCTTCCCCGAAGCCTTAACCTCACCAGTCCCCTAATCCTAAATTGTACGCTCATACTAACCCGCGCCCTCACACGTATGCTCCCCCTAAACCGTTGTGGTACCCTCACCTGGACCCTAAACCGTCCCCATCCCCTAACCCTAACCCTAGCCCGAACCCTAACCCTAAACCTTCCCCGAAGCCTTACCCTCACCCGTTCCCTAGTCCTAAACCGTACGCTCACGCTAACCCGTGCCCTCACATGGACGCTACCCCTAAACCGTTGTGGTACCCTCACCTGGACACTAAACCATCCCCGTCCCCTAACCCTAACCCTACCCCGAACCCTAACCCTAACCCTTCCCCGAAGCCTTACCCTCCCCCGACCCCTAATCCTTACCCGTAAGCTCACACTAACCCGCGCCCTCACACGCACGCTCCCCCTCAAGCGTTGTCGGACCCTCACCTGGACCCTAAACCGTCCCCGTCCCCTAACACTAACCCTAGCCCGAACCCTAACCCTAACCCTTCCCCGAAGCCTTACCCTCACCCGTCCCCTAATCCTAACCCGTACGCTCATACTAACCCGTGCCCTCAAACGTAACCTCCCCCTAAACCGTTGTCGTACCCTCACCTTGACCCTAAACCGTCACCGTCCCGTAATCCTAAACCTAGCCCGAACCCTAGCCCTAACCCTTCCCCGAAGCCTTACCCTTCCCAGTCCCCTAATCCTAAACCGTACGATCACACTAACCAGTGTCCTCACACGTACGCTCCCCCTAAACCGTAGTCGTACCCTCACCAGGACCCTCAACTGTCCCTGTGCCCTAACCCTAACCCTAGCCTGAACCCTACACTAACCCTTCCCCGAAGCCTTACTCTCACCCATCCCGTAATCCTAAACCGAACGCTCATACTAACCCGCGCCCTCACACGTATCCTCCCCATAAACCGTTGTCGTACCCTCACCTGGAGCCTAAACCGTCCCTTCCCCTAACCCTAACCCTAGCCCTAACCCTAACCCTTCCCCGAAGCCTTACCCTCACCCGTCCCCTAATCCTAACACGTACGCTCACACTATCCCGCGCCCTCACACCTACGCTCCCCCTAAACCGTTGTCATACCCTCACATGGACCCTAAACCATCCCCATTCCCTAACCCTAACCCTAGCCCGAACTCTAAACCTAACACTTCCCCGAAGCCTTACCCTCCCCCTTCCCCTAATCCTAAACGGTACGCTCACACTATCCCGCGCCCTCACACGTACGCTCCCCCTAAACCGTTGTCGTACCCTCACCAGGACCCTAAACCGTCCCCGTGACCTAACCCTACCCCTAGCCTGAACCCTAACACTAACCCTTCCCAGAAGCCTTACTCTCACCCGTCCCGTAATCCTAAACCGAACGCTCATACTAGCCCGCGCCCTCACACGTATCCTCCCCCTAAACCGTTGTCGTACCCTCACCTGGACCCTAAACCGTCCCCGTCCCCTAATCCTAACCCTAGCCCGAACCCTAACACTAACCCTTCCCCGAAGCCTTACCCTCACCTGTCCCCTAATCCTAACCTGTACTCTCACGCTAACCCGCGCCCTCACACGTGCGCTCCCCCTAAACCGTTGTCGTACCCTCACCTGGACCCTAAACCGTCCCTTCCACTAAGCCTAACCCTAGCCCTAACCCTAACACTTCCCCGAAGCCTTACCCTCACCCGTCCCCTAATCCTAACCCGTACGCTCACACTATCCGCGCCCTCACACGTACGCTCCCCCAAAACCGTTGTCATACCCTCACCTGGACCCTAAACCGTCCCCATCCCCTAACCCTAACCCTAGCCCGAACCCTAACACTAACCCTTCCCCGAAGCCTTACTCTCACCCGTCCCCTAATCCTAAACCGTACGCTCATACTAACCAGCGCCCTCGCACGTATCCTCCCCCTGAACCGTTGTGGTACCCTTACCTGGACCCTAAACCGTCCCCGTCCCCTAACCCTAACCCTAGCCCGAACCCTAACCTAACCCTTCGCCGAAGCCTTACCCTCCCCCGTCCCCTAATCCTAAACCGTACGCTCACACTAACCCGCGCCCTCACACGTACGCTCCCCCTATACCGTTTTCGTACCCTCACCTGGACCCTCAACAATCCCCGTATCCTAACCCTAACCCTAGCCCGACCCCTAACCCTAACCCTTCCCCGAAACCTTACTCTCACCCGTCCCGTAATCTAAACTGAACGCTCACACTAACCCGCGCCCTCACACGTATCCTCCCCCTAAACCGTTGTCGTACCCTCACCTGGACCCTAAACCATCCCCGTCCCCTAATCCTAACCCTAACCCTAGCCCTAACCCTAACACTTCCCCGAAGCCTTACCCTCACCCGTCACCTAATCCTAACCCGTACACTCACACTATCCCGCGCCCTCACACGTACGCTCCCCGTAAACCGTTGTCATACCCTCACTTGGACCCTAAACCGTCCCCGTCCCCTAACCCTAACCCTAGCCCGAACTCTAACCCTAACCGTTCCCCGAAGCCTTACCCTCCCCCGTCCCCTAATCTTAAACCGTACGCTTACACTAACCCGCGCCCTCACACGTACGCTCCTCCTAAACCGTTGTCATACCCTCACCAGGACCCTAAACCGTCCCCGTGCCCTAACCCTAACCCTAGCCTGAACCCTAACACTAACCCTTCCCCGAAGCCTTACTCTCACCCGTCCCGTAATCCTAAACCGAACGCTAACACTAACCCGCGCACTCACACGTACGCTCCCCCTAAACCATTTTCGTACCCTCACCTGGACCCTCAACCGACCCCGTATCCTAACCCTAACCCTAGCCCGAATCCTCACCCTAACACTTCCCCGAAGCCTTACCCTCACCCGTCCCCTAATCCTAACCCGTAGGCTAACACTAACCCACGCCCTCACACGCACGCTGCCCCTAAAGCGTTGTCGGACCCTAACCTGGACCCTAAACCGTCCCCGTCCCCTAACCCTAACCCTAGCCCGAACCCTAACCCTAACCCTTCCCCGAAGCCTGACCCTCACCTGTCCCCTAATCCTAACGCGTAGGCTCACACTAACCCGCGCCCTCACACGCACGCTCCCCCTAAAGCGTTGTCGTAGCCTCACCTGGACCCTAAACCTTCCCCGTCCCCTAACCCTAACCCTACCCCGAAACCTAAACCTAAGCCTTTCCCGAAGCCTTACCCTCACCCGTCCCCTAATCCTAAACCGTACGCTCATACTAACCCGCGCCCTCACACGTATCCTCCCCATAAACCGTTGTGGTACGCTCACCTGGACCCTAAACCGTCCCCGTCCCCTAACCCTAACCCTAGCCCGAACCGTAACCTAACCGTTCGCCGAAGCCTTACACTCACCCGTCCCCTAATCCTAAACCGTACGCTCATACTAACCAGGCCCTCACACGGACGCTCTCCCTAAACCGTTGTGGTACCCTCACCTGTACCCTAAACCGTCCCCGTCCCCTAACCCTAACTCTAGCCCGAACCCTAACCCTAACCCTTCCCCGAAGCCTTACCCTCCCCCGACCCCTAATCCTTACCCGTAAGCTCACAATAACCCGTGCCCTCACACGTACGCTTCCCCTAAACCGTTGTTGTACCCTCACCTGGACCCTCAACCGTCCCCGTCCCCTAACCCTAACCCTAGCCCGAACCCTAACCCTAACCCTATCCCGAAACCTTACCCTCACCCGTCCCCTAATCCTAACCCGAACGCTCACACTAACCCGCACCCTCACACGTACGCTTCCCCTAAACCTTGTCGTACCCTCACCTGGACCCTAAACCGTCCCCGTCCCCTAACCCTAACCCTAGCCCGAATCCTCACCCTAACCCTTCCCCGAAGCCTTACCCTCACCCGTCCCCTAATCCTAACCCGTACGCTCACACTAACCCGCGCCCTCACACGTATCCTCCCCCTAAACCGTTGTGGTACGCTCACCTGGTCCCTAAACCGTCCCCGTCCCCTAACCCTAACCCTAGCCCGAACCCTAACCTAACCCTTCGCTGAAGCCTTACCCTCACCCGTCCCCTAATCCTAAACCGTACGCTCACACTAACCCGTGCCCTCACACGGACGCTCCCCCTAAACCGTTGTGGTACCCTCATTTGGACCCTAAACCGTCCCCTAACCCTAACCCTAACCCTAGCCCGAACCCCAACGCTAAACCTTCCCCAAAGCCTTACCCTCCCCCGACCCCTAATCCTTACCCGTAAGCTCACACTAACCCGTGCCCTCACACGTACGCTTCCCCTAAACCGTTGTCGTACCCTCACCTGGACCCTCAATCGTCCCCGTCCCCTAACCCTAACCATAGCCCGAACCATAACCCTAACACTTCCCCGAAACCTTACCCTCACCCGTCCCCTAATCCTAACCCGAACGCTCACACTAACCCGCATCCTCACACGTACGCTTCCCCTAAACCGTTGTCGTACCCTCACCTGGACCCTAAACCGTCCCCGTCCCCTAACCCTAACCCTAGCCCGAATCCTCACCCTAACCCTTCCCCGAAGCCTTACCGTCACCCGTCCCCTAATCCTAACCCGTACGCTCACACTAACCCGCGCCCTCACACGTACGCTCCCCATAAACCGTTGTTGTACCCTCTCCTAGACCCTAAACCGTGCCCGTCCGCTAACCCTAACCCTAGCCCGAACCCTAACCCTAACCCTTCCCCGAAGCCTTATCCTCAACCGTCCCCTAAACCTAACCCGTACGCTCACACTAACCCGCACCCTCACACGTACGCTTCCCCTAAAGCATTGTCGTACCCTCACCAGGACCCTAAACCGTCCCCGTACCCTAACCCTAACCCTAGCCCGAACCCTAACCCTAACCCTTCCCCGAAGCCTTACCCTCCCCCGACCCCTAATCCTTACCCGTAAGATCACGCTACCCCGTGCCCTCACACGTACGCTTCCCCTAAACCGTTGTCGTACCCTCACCTGGACCCTCAACCGTCCCCGTCCCCTACCCCTAACCCTAGCCCGAACCCTAACCCTAACCCTACCCCGAAACCTTACCCTCACCCGTCCCTTAATCATAACCCGTACGCTCACACTTACAAGCGCCCTCACACGTACGCTCCCCCTAAACCGTTGTCGTACGCTCACCTGGACCCTAAACCGTCCTCATCCCCTAACCCTAAACCTAGCCCGAACCCTAACCCTAACCCTTCACTGAAGCCTTACCCTCACCCGTCCCCTAATCCTAACCCGCATGCTCAATCTAACACGCGCCCTCACACGTACGCTCCCCCTAAAGCGTTGTCGGACCCTCACCTGGACCCTAAACCGTCCCCGTCCCCTAACCCTAACCCTAGCCCGAACCCTAACCCTACCCCTTCCCCGAAGCCTTACACTCACCCGTCCCCTAATCCTAAACCGTACGCTCACACTAACCCGCGCCCTCACACGTACGCTCCCCCTAAACCGTTGTCGTACCCTCACGTGGACCCTAAACCGTCCCCGTCCCCTAACCCTAAGCCTAGCCCAAACCCTAACCCTAACCCTTCCCCGAAGCCTTACCCTCCCCCGACCCCTAATCCTTACCTGTAAGCTCACGCTAACCCGTGCCCTCACACGTACGGTTCCCCTAAACCGTTGTCGTACCCTCACCTGGACCCTCAACCGTCCCCGTCCCCTAACCCTAAACCTAGCCCGAACCCTAACCCTAACCCTTCCCCGAAGCCTTACCCTCACCTGTCCACTAATCCTAACCCGTACGCTCACACAAAACCGCGCCATCACACGTACGCTCCCCCTAAACCGTTGTCGTACCCTCACCTGGACCCTCAACCGTCCCCGTCCCCTAACCCTAAACCTAGCCCGAACCCTAACCCTAAACCTTCCACGAAGCCTTACCCTCATCCGTCACCTAATCCTAACCCGTACGCTCACACTAACCCGGCCGTCACACGTACGCTCCACCAAAAACATTGTCATACCCTCACGTGGACCCTAAACCGTCCCCGTTCCCTAACCCTAGCCCGAACCCTAACCCTAACCCATCCCCGAAGCCTTATCCTCACCCGTCCCTTATTCCTAACCCGTACGCTCACACTAACCCGCGCCCTCACACGTACGCTCCCCCTAAACCGTTGTCGTATCCTCACCTGGACCCTAAATCGTCCCCGTCCCCTAACCCTAACCCTAGCCCTAACCCTAACCCTAACCCTTCCCCGTAGCCTTACCCTCACCCGTCCCCTAATCCTAAACCGTTCGCTCACACTAACCCGCGCCCTCACACGTACGCTCCCCTTAAACCGTTGTCGTACCCTCACCTGAACCCTCAACCTTCCCCGTCCCCTAACCCTAACCCTAACCCGAACCCTACACCTAACCCGTCCCCGAAGCCTTACCCTCACCCGTCCCCTAATCCTAAACCGTACGCTCATACTAACCCACGCCCTCACACGTACGCTCCCCCTAAACCTTTGTCATACCCTCACCTGGACCCTAAACCGTCCCCGTCCCCTAAACCTAACCCTAACCCTAACCCTTCCCCGAAGCCTTACTCTCACCCGTACCCTAATCCTAACACGTACGCTCACACTATCCCGTGCCCTCACACCTACGCTCCCCCTAAACCGTTGTCATACCCTCACCTGGACCCTAAACCGTCCCCGTCCCCTAACCCTAACCCTAGCCCGAACTCTAAACCTAACCCTTCCCCGAAGCCTTACCCTCACCCGTACCCTAATCCTAACCCGTACTCTAACGCTAACCCGCGCCCTCACACGTACGTTTCCCCGAAACCGTTGTCGTACCCTTACCTGGACCCTCAACCGTCCCCGTCCCCTAACCCTAACCCTAGCCCGAACCCTAACCCTAACGCTTCCCCGAAACCTTACCCTCACCCGTCCCCTAATCCTAACCTGTACTCTAACACTACCCTGCACCCTCACACGTACGCTCCCCTAAACCGTTGTCGTACCCTCACCTGGACCCTCAACCGTCCCCGTCCCCTAACCCTAACCCTAGCCCGAACCCTAACCTAACCCTTCGCCGAAGCCTTACCCTCACCCGTCCCCAATTCTAAACCGTACGCTCACACTAAACCGCGCCCTCACACGTACGCTCCCCCTAAACCGTTTTCGTACCCTCACCAGGACCCTAAAACGTCCCCGTCCCATAACCCTAACCCTAGCCCGAACCCTAACCCTAACCCTTCCCCGAAGCCTTATCCTCACCCGTCCCATAATCCTAACCCGTACGCTCACACTAACCTGCACCCTCACACGTACGCTTCCCCTAAACCGTTGTCGTACCCTCACCTGGACCCTCAACCGTCCCCATCCCCTAACACTAACCCTAGGGCGAACACTAACCCTAACCCTTCCCCGAAGCCTTACCCTCACCCGTCCCCTAATCCTAAATCGTACGCTCATACTAACCCGCACCCTCACACGTATCCTCCCCCTAAACCGTTGAGGTACCCTCACCTGGACCCTAAACCGTCCCCGTCCCCTGACCCTAACCATAGCCCGAAACCTAACCCTAACCCTTCCCCGAAGCCTTACCCTCACCCGTCCCCTAATCCTAACCCGTACGCTCACGCTAACCTGTGCCCTCACACGGACGCTCCCCCTAAACCGTTGTGGTACCCTCACCTGGACCCTAAATCGTCCCCGTCCCCTAACCCTAACCCTAGCCCGGACCCTAACCCCAACCCTTCCCCGAAGCCTTACCCTCCCCAGACCCCTAATCCTTACCCGTAAGCTCACACAAACCCGCGCCTTCACAAGTACGCTCCTCCTAAACCGTTGTCATACCCTCACCTGGACCCTAAACCGTCCCCGTCCCCTAACCCTAACCCTAGCCCGAACCCTAACCCTAACCCTTCCCCGAAGCCTTACACTCACCCGTTCCCTAATCCTAAACCGTACTCACAATAACCCGCGCCCTCACACGTACACTCCCCCTAAACCGTTGTCGTACCCAAACCTGGACCCTAAACCGTCCCCGTCCCCTAACCCTAACCCTAGCCCGAACCCTAACCCTAACACTTCCCTGAAGCCTGACCCTCACCCGTTCCCTAATCCTAACCCGTAGGCTCACACTAACCCGCGCCCTCACACGCACGCTCCCCCGAAAGCGTTGTCGGACCCTCACCTGGACCCTAAACCGTCCCCGTCCCCTAACCCTAACCCTAGCCCGAACCCTAACCTTAACCCTTTCCCGAAGCCTGACCCTCACACGTCCCCTAATCCTAACCCGTACGCTAACACTAACCTGCGCCCTCACACGCATGCTCCCCCTAAAGCGTTGTCGTACCCTCACCTGGACCCTAAACCGTCCCCGTCCCCTAACCCTAACCCTAGCCCGAACCCTAACCCTAACCCTTCCCCGAAGCCTGACCCTCACCCGTCCCCTAATCCTAAACCGTACGCTCATACTAACCAGCGCCCTCACACGTATCCTCCCCCTAAACCATTGTGGTACCCTCACCTGGACCCTAAACCGTCCCCGTCCCCTAACGCTAACCCTAGCCCGAACCCTAACCCTAACCCTTCCCCGAAGCCTGACCCTCACCCGTCCCCTAATCCTAACCCGTAGGCTCACACTAACCCGCGCCCTCACACGCACGCTCCCCCTAAAGCGCTGTCGGACCATCACCTGGACCCTAAACCGTCGCCGTCCCCTAACCCTAACCCTAGCCCGAACCCTAACCCTAACCCTTCTCCGAAGCCTGACCCTCATCCGTCCCCTAATCCTAACCCGTACGCTAACACTAACCCGCGCCCTCACACGCACACTCCCCCTAAAGCGTTGTCGGACCCTCACCTGGACCCTAAACCGTCCCCGTCCCCTAACCCTAACCCTAGCCCGAACCCTAACCCTAACCCTTCCCCGAAGCCTGACCCTCACCCGTCCCCTAATCCTAACCCGTACGCTAACACTAACCCGCGCCCTCACACGCACGCTCCCCCTAAAGCGTTGTCGGACCCTCACCTGGACCCTCAACCATCCCCGTCCCCTAACCCTAGCCCGAACCCTAACACTAACCCTTCCCCGAAGCCTGACCCTCACCCGTCCCCTAATCCTAACCCGTACGCTAACACTAACGCGCGCCCTCTCACGCACGCTCCCCCTAAAGCGTTGTCGGACCCTCACCTGGACCCTAAACCGTCCCCATCCCCTAACCCTAACCCTAGCCCGAACCCTAACCCTAACCCTTCCCCGAAGCCTGACCCTCACCCCTCCCCTAATCCTAACCCGTAGGCTCACACTAACCCGCGCCCTCACACTCACGCTCCCCCTAAAGCGTTGTCGGACCCTCACCTGGACCCTAAACCGTCCCCGTCCCCTAACCCTAACCCTAGCCCGAACCCTAACCCTAACCATTCCCCGAAGCCTGACCCTCACCCGTCCCCTAATCCTAACCTGTACGCTAACACTAACTCGCGCCCTCACACGCACGCTCCCCCTAAAGCGTTGTCGGACCCTCACCTGGACCCTAAACCGTCCCCGTCCCCTAACCCTAACCCTAGCCCGAACCCTAACCCTAACCCTTCCCCGAAACCTGACCCTCACCCGTCCCCTAATCCTAACCCGTACGCTAACACTAACCCGCGCCCTCACACGCACGCGCCCCCTAAAGCGTTGTCGGACCCTCACCTGGACCCTAAACCATCCCCGTCCCCTAACACTAACCGTAAGCCGAACCCTAACCCTAACCCTTCCCCGAAGCCTTAACCTCACCAGTCCCCTAATCCTAAATCGTACGCTCATACTAACCCGCGCCCTTACACGTATGCTCCCCCTAAACCGTTGTGGTACCCTCACATGGACCCTAAACCGTCCCCATCCCCTAACCCTAACCCTAGCCCGAACCCTAACCCTAAACCTTCCCCGAAGCCTTGCCCTCACCCGTTCCCTAATCCTAAACCGTACGCTCACGCTAACCCGTGCCCTCACATGGACGCTACCCCTAAACCGTTGTGGTACCCTCACCTGGACACTAAACCATCCCCGTCCCCTAACCCTAACCCTAGCCCGAACCCTAACCCTAACTCTTCCCCGAAGCCTTACCCTCCCCCGACCCCTAATCCTTACCCGTAAGCTCACACTAACCCGCGCCCTCACACGCACGCTCCCCCTCAAGAGTTGTCGGACCCTCACCTGGACCCTAAACCGTCCCCGTCCCCTAACACTAACCCTAGCCCGAACCCTAAACCTAACCCTTCCCCGAAGCCTTACCCTCACCCGTCCCCTAATCCTAACCCATACGCTCATACTAACCCGTGCCCTCAAACGTAACCTCCCCCTAAACCGTTGTCATACCCTCACCTTGACCCTAAACCGTCACCGTCCCCTAATCCTAAACCTAGCCCGAACCCTAACCCTAACCCTTCCCCGAAGCCTTACCCTTCCCCGTCCCCTAATCCTAAACCGTACGATCACACTAACCCGTGTCCTCACACGTACGCTCCCCCTAAACCGTTGTCGTACTCTCACCAGGACCCTCAACCGTCCCTGTGCCCTAACCCTAACCCTAGCCTGAACCCTAACACTAACCCTTCCCCGAAGCCTTACTCTCACCCGTCCCGTAATCCTAAACCGAACGCTCATACTAACCCGCGCCCTCACACGTATCCTCCCCATAAACCGTTGTCGTACCCTCACCTGGACCCTAAACCGTCCCTTCCCCTAACCCTAACCCTAGCCCTAACCCTAACCCTTCCCCTAAGCCTTACTCTCACCCGTCCCCTAATCCTAACACGTACGCTCACACTATCCCGCGCCCTCACACCTACGCTCCCCCTAAACCGTTGTCATACACTCACATGGACCCTAAACCATCCCCGTCCCCTAACCCTAACCCTAGCCCGAACTCTAAACCTAACACTTCCCCGAAGCCTTACTCTCACCCGTCCCGTAATCCTAAACCGAACGCTCATACTAGCCCGCGCCCTCACACGTATCCTCCCCCTAAACCGTTGTCGTACCCTCACCTGGACCCTAAACCGTCCCCGTCCCCTAATCCTAACCCTAGCCCGAACCCTAACCCTAACCCTTCCCCGAAGCCTTACCCTCACCTGTCCCCTAATCCTAACCTGTACTCTCACGCTAACCCGCGCCCTCACACGTGCGCTCCCCCTAAACCGTTGTCGTACCCTCACCTGGACCCTAAACCGTCCCTTCCACTAAGCCTAACCCTAGCCCTAACCCTAACCCTTCCCTGAAGCCTTACCCTCACCCGTTCCCTAATCCTAACCCGAACGCTCACACTATCCCGCGCCCTCACACGTACGCTCCCCCTAAACCGTTGTCATACCCTCACCTGGACCCTAAACCGTCCCCATCCCCTAACCCTAACCCTAGCCCGAACCCTAACACTAACCCTTCCCCGAAGCCTTACTCTCACCCGTCCCCTAATCCTAAACCGTACGCTCATACTAACCAGCGCCCTCGCACGTATCCTCGCCCTGAACCGTTGTGGTACCCTTACCTGGACCCTAAACCGTCCCCGTCCCCTAACCCTAACCCTAGCCCGAACCCTAACCTAACCCTTCGCCGAAGCCTTACCCTCCCCCGTCCCCTAATCCTAAACCGTACGCTCACACTAACCCGCGCCCTCACACGTACGCTCCCCCTAAACCGTTTTCGTACCCTCACCTGGACCCTCAACAGTCCCCGTATCCTAACCCTAACCCTAGCCCGACCCCTAACCCTAACCCTTCCCCGAAGCCTTACTCTCACCCGTCCCGTAATCTAAACTGAACGCTCACACTAACCCGCGCCCTCACACGTATCCTCCCCCTAAACCGTTGTCGTACCCTCACCTGGACCCTAAACCATCCCCGTCCCCTAATCCTAACCCTAACCCTAGCCCTAACCCTAACACTTCCCCGAAGCCTTACCCTCACCCGTCCCCTAATCCTAACCCGTACACTCACACTATCCCGCGCCCTCACACGTACACTCCCCGTAAACCGTTGTCATACCCTTACTTGGACCCTAAACCGTCCCCGTCCCCTAACACTAACCCTAGCCCGAACTCTAACCCTAACCGTTCCCCGAAGCCTTACCCTCCCCCGTCCCCTAATCTTAAACCGTACGCTCACACTAACCCGCGCCCTCACACGTACGCTCCTCCTAAACCGTTGTCATACCCTCACCAGGACCCTAAACCGTCCCCGTGCCCTAACCCTAACCCTAGCCTGAACCCTAACACTAACCCTTCCCCGAAGCCTTACTCTCACCCGTCCCGTAATCCTAAACCGAACGCTAACACTAACCCGCGCACTCACACGTACGCTCCCCCTAAACCGTTTTCGTACCCTCACCTGGACCCTCAACAGACCCCGTATCCTAACCCTAACCCTAGCCCTAATCCTCACCCTAACACTTCCCAGAAGCCTTACCCTCACCCGTCCCCTAATCCTAACCCGTACGCTAACACTAACCCACGCCCTCACACGCACGCTGCCCCTAAAGCGTTGTCGGACCCTCACCTGGACCCTAAACCGTCCCCGTCCCCTAACCCTAACCCTAGCCCGAACCCTAACCCTAACCCTTCCCCGAAGCCTGACCCTCACCCGTCCCCTAATCCTAACGCGTAGGCTCACACTAACCTGCGCCCTCACACGCACGCTCCCCCTAAAGCGTTGTCGTACCCTCACCTGGACCCTAAACCTTCCCCGTCCCCTAACCCTAACCCTAGCCCGAACCCTAACCCTAACCCTTCCCCGAAGCCTTACCCTCCCCCGACCCCTAATCCTTACCCGTAAGCTCACACTAACCCGCGCCCTCACACGTACACTCCCCCTAAAGCGTTGTCGGACCCTCACCTGGACCCTAAACCGTCCCCATCCCCTAACCCTAACCCTAGCCCGAACCCTAACCCTAACCCTTCCCCGAAGCCTGACCCTCACCCGTCCCCTAATCCTAACCTGTACGCTAACACTAACGCGCGCCCTCACACGCACGCTCCCCCTAAAGCGTTGTCGGACCCTCACCTAGACCCTAAACCGTCCCCGTCCCCTAACCCTAACCCTAGCCCGAACCCTAACCCTAACCCTTCCCCGAAACCTGACCCTCACCCGTCCCCTAATCCTAACCCGTACGCTAACACTAACCCGCGCCCTCACACGCACGCGCCCCCTAAAGCGTTGTCGGACCCTCACCTGGACCCTAAACCGTCCCCGTCCCCTAACACTAACCCTAAGCCGAACCCTAACCCTAACCCTTCCCCGAAGCCTTAACCTCACCAGTCCCCTAATCCTAAATTGTACGCTCATACTAACCCGCGCACTCACACGTATGCTCCCCCTAAACCGTTGTGGTACCCTCACCTGGACCCTAAACCGTCCCCATCCCCTAACCCTAACCCTAGCCCGAACCCTAACCCTAAACCTTTCCCGAAGCCTTACCCTCACCCGTTCCCTAGTCCTAAACCGTACGCTCACGCTAACCCGTGCCCTCACATGGACGCTACCCCTAAACCGTTGTGGTACCCTCACCTGGACACTAAACCATCCCCGTCCCCTAACCCTAACCCTACCCCGAACCCTAACCCTAACCCTTCCCCGAAGCCTTACCCTCCCCCGACCCCTAATCCTTACCCGTAAGCTCACACTAACCCGCGCCCTCACACGCACGCTCCCCCTCAAGCGTTGTCGGACCCTCACCTGGACCCTAAACCGTCCCCGTCCCCTAACACTAACCCTAGCCCGAACCCTAACCCTAACCCTTCCCCGAAGCCTTACCCTCACCCGTCCCCTAATCCTAACCCGTACGCTCATACTAACCCGTGCCCTCAAACGTAACCTCCCCCTAAACCGTTGTCGTACCCTCACCTTGACCCTAAACCGTCACCGTCCCGTAATCCTAAACCTAGCCCGAACCCTAACCCTAACCCTTCCCCGAAGTCTTACCCTTCCCAGTCCCCTAATCCTAAACCGTACGATCACACTAACCAGTGTCCTCACACGTACGCTCCCCCTAAACCGTTGTCGTACCCTCACCAGGACCCTCAACTGTCCCTGTGCCCTAACCCTAACCCTAGCCTGAACCCTAACACTAACCCTTCCCCGAAGCCTTACTCTCACCCATCCCGTAATCCTAAACCGAACGCTCATACTAACCCGCGCCCTCACACGTATCCTCCCCATAAACCGTTGTCGTACCCTCACCTGGACCCTAAACCGTCCCTTCCCCTAACCCTAACCCTAGCCCTAACCCTAACCCTTCCCCGAAGCCTTACCCTCACCCGTACCCTAATCCTAACACGTACGCTCACACTATCCCGCGCCCTCACACCTACGCTCCCCCTAAACCGTTGTCATACCCTCACATGGACCCTAAACCATCCCCATTCCCTAACCCTAACCCTAGCCCGAACTCTAAACCTAACACTTCCCCGAAGCCTTACCCTCCCCCTTCCCCTAATCCTAAACGGTACGCTCACACTATCCCGCGCCCTCACACGTACGCTCCCCCTAAACCGTTGTCGTACCCTCACCAGGACCCTAAACCGTCCCCGTGACCTAACCCTACCCCTAGCCTGAACCCTAACACTAACCCTTCCCAGAAGCCTTACTCTCACCCGTCCCGTAATCCTAAACCGAACGCTCATACTAGCCCGCGCCCTCACACGTATCCTCCCCCTAAACCGTTGTCGTACCCTCACCTGGACCCTAAACCGTCCCCGTCCCCTAATCCTAACCCTAGCCCGAACCCTAACACTAACCCTTCCCCGAAGCCTTACCCTCACCTGTCCCCTAATCCTAACCTGTACTCTCACGCTAACCCGCGCCCTCACACGTGCGCTCCCCCTAAACCGTTGTCGTACCCTCACCTGGACCCTAAACCGTCCCTTCCACTAAGCCTAACCCTAGCCCTAACCCTAACACTTCCCCGAAGCCTTACCCTCACCCGTCCCCTAATCCTAACCCGTACGCTCACACTATCCCGCGCCCTCACACGTACGCTCCCCCAAAACCGTTGTCATACCCTCACCTGGACCCTAAACCGTCCCCATCCCCTAACCCTAACCCTAGCCCGAACCCTAACACTAACCCTTCCCCGAAGCCTTACTCTCACCCGTCCCCTAATCCTAAACCGTACGCTCATACTAACCAGCGCCCTCGCACGTATCCTCCCCCTGAACCGTTGTGGTACCCTTACCTGGACCCTAAACCGTCCCCGTCCCCTAACCCTAACCCTAGCCCGAACCCTAACCTAACCCTTCGCCGAAGCCTTACCCTCCCCCGTCCCCTAATCCTAAACCGTACGCTCACACTAACCCGCGCCCTCACACGTACGCTCCCCCTAAACCGTTTTCGTACCCTCACCTGGACCCTCAACAATCCCCGTATCCTAACCCTAACCCTAGCCCGACCCCTAACCCTAACCCTTCCCCGAAACCTTACTCTCACCCGTCCCGTAATCTAAACTGAACGCTCACACTAACCCGCGCCCTCACACGTATCCTCCCCCTAAACCGTTGTCGTACCCTCACCTGGACCCTAAACCATCCCCGTCCCCTAATCCTAACCCTAACCCTAGCCCTAACCCTAACACTTCCCCGAAGCCTTACCCTCACCCGTCACCTAATCCTAACCCGTACACTCACACTATCCCGCGCCCTCACACGTACGCTCCCCGTAAACCGTTGTCATACCCTCACTTGGACCCTAAACCGTCCCCGTCCCCTAACCCTAACCCTAGCCCGAACTCTAACCCTAACCGTTCCCCGAAGCCTTACCCTCCCCCGTCCCCTAATCTTAAACCGTACGCTTACACTAACCCGCGCCCTCACACGTACGCTCCTCCTAAACCGTTGTCATACCCTCACCAGGACCCTAAACCGTCCCCGTGCCCTAACCCTAACCCTAGCCTGAACCCTAACACTAACCCTTCCCCGAAGCCTTACTCTCACCCGTCCCGTAATCCTAAACCGAACGCTAACACTAACCCGCGCACTCACACGTACGCTCCCCCTAAACCGTTTTCGTACCCTCACCTGGACCCTCAACCGACCCCGTATCCTAACCCTAACCCTAGCCCGAATCCTCACCCTAACACTTCCCCGAAGCCTTACCCTCACCCGTCCCCTAATCCTAACCCGTAGGCTAACACTAACCCACGCCCTCACACGCACGCTGCCCCTAAAGCGTTGTCGGACCCTAACCTGGACCCTAAACCGTCCCCGTCCCCTAACCCTAACCCTAGCCCGAACCCTAACCCTAACCCTTCCCCGAAGCCTGACCCTCACCTGTCCCCTAATCCTAACGCGTAGGCTCACACTGCCCGTGCCCTCACACGCACGCTCCCCCTAAAGCGTTGTCGTAGCCTCACCTGGACCCTAAACCTTCCCCGTCCCCTAACCCTAACCCTACCCCGAAACCTAAACCTAAGCCTTTCCCGAAGCCTTACCCTCACCCGTCCCCTAATCCTAAACCGTACGCTCATACTAACCCGCGCCCTCACACGTATCCTCCCCATAAACCGTTGTGGTACGCTCACCTGGACCCTAAACCATCCCCGTCCCCTAACCCTAACCCTAGCCCGAACCGTAACCCTAACCCTTCCCCGAAGCCTTACCGTCACCCGTCCCCTAATCCTAACCCGTACGCTCACACTAACCCGCGCCCTCACACGTACGCTCCCCATAAACCGTTGTTGTACCCTCTCCTAGACCCTAAACCGTGCCCGTCCGCTAACCCTAACCCTAGCCCGAACCCTAACCCTAAACCTTCCCCGAAGCCTTATCCTCAACCGTCCCCTAAACCTAACCCGTACGCTCACACTAACCCGCACCCTCACACGTACGCTTCCCCTAAAG
Organism: Lagenorhynchus albirostris; assembly: GCF_949774975.1. Classification (NCBI taxonomy): domain Eukaryota; kingdom Metazoa; phylum Chordata; class Mammalia; order Artiodactyla; family Delphinidae; genus Lagenorhynchus; species Lagenorhynchus albirostris. The sequence continues at coordinate 44,981,026 of NC_083107.1, read as the reverse complement.
CGTTGTCGTACCCTCACCAGGACCCTAAACCGTCCCCGTACCCTAACCCTAACCCTAGCCCGAACCCTAACCCTAACCCTTCCCCGAAGCCTTACCCTCCCCCGACCCCTAATCCTTACCCGTAAGATCACGCTACCCCGTGCCCTCACACGTACGCTTCCCCTAAACCGTTGTCGTACCCTCACCTGGACCCTCAACCGTCCCCGTCCCCTACCCCTAACCCTAGCCCGAACCCTAACCCTAACCCTACCCCGAAACCTTACCCTCACCCGTCCCTTAATCATAACCCGTACGCTCACACTTACAAGCGCCCTCACACGTACGCTACCCCTAAACCGTTGTCGTACGCTCACCTGGACCCTAAACCGTCCTCATCCCCTAACCCTAACCCTAGCCCGAACCCTAAACCTAACCCTTCACTGAAGCCTTACCCTCACCCGTCCCCTAATCCTAACCCGCATGCTCAATCTAACACGCGCCCTCACACGTACGCTCCCCCTAAAGCGTTGTCGGACCCTCACCTGGACCCTAAACCGTCCCCGTCCCCTAACCCTAACCCTAGCCCGAACCCTAACCCTACCCCTTCCCCGAAGCCTTACACTCACCCGTCCCCTAATCCTAAACCGTACGCTCACACTAACCCGCGCCCTCACACGTACGCTCCCCCTAAACCGTTGTCGTACCCTCACGTGGACCCTAAACCGTCCCCGTCCCCTAACCCTAAGCCTAGCCCAAACCCTAACCCTAACCCTTCCCCGAAGCCTTACCCTCCCCCGACCCCTAATCCTTACCTGTAAGCTCACGCTAACCCGTGCCCTCACACGTACGGTTCCCCTAAACCGTTGTCGTACCCTCACCTGGACCCTCAACCGTCCCCGTCCCCTAACCCTAAACCTAGCCCGAACCCTAACCCTAACCCTTCCCCGAAGCCTTACCCTCACCTGTCCACTAATCCTAACCCGTACGCTCACACAAAACCGCGCCATCACACGTACGCTCCCCCTAAACCGTTGTCGTACCCTCACCTGGACCCTAAACCGTCCCCGTACCCTAACCCTAAACCTAGCCCGAACCCTAACCCTAAACCTTCCACGAGCCTTACCCTCATCCGTCACCTAATCCTGACCCGTACGCTCACACTAACCCGGCCGTCACACGTACGCTCCACCAAAAACATTGTCATACCCTCACGTGGACCCTAAACCGTCCCCGTTCCCTAACCCTAGCCCGAACCCTAACCCTAACCCATCCCCGAAGCCTTATCCTCACCCGTCCCCTATTCCTAACCCGTACGCTCACACTAACCCGCGCCCTCACACGTACGCTCCCCCTAAACCGTTGTCGTATCCTCACCTGGACCCTAAATCGTCCCCGTCCCCTAACCCTAACCCTAGCCCTAACCCTAACCCTAACCCTTCCCCGTAGCCTTACCCTCACCCGTCCCCTAATCCTAAACCGTTCGCTCACACTAACCCGCGCCCTCACACGTACGCTCCCCTTAAACCGTTGTCGTACCCTCACCTGAACCCTCAACCTTCCCCGTCCCCTAACCCTAACCCTAACCCGAACCCTACACCTAACCCGTCCCCGAAGCCTTACCCTCACCCGTCCCCTAATCCTAAACCGTACGCTCATACTAACCCACGCCCTCACACGTACGCTCCTCCTAAACCTTTGTCATACCCTCACCTGGACCCTAAACCGTCCCCGTCCCCTAACCCTAACCCTAGCCCGAACTCTAAACCTAACCCTTCCCCGAAGCCTTACCCTCACCCGTACCCTAATCCTAACCCGTACTCTAACGCTAACCCGCGCCCTCACACGTACGCTCCACCTTAACCGTTGTCGTACCCTCACCTGGACCCTGAACCGTCCCCGTCCCCTAACCCTAACCCTAGCCCGAACCCTAACCCTAACCCTTCCCCGAAGCCTTACTCTCCCCCGTCCCCTAATACTTACCCGTAGGCTCACACTAACCCGCGCCCTCACACGTACGTTTCCCCGAAACCGTTGTCGTACCCTTACCTGGACCCTCAACCGTCCCCGTCCACTAACCCTAACCCTAGCCCGAACCCTAACCCTAACGCTTCCCCGAAACCTTACCCTCACCCGTCCCCTAATCCTAACCTGTACTCTAACACTACCCTGCACCCTCACACGTACGCTCCCCTAAACCGTTGTCGTACCCTCACCTGGACCCTCAACCGTCCCCGTCCCCTAACCCTAACCCTAGCCCGAACCCTAACCTAACCCTTCGCCGAAGCCTTACCCTCACCCGTCCCCAATTCTAAACCGTACGCTCACACTAAACCGCGCCCTCACACGTACGCTCCCCCTAAACCGTTTTCGTACCCTCACCAGGACCCTAAAACGTCCCCGTCCCATAACCCTAACCCTAGCCCGAACCCTAACCCTAACCCTTCCCCGAAGCCTTATCCTCACCCGTCCCATAATCCTAACCCGTACGCTCACACTAACCTGCACCCTCACACGTACGCTTCCCCTAAACCGTTGTCGTACCCTCACCTGGACCCTCAACCGTCCCCATCCCCTAACACTAACCCTAGGGCGAACCCTAACCCTAACCCTTCCCCGAAGCCTTACCCTCAACCGTCCCCTAATCCTAAATCGTACGCTCATACTAACCCGCACCCTCACACGTATCCTCCCCCTAAACCGTTGAGGTACCCTCACCTGGACCCTAAACCGTCCCCGTCCCCTGACCCTAACCCTAGCCCGAAACCTAACCCTAACCCTTCCCCGAAGCCTTACCCTCACCCGTCCCCTAATCCTAACCCGTACGCTCACGCTAACCTGTGCCCTCACACGGACGCTCCCCCTAAACCGTTGTGGTACCCTCACCTGGACCCTAAATCGTCCCCGTCCCCTAACCCTAACCCTAGCCCGGACCCTAACCCCAACCCTTCCCCGAAGCCTTACCCTCCCCCGACCCCTAATCCTTACCCGTAAGCTCACACAAACCCGCGCCTTCACAAGTACGCTCCTCCTAAACCGTTGTCATACCCTCACCTGGACCCTAAACCGTCCCCGTCCCCTAACCCTAACCCTAGCCCGAACCCTAACCCTAACCCTTCCCCGAAGCCTTACACTCACCCGTTCCCTAATCCTAAACCGTACTCACACACTAACCCGCGCCCTCACACGTACACTCCCCCTAAACCGTTGTCGTACCCAAACCTGGACCCTAAACCGTCCCCGTCCCCTAACCCTAACCCTAGCCCGAACCCTAACGCTAACCCTTCCCCGAAGCCTTACCCTCCTCCGTCCCCTAATCCTAACCTGTACGCTCACACTAAATAGCGCCCTCACACGTACGCTCCCCCTAAACCCTTGTCGTACCCACACCAAGACCCTAAACCGTCCTTGTCCCCTAACCCTAACCCTAGCCCGAACCCTAACCCTAACCCTTCCCCGAAGCCTTACCCTCACCCGTCCCCTAATCCTAAACCGTACGCTCATACTAACCCACGCCCTCACACGTACGCTCCCCCTAAACCTTTGTCGTACCCTCACCTGGACCCTAAACCGTCCCCATCCCCTAAACCTAACACTAGCCCGAACCCCAACCCTAACCCTAACCCTTCCCCGAAGCCTTACCCTCACCCGTCCACTAATCCTAACCCGTACACTCACTCTAACCCATGCCCTCACATGGACCCTCCCCCTAAACCTTTGTCGTACCCTCACCTGGACAATAAACCGTCCCCGTCCCCTAACCCTAACCCTAGCCCGAACCCTAACCCTAACCCTTCCCCGAAGCCTTACCCTCACCTGTCCCCTAATCCTAACCTGTACTATCACGCTAACCCACGCCCTCACATGTACGCTCCCCATAAACCGTTGTCATACCCTCACCTGGACCCGAAACCGTCCCTTCCCCTAACCCTAACCCTAGCCCTAACCCTAACCCTTCCCCGAAGACTTACCCTCACCCGTCCCCTAATCCTAACCCGTACGGTCACACTATTCCGCGCCCTCACACGTACGCTCCCCCTAAACCGTTGTCATACACTCACCTGGACCCTAAACCGTCCCCGTCCCCTATCCCTAACCCTAACCCGAACTCTAACCCTAACCCTTCCCCGAAGCCTTACTCTCACCCGTCCCCTAATCCTAACCCGTACGCTCACACTAACCCACGCCTTCACATGAACGCCCCCCTAAACCATTGTCGTACCTTCACCTGGACCCTAAACCGTCCCCGTACCCTAAACCTAACCCTAGCCCGAACCCTAACCCTAACACTTCCCCGAAGCCTTACCCTCACCCGTCCCCTAATCCTAACCCGTACGCTCACACTAACCCGCGCCCTCACACGTATCCTCCCCCTAAACCGTTGTCGTACCCTCAACTTGACCCTAAACCGTTCCCGTCCCCTAACCCTAACCCTAACCCAAACGCTAACCCTAACCCTTCCCCGAAGCCTTACCCTCACCCGTCACCTAATCCTAACCCGTACGCTCATACTAACCCGTGCCCTCAAACGTATCCTCCCCCTAAACCGTTGTCGTACCCTCACCTTGACCCTAAACCGTCACCGTCCCCTAACCCTAACCCTAGCCCGAACCCTAACCCTAACCCTTCCCCGAAGCCTTACCCTCACCCGTCCCCTAATCCTAAACCGTACGCTCATACTAACCCACGCCCTCACACATACGCTCCCCCTAAACCTTTGTCGTACCCTCACCTGGACCCTAAACCGTCCCCGTCCCCTAAACCTAACCCTAGCCCAAACCCCAACCCTAACCCTAACCCTTCCCCGAAGCCTTACCCTCACCCGTCCACTAATCCTAACCCGTACACTCACTCTAACCCATGCCCTCACATGGACCCTCCCCCTAAAATTTGTCGTACCCTCACCTGGACCATAAACCGTCCCCGTCCCCTAACCCTAACCCTAGCCGGAACCCTAACCCTAACTCTTCCCCGAAGCCTTACCCTCACCTGTCCCCTAATCCTAACCTGTACTCTCACGCTAACCCACGCCCTCACATGTACGCTCCCCATAAACCGTTGTCGTACCGTCACCTGGACCCTAAACTGTCCCTTCCCCTAACCCTAACCCTAGCCCTAACCCTAACCCTTCCCCGAAGACTTACCCTCACCCGTCCCCTAATCCTAACCCGTACGGTCACACTATTCCGCGCCCTCACACGTACACTCCCCCTAAACCGTTGTCATACCCTCACCTGGACCCTAAACCGTCCCCGTCCCCTAACCCTAACCCTAACCCGAACTCTAACCCTAACCCTTCCCCGAAGCCTTACCCTCCCCCGTCCCCTAATCCTAAACCGTACGCTCACACTAACCCGCGCCCTCACACGTACGCTCCCCCTAAACCATTGTCGTACCCTCACCAGGACCCTAAACCGTCCCTGTCCCCTAACCCTAACCCTAGCCCGAACCCTAACCTAACCCTTCCCCGAAGCCTTACTCTCACCCGTCCCCTAATCCTAACCCGTACGCTCACACTAACCCACGCCCTCACATGAACACCCCCCTAAACAATTGTCGTACCTTCACCTGGACCCTAAACCGTCCCCGTACACTAAACCTAACCCTAGCCCGAACCCTAACCCTAACACTTCACCGAAGCCTTACCCTCACCCGTCCCCTAATCCTAAACCGTACGCTCATACTAACCCATGCCCTCACACGTATCGTCGCCCTAAACCGTTGTGGTACCCTCACCTAGACCCTAAACCGTCCCCGTCCCCTAAACTTAACCCTAGCCCGAACCATAACCTAACCCTTCGCCGAAGCCTTACCCTCACCCGTCCACTAATCCTAAACCGTACGCTCACACTAAACCGCACCCTCACACGTACGCTCCCCCAAAACCGTTTTCGTACCCTCACCAGGACCCTAAACCGTCCCCGTCCCCTAACCCTAACCCTAGCCCGAACCCTAACCCTAACCCTTCCCGGAAGCCTTACCCTCACCCGTCCCCTAATCCTAACCCGTACGCTCACGCTAACCTGTGCCCTCACACTGACGCTCCCCCTAAACCGTTGTCTTACCCTCACCTGGACCATAAACCGTCCCCGTCACCTAACCATAACACTAGCCAGAACACTAACCCTAACCCTTCCCCGAAGCCTTACACTCACCCGTCCACTAATCCTAACCCGTACGCTCACACTAACCCGCGCCCTCACACGTACGCTCCCCTTAAACCGTTGTCGTACACTCACCTGGACCGTAAACCGTCCCTGTCCCCTAACCCTAACCCTAGCCCGAACCCTAACCCTAACCCTTCCCCGAAGCCTTACCCTCCCCCGTCCCCTAATCCTTACCCGTAGGCTCACACTAACATGCCCCCTCACACGTAGGCTTCCCCTAAACCGTTGTCGTACCCTCACCTGGACTCTAAACCTTCCCCGTCCCCTAACCCTAACCCTAGCCCGAACCCTAAACCTAACCCTTCCCCGAAGCCTTACCCTCACCCATCCCCTAATCCTAAACCGTACGCTCATAGTAACCCGCGCCCTCACACGTATCCTCCCCCTGAACCGTTGTGGTACCCTCACCTGGACCCTAAACCGTCCCCGTACCCTAACCCTAACCCTAGCCCGAACGCTAACCTAACCCTTCGCCAAAGCCTTACCCTCACCCGTCCCCTACTCCTAAACCGTACGCTCACACTAACCCACGCCCTCACACGTACGCTCCCCCTAAACCGTTTTCGTACCCTCACCAGGACCCTAAAACGTCCCCATCCCCTAACCCTAACCCTAGCCCGAACCCTAACCCTAACCCTTCCCCGAAGCCTTATCCTCACCCGTCCCCTAATCCTAACCCGTACGCTCACACTAAACCGCACCCTCACACGTACGCTTCCCCTAAACCGTTGTCGTACCCTCACCTGGACCCTCAACCGTCCACGTCCCCTAACACTAACCCTAGGCCGAACCCTAACCCTAACACTTCCCCGAAGCCTGAACCTCACCCGTCCCCTAATCCTAAATCGTACGCTCATACTAACCCGCGCCCTCACACGTATCCTCCCCCTAAACCGTCGTGGTACCCTCACCTGGACCGTAAACCGTCCCCGTCCCCTAACCCTAACCCTAGCCTGAACCCTAACCCTAACCCTTCCCCGAAGCCTGACCCTCACCCGTCCCCTAATCCTAACCCGTAGGCTCACACTAACCCGCGCCCTCACACGCACGCTCCCCCTAAAGCGCTGTCGGACCGTCACCTGGACCCTAAACCGTCCCCGTCCCCTAACCCTAACCCTAGCCCGAACCCTAACCCTAACACTTCCCCGCAGCCTGACCCTCACCCGTCCTCTAATCCTAACCCGTACGCTAACACTAACCCGCGCCCTCACACGCACGCTCCCCCTAAAGCGTTGTCGGACCCTCACCTGGACCCTAAACCGTACCCGTCCCCTAACCATAACCCTAGCCCGAACCCTAACCCTAACCCTTCCCCGAAGCCTGACCCTCACCCGTCCCCTAATCCTAACCCGTACGCTAACACTAACCTGCGCCCTCACACGCACGCTGCCCCTAAAGCGTTGTCGGACACTCACCTGGACCCTCAACCGTCCCCGTCCCCTAACCCTAACCCTACCCCGAACCCTAACCCTAACCCTTCCCCGAAGCCTGACCCTCACCCGTCCCCTAATCCTAACCCGTACGCTAACACTAACCCGCGCCCTCACACGCACGCTCCCCCTAAAGCATTGTCGGACCCTCACCTGGACCCTCAACCATCCCCGTCCCCTAACCCTAGCCCGAACCCTAACCCTAACCCTTCCCCGAAGCCTGACCCTCACCCGTCCCCTAATCCTAACCCGTACGCTAACACTAACACGCGCGCTCACCCGCACGCTCCCCCTAAAGTGTTGTCGGACCCTCACCTGGACCCTAAACCGTCCCCGTCCCCTAACCCTAGCCCGAACCCTAACCCTAACCCTTCCCCGAAGCCTGACCCTCACCCGTCCCCTAATCCTAACCCGTAGGCTCACACTAAACCGCGCCCTCACACGCACGCTCCCCCTAAAGCGTTGTCGGACCCTCACCTGGACCCTAAACCGTCCCCGTCCCCTAACCCTGACCCTAGCCCAAACCCTAACCCTAACACTTTCCCGAAGCCTGACCCTCACCCGACCCGTAATCCTAACACGTACGCTAACACTAACACGCACCCTCAAACGCACGCTCCCCCTAAAGCGCTGTTGGACCGTCTCCTGGACCCTAAACCGTCCCCGTCCCCTAACCCTAACCCTAGCCCGAACCCTAACCCTAACCCTTCCCCGAAGCCTGACCCTCACCCGTCCCCTAATCCTAACCTGTAGGCTCACACTAACCCGCGCCCTCACACGCACGCTCCCCCTAACGCGTTGTCGGACCCTCACCTGGACCCTAAACCGTCCCCGTCCCCTAACCCTAACCCTAGCATGAACCCGAAACCTAACCCTTCCCCGAAGCCTGACCCTCACCCGTCTCCTAATCCTAACCCGTACGCTAACACTAACCCACGGCCTCACACGCACGCTCCCCCTAAAGCGTTGTCAGACCCTCACCTGGACCCTAAACCGTCCCCGTCCCCTAACCCTAACCCTAGCCCGAACACTAACCCTAACCCTTCCCCGAAGCCTGACCCTCACCCGTCCCCTAATCCTAATCCGAACGCTAACACTAACCCGCGCCCTCACACACACGCTCTCCCTAAAGCGTTGTCGGACCCTCACGTGGACCCTAAACCGTCCCCGTACCCTAACCCTAACCCTAGCCAGAACCCTAACACTAACCCTTCCCAGAAGCCTGACCCTCACCCGTCCCCTAATCCTAACCCGTACGCTAACACTAACGCGCGCCCTCTCACGCACGCTCCCCCTAAAGCGTTGTCGGACCCTCACCTGGACCCTAAACCATCCCCGTCCCCTAACCCTAACCCTAGCCCGAACCCTAACACTAACCCTTCCCCGAAGCCTGACCCTCACCCGTCCCCTAATCCTAAACCGTTCGCTCACACTAACCCGCGCCCTCACTCGTACGCTCCCCTTAAACCGTTGTCGTACCCTCACCTGAACCCTCAACCTTCCCCGTCCCCTAACCCTAACCCTAACCCGAACCCTACACCTAACCCGTCCCCGAAGCCTTACCCTCACCCGTCCCCTAATCCTAAACTGTACGCTCATACTAACCCACTCCCTCACACGTACGCTCCCCCTAAACCTTTGTCATACCCTCACCTGGACCCTAAACCGTCCCCGTCCCCTAAACCTAACCCTAACCCTAACCCTTCCCCGAAGCCTTACTCTCACCCGTACCCTAATCCTAACATGTACGCTCACACTATCCCGTGCCCTCACACCTACGCTCCCCCTAAACCGTTGTCATACCCTCACCTGGACCCTAAACCGTCCCCGTCCCCTAACCCTAACCCTAGCCCGAACTCTAAACCTAACCCTTCCCCGAAGCCTTACCCTCACCCGTACCCTAATCCTAACCCGTACTCTAACGCTAACCCGCGCCCTCACACGTACGCTCCACCTTAACCGTTGTCGTACCCTCACCTGGACCCTGAACCGTCCCCGTCCCCTAACCCTAACCCTAGCCCGAACCCTAACCCTAACCCTTCCCCGAAGCCTTACTCTCCCCCGTCCCCTAATACTTACCCGTAGGCTCACACTAACCCGCGCCCTCACACGTACGTTTCCCCGAAACCGTTGTCGTACCCTTACCTGGACCCTCAACCGTCCCCGTCCCCTAACCCTAACCCTAGCCCGAACCCTAACCCTAACGCTTCCCCGAAACCTTACCCTCACCCGTCCCCTAATCCTAACCTGTACTCTAACACTACCCTGCACCCTCACACGTACGCTCCCCTAAACCGTTGTCGTACCCTCACCTGGACCCTCAACCGTCCCCGTCCCCTAACCCTAACCCTAGCCCGAACCCTAACCTAACCCTTCGCCGAAGCCTTACCCTCACCCGTCCCCAATTCTAAACCGTACGCTCACACTAAACCGCGCCCTCACACGTACGCTCCCCCTAAACCGTTTTCGTACCCTCACCAGGACCCTAAAACGTCCCCGTCCCATAACCCTAACCCTAGCCCGAACCCTAACCCTAACCCTTCCCCGAAGCCTTATCCTCACCCGTCCCATAATCCTAACCCGTACGCTCACACTAACCTGCACCCTCACACGTACGCTTCCCCTAAACCGTTGTCGTACCCTCACCTGGACCCTCAACCGTCCCCATCCCCTAACACTAACCCTAGGGCGAACCCTAACCCTAACCCTTCCCCGAAGCCTTACCCTCACCCGTCCCCTAATCCTAAATCGTACGCTCATACTAACCCGCACCCTCACACGTATCCTCCCCCTAAACCGTTGAGGTACCCTCACCTGGACCCTAAACCGTCCCCGTCCCCTGACCCTAACCCTAGCCCGAAACCTAACCCTAACCCTTCCCCGAAGCCTTACCCTCACCCGTCCCCTAATCCTAACCCGTACGCTCACGCTAACCTGTGCCCTCACACGGACGCTCCCCCTAAACCGTTGTGGTACCCTCACCTGGACCCTAAATCGTCCCCGTCCCCTAACCCTAACCCTAGCCCGGACCCTAACCCCAACCCTTCCCCGAAGCCTTACCCTCCCCCGACCCCTAATCCTTACCCGTAAGCTCACACAAACCCGCGCCTTCACAAGTACGCTCCTCCTAAACCGTTGTCATACCCTCACCTGGACCCTAAACCGTCCCCGTCCCCTAACCCTAACCCTAGCCCGAACCCTAACCCTAACCCTTCCCCGAAGCCTTACACTCAACCGTTCCCTAATCCTAAACCGTACTCACACACTAACCCGCGCCCTCACACGTACACTCCCCCTAAACCGTTGTCGTACCCAAACCTGGACCCTAAACCGTCCCCGTCCCCTAACCCTAACCCTAGCCCGAACCCTAACGCTAACCCTTCCCCGAAGCCTTACCCTCCTCCGTCACCTAATCCTAACCTGTACGCTCACACTAAATAGCGCCCTCACACGTACGCTCCCCCTAAACCCTTGTCGTACCCACACCAAGACCCTAAACCGTCCTTGTCCCCTAACCCTAACCCTAGCCCGAACCCTAACCCTAACCCTTCCCCGAAGCCTTACCCTCACCCGTCCCCTAATCCTAAACCGTACGCTCATACTAACCCACGCCCTCACACGTACGCTCCCCCTAAACCTTTGTCGTACCCTCACCTGGACTCTAAACCGTCCCCATCCCCTAAACCTAACACTAGCCCGAACCCCAACCCTAACCCTAACCCTTCCCCGAAGCCTTACCCTCACCCGTCCACTAATCCTAACCCGTACACTCACTCTAACCCATGCCCTCACATGGACCCTCCCCCTAAACCTTTGTCGTACCCTCACCTGGACAATAAACCGTCCCCGTCCCCTAACCCTAACCCTAGCCCGAACCCTAACCCTAACCCTTCCCCGAAGCCTTACCCTCACCTGTCCCCTAATCCTAACCTGTACTCTCACGCTAACCCACGCCCTCACATGTACGCTCCCCATAAACCGTTGTCGTACCCTCACCTGGACCCTAAAATGTCCCTTCCCCTAACCCTAACCCTAGCCCTAACCCTAACCCTTCCCCGAAGACTTACCCTCACCCGTCCCCTAATCCTAACCCGTACGGTCACACTATTCCGCGCCCTCACACTTACGCTCCCCCTAAACCATTGTCATACCCTCACCTGGACTCTAAACCGTCCCCGTCCCCTAACCCTAACCCTAACCCGAACCCTAACCCTAACCCTTCCCCGAAGCCTTACCATCCCCCGTCCCCTAATCCTAAACAGTACGCTCACACTAACCCGCGCCCTCACACGTACGCTCCCCCTAAACCGTTGTCGTACCCTCACCAGGACCCTAAACAGTCCCCGTCCCCTAACCCTAACCCTAGCCCGAACCCTAACCTAACCCTTCCCCGAAGCCTTACTCTCACCCGTCCCCTAATCCTAACCCGTACGCTCACACTAACCCGCGCCCTCACACGTATCCTCCCCCTAAACCGTTGTCGTACCCTCACCTTGACCCTAAACTGTTCCCGTCCCCTAACCCTAACCCTAACCCAAACGCTAACCCTAACCCTTCCCCGAAGCCTTACCCTCACCCGTCCCCTAATCCTAACCCGTACGCTCATACTAACCCGTGCCCTCAAACGTATCCTCCCCCTAAACCGTTGTCGTACCCTCACCTTGACCCTAAACCGTCACCGTCCCCTCACCCTAAACCTAGCCCGAACCCTAACCCTAACCCTTCCCCGAAGCCTTACCCTCACCCGTCCCCTAATCCTAAACCGTACGCTCATACTAACCCACGCCCTCACACGTACGCTCTCCCTAAACCTTTGTCGTACCCTCACCTGGACCCTAAACCGTCCCCGTCCCCTAAACCTAACCCTAGCCCGAACCCCAACCCTAACCCTAACCCTTCCCCGAAGCCTTACCCTCACCCGTCCACTAATCCTAACCCGTACACTCACTCTAACCCATGCCCTCACATGGACTCTCCCCCTAAACCTTTGTCGTACCCTCACCTGGACCATAAACCGTCCCCGTCCCCTAACCCTAACCCTAGCCCGAACCCTAACCCTAACCCTTCCCCGAAGCCTTACCCTCACCTGTCCCCTAATCCTAACCTGTACTATCACGCTAACCCACGCCCTCACATGTACGCTCCCCATAAACCGTTGTCATACCCTCACCTGGACCCGAAACCGTCCCTTCCCCTAACCCTAACCCTAGCCCTAACCCTAACCCTTCCCCGAAGACTTACCCTCACCCGTCCCCTAATCCTAACCCGTACGGTCACACTATTCCGCGCCCTCACACGTACGCTCCCCCTAAACCGTTGTCATACACTCACCTGGACCCTAAACCGTCCCCGTCCCCTATCCCTAACCCTAACCCGAACTCTAACCCTAACCCTTCCCCGAAGCCTTACTCTCACCCGTCCCCTAATCCTAACCCGTACGCTCACACTAACCCACGCCTTCACATGAACGCCCCCCTAAACCATTGTCGTACCTTCACCTGGACCCTAAACCGTCCCCGTACCCTAAACCTAACCCTAGCCCGAACCCTAACCCTAACACTTCCCCGAAGCCTTACCCTCACCCGTCCCCTAATCCTAACCCGTACGCTCACACTAACCCGCGCCCTCACACGTATCCTCCCCCTAAACCGTTGTCGTACCCTCAACTTGACCCTAAACCGTTCCCGTCCCCTAACCCTAACCCTAACCCAAACGCTAACCCTAACCCTTCCCCGAAGCCTTACCCTCACCCGTCACCTAATCCTAACCCGTACGCTCATACTAACCCGTGCCCTCAAACGTATCCTCCCCCTAAACCGTTGTCGTACCCTCACCTTGACCCTAAACCGTCACCGTCCCCTAACCCTAACCCTAGCCCGAACCCTAACCCTAACCCTTCCCCGAAGCCTTACCCTCACCCGTCCCCTAATCCTAAACCGTACGCTCATACTAACCCACGCCCTCACACATACGCTCCCCCTAAACCTTTGTCGTACCCTCACCTGGACCCTAAACCGTCCCCGTCCCCTAAACCTAACCCTAGCCCAAACCCCAACCCTAACCCTAACCCTTCCCCGAAGCCTTACCCTCACCCGTCCACTAATCCTAACCCGTACACTCACTCTAACCCATGCCCTCACATGGACCCTCCCCCTAAAATTTGTCGTACCCTCACCTGGACCATAAACCGTCCCCGTCCCCTAACCCTAACCCTAGCCGGAACCCTAACCCTAACTCTTCCCCGAAGCCTTACCCTCACCTGTCCCCTAATCCTAACCTGTACTCTCACGCTAACCCACGCCCTCACATGTACGCTCCCCATAAACCGTTGTCGTACCCTCACCTGGACCCTAAACTGTCCCTTCCCCTAACCCTAACCCTAGCCCTAACCCTAACCCTTCCCCGAAGACTTACCCTCACCCGTCCCCTAATCCTAACCCGTACGGTCACACTATTCCGCGCCCTCACACGTACACTCCCCCTAAACCGTTGTCATACCCTCACCTGGACCCTAAACCGTCCCCGTCCCCTAACCCTAACCCTAACCCGAACTCTAACCCTAACCATTCCCCGAAGCCTTACCCTCCCCCGTCCCCTAATCCTAAACCGTACGCTCACACTAACCCGCGCCCTCACACGTACGCTCCCCCTAAACCATTGTCGTACCCTCACCAGGACCCTAAACCGTCCCTGTCCCCTAACCCTAACCCTAGCCCGAACCCTAACCTAACCCTTCCCCGAAGCCTTACTCTCACCCGTCCCCTAATCCTAACCCGTACGCTCACACTAACCCACGCCCTCACATGAACACCCCCCTAAACAATTGTCGTACCTTCACCTGGACCCTAAACCGTCCCCGTACACTAAACCTAACCCTAGCCCGAACCCTAACCCTAACACTTCACCGAAGCCTTACCCTCACCCGTCCCCTAATCCTAAACCGTACGCTCATACTAACCCACGCCCTCACACGTATCATCGCCCTAAACCGTTGTGGTACCCTCACCTAGACCCTAAACCGTCCCCGTCCCCTAAACTTAACCCTAGCCCGAACCCTAACCTAACCCTTCGCCGAAGCCTTACCCTCACCCGTCCACTAATCCTAAACCGTACGCTCACACTAAACCGCACCCTCACACGTACGCTCCCCCAAAACCGTTTTCGTACCCTCACCAGGACCCTAAACCGTCCCCGTCCCCTAACCCTAACCCTAGCCCGAACCCTAACCCTAACCCTTCCCGGAAGCCTTACCCTCACCCGTCCCCTAATCCTAACCCGTACGCTCACGCTAACCTGTGCCCTCACACTGACGCTCCCCCTAAACCGTTGTCTTACCCTCACCTGGACCATAAACCGTCCCCGTCACCTAACCATAACACTAGCCAGAACACTAACCCTAACCCTTCCCCGAAGCCTTACACTCACCCGTCCACTAATCCTAACCCGTACGCTCACACTAACCCGCGCCCTCACACGTACGCTCCCCTTAAACCGTTGTCGTACACTCACCTGGACCGTAAACCGTCCCTGTCCCCTAACCCTAACCCTAGCCCGAACCCTAACCCTAACCCTTCCCCGAAGCCTTACCCTCCCCCGTCCCCTAATCCTTACCCGTAGGCTCACACTAACATGCCCCCTCACACGTAGGCTTCCCCTAAACCGTTGTCGTACCCTCACCTGGACTCTAAACCTTCCCCGTCCCCTAACCCTAACCCTAGCCCGAACCCTAAACCTAACCCTTCCCCGAAGCCTTACCCTCACCCATCCCCTAATCCTAAACCGTACGCTCATAGTAACCCGCGCCCTCACACGTATCCTCCCCCTGAACCGTTGTGGTACCCTCACCTGGACCCTAAACCGTCCCCGTACCCTAACCCTAACCCTAGCCCGAACGCTAACCTAACCCTTCGCCAAAGCCTTACCCTCACCCGTCCCCTACTCCTAAACCGTACGCTCACACTAACCCACGCCCTCACACGTACGCTCCCCCTAAACCGTTTTCGTACCCTCACCAGGACCCTAAAACGTCCCCATCCCCTAACCCTAACCCTAGCCCGAACCCTAACCCTAACCCTTCCCCGAAGCCTTATCCTCACCCGTCCCCTAATCCTAACCCGTACGCTCACACTAAACCGCACCCTCACACGTACGCTTCCCCTAAACCGTTGTCGTACCCTCACCTGGACCCTCAACCGTCCCCGTCCCCTAACACTAACCCTAGGCCGAACCCTAACCCTAACACTTCCCCGAAGCCTGAACCTCACCCGTCCCCTAATCCTAAATCGTACGCTCATACTAACCCGCGCCCTCACACGTATCCTCCCCCTAAACCGTCGTGGTACCCTCACCTGGACCGTAAACCGTCCCCGTCCCCTAACCCTAACCCTAGCCTGATCCCTAACCCTAACCCTTCCCCGAAGCCTGACCCTCACCCGTCCCCTAATCCTAACCCGTAGGCTCACACTAACCCGCGCCCTCACACGCACGCTCCCCCTAAAGCGCTGTCGGACCGTCACCTGGACCCTAAACCGTCCCCGTCCCCTAACCCTAACCCTAGCCCGAACCCTAACCCTAACACTTCCCCGCAGCCTGACCCTCACCCGTCCTCTAATCCTAACCCGTACGCTAACACTAACCCGCGCCCTCACACGCACGCTCCCCCTAAAGCGTTGTCGGACCCTCACCTGAACCCTAAACCGTACCCGTCCCCTAACCCTAACCCTAGCCCGAACCCTAACCCTAACCCTTCCCCGAAGCCTGACCCTCACCCGTCCCCTAATCCTAACCCGTACGCTAACACTAACCTGCGCCCTCACACGCACGCTGCCCCTAAAGCGTTGTCGGACACTCACCTGGACCCTCAACCGTCCCCGTCCCCTAACCCTAACCCTACCCCGAACCCTAACCCTAACCCTTCCCCGAAGCCTGACCCTCACCCGTCCCCTAATCCTAACCCGTACGCTAACACTAACCCGCGCCCTCACACGCACGCTCCCCCTAAAGCATTGTCGGACCCTCACCTGGACCCTCAACCATCCCCGTCCCCTAACCCTAGCCCGAACCCTAACCCTAACCCTTCCCCGAAGCCTGACCCTCACCCGTCCCCTAATCCTAACCCGTACGCTAACACTAACACGCGCGCTCACCCGCACGCTCCCCCTAAAGTGTTGTCGGACCCTCACCTGGACCCTAAACCGTCCCCGTCCCCTAACCCTAACCCTAGCCCGAACCCTAACCCTAACCCTTCCCCGAAGCCTGACCCTCACCCGTCCCCTAATCCTAACCCGTAGGCTCACACTAAACCGCGCCCTCACACGCACGCTCCCCCTAAAGCGTTGTCGGACCCTCACCTGGACCCTAAACCGTCCCCGTCACCTAACCCTGACCCTAGCCCAAACCCTAACCCTAACACTTTCCCGAAGCCTGACCCTCACCCGACCCGTAATCCTAACACGTACGCTAACACTAACACGCACCCTCAAACGCACGCTCCCCCTAAAGCGCTGTTGGACCGTCTCCTGGACCCTAAACCGTCCCCGTCCCCTAACCCTAACCCTAGCCCGAACCCTAACCCTAACCCTTCCCCGAAGCCTGACCCTCACCCGTCCCCTAATCCTAACCTGTAGGCTCACACTAACCCGCGCCCTCACACGCACGCTCCCCCTAACGCGTTGTCGGACCCTCACCTGGACCCTAAACCGTCCCCGTCCCCTAACCCTAACCCTAGCATGAACCCGAAACCTAACCCTTCCCCGAAGCCTGACCCTCACCCGTCTCCTAATCCTAACCCGTACGCTAACACTAACCCACGGCCTCACACGCACGCTCCCCCTAAAGCGTTGTCAGACCCTCACCTGGACCCTAAACCGTCCCCGTCCCCTAACCCTAACCCTAGCCCGAACCCTAACCCTAACCCTTCCCCGAAGCCTGACCCTCACCCGTCCCCTAATCCTAATCCGTACGCTAACACTAACCCGCGCCCTCACACACACGCTCTCCCTAAAGCGTTGTCGGACCCTCACGTGGACCCTAAACCGTCCCCGTACCCTAACCCTAACCCTAGCCAGAACCCTAACACTAACCCTTCCCAGAAGCCTGACCCTCACCCGTCCCCTAATCCTAACCCGTACGCTAACACTAACGCGCGCCCTCTCACGCACGCTCCCCCTAAAGCGTTGTCGGACCCTCACCTGGACCCTAAACCATCCCCGTCCCCTAACCCTAACCCTAGCCCGAACCCTAACACTAACCCTTCCCCGAAGCCTGACCCTCACCCGTCCCCTAATCCTACCCCGTAGGCTCACACTAACCCGCGCCCTCACACGCACGCTCCCCCTAAAGGGTTGTCGGACCCTCACCTGGACACTAAACCGTCCCCGTCCCCTAACCCTAACCCTAGGCCGAACCCTAACCCTAACCCTTCCCAGAAGCCTGACCCTCACTCCTCCCCTAATCCTAACCCGTACGCTAACACTAACCCGCGCCCTCACACGCACGCTCCCCCTAAAGCATTGTCGGACCCTCACCTGGACCCTAAACCGTCCCCGTCCTCTAACCCTAACCTTAGCCCGTACCCTAACCCTAACCCTTCCCCGAAGCCTGACCCTCACCTGTCCCATAATCCTAACCCGTACGCTAACACTAACGCGCGCCCTCACACGCACGCTCCCCCTAAAGCGTTGTCGGACCCTCACCTGGACCCTAAACCGTCCCCGTCCCCTAACCCTAACCCTAGCCCGAACCCTAACCCTAACCCTTCCCCGAAGACTTACCCTCACCCGTCCCCTAATCCTAAATCGTACGCTCACGCTAACCCGTGCCCTCACACGGACGCTACCCCTAAACCGTTGTGGAAACCTCACCTGGACCCTCAACCGTCCCCGTCTCCTAACCCTAACCCTAGCCCAAACCCTAACCCTAACCCTTCCCCGAAGCCTGACCCTCACCCGTCCCCTAATCCTAACCCGTACGCTAACACTAACCCGCGCCCTCACACGCACGCTCCCCGTAAAGCGTTGTCGGACCCTCACCTGGACCCTAAACCTTCCCCGTCCCCTAACCCTAACCCTAGCCCGAACCCTAACCCTAACCATTCCCCGAAGCCTGACCCTCACCCGTCCCCTAATCCTCACCCGTACGCTAACACTAACCCGCGCCCTCACACGCACGCTCCCCCTAAAGCGTTGTCGGACCCTCACCTGGACCCTAAACCGTGCCCGTCCCCTAACCCTAACCCTAGCCCGAACCCTAACCCTAACCCTTCCCCGAAGCCTGACCCTCACCCGTCACCTAATCGTAACCCATAGGCTCACACTAACCCGCGCCCTCACACGCACGCTCCCCCTAAAGCGTTGTCGGACCCTCACCTGGACCCTAAACCGTCCCCGTACCCTAAACCTAACCCTAGCCCGAACCCTAACCCTAACCCTTCCCCGAAGCCTTACCCTCACCTGTCCCCTAATCCTAACCTGTACTCTCACGCTAAACCACGCCCTCACATGTACGCTCCCCATAAACCGTTGTCGTACCCTCACCTTGACCCTAAACCGTTCCCGTCCCCTAACCCTAACCCTAACCCAAACGCTAACCCTAACCCTTCCCCGAAGCCTTACCCTCACCCGTCCCCTAATCCTAACCCGTACGCTCATACTAACCCGTGCCCTCAAACGTATCCTCCCCCTAAACCGTTGTCGTACCCTCACCTTGACCCTAAACCGTCACCGTCCCCTAACCCTAACCCTAGCCCGAACCCTAACCCTAACCCTTCCCCGAAGCCTTACCCTCACCCGTCCCCTAATCCTAAACCGTACGCTCATACTAACCCACGCCCTCACACGTACGCTCCCCCTAAACCTTTGTCGTACCCTCACCTGGACCCTAAACCGTCCCCGTCCCCTAAACCTAACCCTAGCCCGAACACCAACCCTAACCCTAACCCTTCCCCGAAGCCTTACCCTCACCCGTCCACTAATCCTAACCCGTACACTCACTCTAACCCATGCCCTCACATGGACCCTCCCCCTAAAATTTGTCGTACCCTCACCTGGACCATAAACCGTCCCCGTCCCCTAACCCTAACCCTAGCCCGAACCCTAACCCTAACCCTTCCCCGAAGCCTTACCCTCACCTGTCCCCTAATCCTAACCTGTACTCTCACGCTAAACCACGCCCTCACATGTACGCTCCCCATAAACCGTTGTCGTACCCTCACCTGGACCCTAAACCGTCCCTTCCCCTAACCCTAACCCTAGCCCTAACCCTAACCCTTCCCTGAAGACTTACCCTCACCCGTCCCCTAATCCTAACCCGTACGGTCACACTATTCCGCGCCCTCACACGTACACTCCCCCTAAACCGTTGTCATACCCTCACCTGGACCCTAAACCGTCCCCGTCCCCTAACCCTAACCCTAACCCGAACTGTAACCCTAACCCTTCGCCGAAGCCTTACCCTCACCCGTCCCCTACTCCTAAACCGTACGCTCACACTAACCCGCGCCCTCACACGTACGCTCCCCCTAAACCATTGTCGTACCCTCACCAGGACCCTAAACCGTCCCTGTCCCCTAACCCTAACCCTAGCCCGAACCCTAACCTAACCCTTCCCCGAAGCCTTACTCTCACCCGTCCCCTAATCCTAACCCGTACGCTCACATTAACCCACGCCCTCACATGAACGCCCCCCTAAACCATTGTCGTACCTTCACCTGGACCCTAAACCGTCCCCGTACACTAAACCTAACCCTAGCCCGAACCCTAACCCTAACACTTCACCGAAGCCTTACCCTCACCCGTCCCCTAATCCTAAACCGTACGCTCATACTAACCCACACCCTCACACGTATCGTCGCCCTAAACCGTTGTGGTTCCCTCACCTGGACCCTAAACCGTCCCCGTCCCCTAAACTTAACCCTAGCCCGAACCCTAACCTAACACTTCGCCGAAGCCTTACCCTCACCCGTCCACTAATCCTAAACCGTACGCTCACACTAAACCGCACCCTCAAACGTACGCTCCCCCAAAACCGTTTTCGTACCCTCACCAGGATCCTAAACCGTCCCCGTCCCCTAACCCTAACCCTAGCCCGAACCATAACCCTAACCCTTCCCCGAAGCCTTATCCTCACCCGTCCCCTAATCCTAACCCGTACGCTCACACTAACCCGCGCCCTCACACGTACGCTCCCCTTAAACCGTTGTCGTACACTCACCTGGACCGTAAACCGTCCCTGTCCCCTAACCCTAACCCTAGCCCAAACCCTAACCCTAACCCTTCCCCGAAGCCTTACCCTCCCCCGTCCCCTAATCCTTACCCGTAGGCTCACACTAACATGCCCCCTCACACGTAGGCTTCCCCTAAACCGTTGTCGTACCCTCACCTGGACTCTAAACCTTCCCCGTCCCCTAACCCTAACCCTAGCCCGAACCCAAAACCTAACCCTTCCCCGAAGCCTTACCCTCACCCTTCCCCTAATCCTAAACCGTACGCTCATAGTAACCCGCGCCCTCACACGTATCCTCCCCCTGAACCGTTGTGGTACCCTC
Organism: Lagenorhynchus albirostris; assembly: GCF_949774975.1. NCBI lineage: Eukaryota > Metazoa > Chordata > Mammalia > Artiodactyla > Delphinidae > Lagenorhynchus > Lagenorhynchus albirostris. Next base: position 44,959,910 of record NC_083107.1, on the reverse strand, counting down.
ACCTGGACCCTAAACCGTCCCCGTGCCCTAACCCTAACCCTAGCCTGAACCCTAACACTAACCCTTCCCCGAAGCCTTACTCTCACTCGTCCCGTAATCCTAAACCGAACGCTAACACTAACCCGTGCCCTCACACGTACGCTCCCCCTAAACCGTTTTCGTACCCTCACCTGGAACCTCAACCGACCCCGTATCCTAACTCTAACCCTAGCCCGAATCCTCACCCTAACCCTTCCCCGAAGCCTTACCCTCACCCGTCCCCTAATCCTAACCCGTACACTAACACTAACCCACGCCCTCACACGCACGCTCCCCCTAAAGCGTTGTCGGACCCTCACCTGGACCCTAAACCGTCCCCGTCCCCTAACCCTAACCCTAGCCCGAACCCTAACCCTAACCCTTCCCCGAAGCCTGACCCTCACCCGTCCCCTAATCCTAACGCGTAGGCTTACACTAACCCGCGCCCTCACACGCACGCTCCCCCTAAAGCGTTGTCTTACCCTCACCTGGACCCTAAACCTTCCCCGTCCCCTAACCCTAACCCTAGCCCGAACCCTAAACCTAACCCTTTCCCGAAGCGTTACCCTCACACGTCCCCTAATCCTAAACCGTATGCTCATACTAACCGGGCCCTCACACGGACGCTCTCCCTAAACCGTTGTGGTACCCTCACCTGGACCCTAAACCGTCCCCGTCCCCTAACGCTAACCCTAGCCCGAACCCTAACCCTAACCCTTCCCCGAAGCCTTACCCTCCCCCGACCCCTAAACCTTACCCGTAAGCTCACACTAACCCGTGCCCTCACACGTACGCTCCCCCAATACCGTTGTCGTAGCCTCAACAGGACCCTCAACCGTCCCTGTGCCCTAACCCTAACCCTAGCCTGAACCCTCACAGTAACCCTTCCCCGAAGCCTTACTCTCACCCGTCCCGTAATCCTAAACCGAACGCTCATACTAACCCGCGCCCTCACACGTATCCTCCCCATAAACCGTTGTCGTACCCTCAACTGGACCCTAAACCGTCCCTTCCCCTAAACCTAACCCTAGCCCTAACCCTAACCCTTCCCCGAAGCCTTACCCTCACCCGTCCCCGAATCCTAACACGTACGCTCACACTATCCCGCGCCCTCACACCTACGCTCCCCCGAAACCGTTGTCATACCCTCAACTGGACCCTAAACCATCCCCGTCCCCTAACCCTAACCCTAGCCCGAACTCTAAACCTAACCCTTCCCCGAAGCCTTACCCTCTCCCGTCCCCTAATCCTAAACGGTACGCTCACACTAACCCGCGCCCTCACACGTACGCTCCCCCTAAACCGTTGTCGTACCCTCACCAGGACCCTAAACCGTCCCCGTCCCCTAAACCTAACCCTAGCCCGAACCCTAACCCTAACACTTCTTCGAAGACTTATACTCACCCGTCCCCTAATCCAAACCCGTAAGCTCACACTAACCTGCGCCCTCACACATACGCTCCCCCAAACCATTGTCGTTCCCTCACCTGGACCCTAAACCGTCCCCGTCCCCTAACCGTAACCCTATACCGAACCCTAAACCTAACCATTCCCCGAAGTCTTACACTCACCCGTCCCCTAATCCTAACACGTACGCTCATACTAACCCGCGCCCTCAAACGTTTCCTCCCCCTAAACCGTTGTCGTACCCTCACCTGGACCCTAAACTGTCCCCGTCCCCTAACATTAACCCTAGCCCTAACCCTAACCCTAACACTTCACCGAAGCCTTACCCTCACCCGTCCCCTAATCCTAACCCGTACACTCACACTAACCTGCGCCCTCACACGTTCACCCCCCCCCAACCGTTGTCGTACCCTCACCTGGACCCTAATCCGTCCCCATCCTCTAACCCTAACCCTAGCCCGAACCCTAACCTAACCCTTCGCCGAAGCCTTAACCTCACCCATCCCCTAATCCTAACCCGTACGCTCACACTATCCCGCGCCCTCACACGTACGCTCCCCTAAACCTTTGTCATACCCTCACCTGGACCCTAAACCGTCTCCGTCCCCTAACCCTAACCCTAGCCCGAACTCTACCCCTAACCCTTCCCCGAAGCCTTACCCTCCCCCGTCCCCTAATCCTAAACCGTACGCTCACACTAACCCGCGCCCTCACACGTACGCTCCCCCTAAACCGTTTTCGTACCCTCACCTGGACCCTCAACCGTCCCCGTATCCTAACTCTAACCCTAGCCCGAACCCTAACCCTAACCCTTCCCCGAAGCCTTACTCTCACCCGTCCCGTAATCCTAAACCTAACGCTCATACTAACCTGCGACCTCACATGTATCCTCCCCCTAAACCGTTGTCGTACCCTCACCTGGACCCTAAACCATCCCCGTCCCCTAATGCAAACCCTAGCCCGAACCCTAACCCTAACCCTTCCCCGAAGCCTTACCCTCACTTGTCCATATTCCTAACCTGTACTCTCACACTAACCCGCGTCCTCACACGTACGCTCCCCATAAACCGTTGTCGTACCCTCACCAGGACCCTAAACCGTCCCCGTGCCCTAACCCTAACCCTAGCCTGAAGCCTAACACTAACCCTTCCCCGAAGCCTTACCCTCACCCGTCCCCTAATCCTAACCCGTACGCTCAAACGAACCCACGCCCTCACATGAACGCTCCCCCTAAACCGTTGTCGTAACTTCACCTGGACCCTAAACCGTCCCCGTGCCCTAACCCTAACCCTAGCCTGAACCCTAACACTAACCCTTCCTAGAAGCCTTACTCTCACCCGTCCCGTAATCCTAAACCGAACGCTCATACTAACCCGCCCCCTCACACGTATCCTCCCCCTAAACCGTTGTCGTACACTCACCTGGACCCTAAACCGTCCCCGTCCCCTAATCCTAACCCTAGCCCGAACCCTAACCCTAACCCTTCCCCGAAGCCTTACCCTCACCCGTCCCCTAATCCTAAACCGTACGGTCACACTATCCCGCGCCCTCACTCGTATGCTCCCCCTAAACCGTTGTCATACCCTCACCTGGACCGTAAACAGTCCCCATCCCCTAACCCTAAACCTAGGCCGAACCCTAACACTAACCCTTCCCCGAAGCCTTACTCTGACCCGTCCCCTAATCCTGAACCGTACGCTCAAACTAACCAGCGCCCTCACACGTATCCTCCACCTAAACCGTTGTGGTACCCTCACCTGGACCCTAAACCGTCCCCATCCACTAACCCTAACCCTAGCCCGAACCCTAACCCTAACCCTTCCCCGAAGCCTGACCCTCACCCGTCCCCTAATCCTAACCCGTACACTCACACTATCCCGCGCCCTCACACGTACGCTCCCCGTAAACCGTTGTCATACCCTCACTTGGACCCTAAACCGTCCCCGTCCCCTAACACTAACCCTAGCCCGAACTCTAACCCTAACCGTTCCCCGAAGCCTTACCCTCCCCCGTCCCCTAATCTTAAACCGTACGCTCACACTAACCCGCGCCCTCACACGTACGCTCCTCCTAAACCATTGTCATACCCTCACCAGGACCCTAAACCGTCCCCGTGCCCTAACCCTAACCCTAGCCTGAACCCTAAAACTAACCCTTCCCCGAAGCCTTACTCTCACCCGTCCCGTAATCCTAAACCGAACGCTAACACTAACCCGCGCACTCACACGTACGCTCCCCCTAAACCGTTTTTGTACCCTCACCTGGACCCTCAACCGACCCCGTATCCTAACCCTAACCCTAGCCCGAATCCTCACCCTAACACTTCCCCGAAGCCTGACCCTCACCCGTCCCCTAATCCTAACCCGTACGCTAACACTAACCCACGCCCTCACACGCACGCTGCCCCTAAAGCGTTGTCGGACCCTCACCTGGACCCTAAACCGTCCCCGTCCCCTAACCCTAACCCTAGCCCGAACCCTAACCCTAACCCTTCCCCGAAGCCTTACCCTCCCCCGACCCCTAATCCTTACCCGTAAGCTCACACTAACCCGCGCCCTCACACGTACACTCCCCCTAAAGCGTTGTCGGACCCTCACCTGGACCCTAAACCGTCCCCGTCCCCTAACCCTAACCCTAGCCCGAACCCTAACCCTAACCCTTCCCCGAAGCCTGACCCTCACCCGTCCCCTAATCCTAACCTGTACGCTAACACTAACGCGCGCCCTCACACGCACGCTCCCCCTAAAGCGTTGTCGGACCCTCACCTGGACCCTAAACCGTCCCCGTCCCCTAACCGTAACCCTAGCCCGAACCCTAACCCTAACCCTTCCCCGAAACCTGACCCTCACCCGTCCCCTAATCCTAACCCGTACGCTAACACTAACCCGCGCCCTCACACGCACGCGCCCCCTAAAGCGTTGTCGGACCCTCACCTGGACCCTAAACCGTCCCCGTCCCCTAACACTAACCCTAAGCCGAACCCTAACCCTAACCCTTCCCCGAAGCCTTAACCTCACCAGTCCCCTAATCCTAAATCGTACGCTCATACTAACCTGCGCCCTCACACGTATGCTCCCCCTAAACCGTTGTGGTACCCTCACCTGGACCCTAAACCGTCCCCATCCCCTAACCCTAACCCTAGCCCGAACCCTAACCCTAAACATTCCCCGATGCCTTAACCTCACCCGTTCCCTAATCCTAAACCGTACGCTCACTCTAACCCGTGCCCTCACATGGACGCTACCCCTAAACCGTTGTGGTACCCTCACCTGGACACTAAACCATCCCCGTCCCCTAACCCTAACCCTAGCCCGAACCCTAATCCTAACCCTTCCCCGAAGCCTTACCCTCCCCCGACCCCTAATCCTTACCCGTAAGCTCACACTAACCCGCGCCCTCACACGCACGCTCCCCCTCAAGCGTTGTCGGACCCTCACCTGGACCCTAAACCGTCCCCGTCCCCTAACCCTAACCCTAGCCCGAACCCTAACCCTAACCCTTCCCCGAAGCCTTACCCTCACCCGTCCCCTAATCCTAACCCGTACGCTCATACTAACCCGTGCCCTCAAATGTAACCTCGCCCTAAACCGTTGTCGTACCCTCACCTTGACCCTAAACCGTCACCGTCCCCTAATCCTAAACCTAGCCCGAACCCTAACCCTAACCCTTCCCCGAAGCCTTACCCTTCCCCGTCCCCTAATCCTAAACTGTACGATCACACTAACCCGTGTCCTCACACGTATGCTCCCCCTAAACCGTTGTCGTACCCTCACCAGGACCCTCAACCGTCCCTATGCCCTAACCCTAACCCTAGCCTGAACCCTAACACTAACCCTTCCCCGAAGCCTTACTCTCACCCGTCCCGTAATCCTAAACCGAACGCTCATACTAACCCGCACCCTCACACGTATCCTCCCCCTAAACCGTTGTCGTACACTCACCTGGACCCTAAACCGTCCCCATCCCCTAATCCTAAACCTAGCCCGAACCCTAACCCTAACCCTTCCCCGAAGCCTTACCCTCACCCGTCCCGTAATCCTAACCCGTACGGTCACACTATCCCGCGCCCTCACTCATACGCTCCCCCTAAACCGTTGTCATACCCTCACCTGGACCGTAAACCGTCCCCATCCCCTAAGCCTAACCCTAGCCCGAACCCTGACACTAACCCTTCCCCGAAGCCTTACTCTGACCCGTCCCCTAATCCTAAACCGTACGCTCATACTAACCAGCGCCCTCACACGTATCCTCCCCCTAAACCGTTGTGGTACCCTCACCTGGACCCTAAACCGTCCCCGTCCCCTAACCCTAACCCTAGCACGAACCCTGACCCTAACCCTTCCCCGAAGCCTGACCCTCACCCGTCCCCTAATCCTAAACCGTACGTTCATACTAAGCAGCGCCCTCACACGTATCCTCCCCCTAAACCATTGTGGTACCCTCACCTGGACCCTAAACCGTCCCCGTCCCCTAACCCTAACCCTAGCCCGAACCCTAACCCTAACCCTTCCCCGAAGCCTGACCCTCACCCGTCCCCTAATCCTAACCCGTACGCTAACACTAACACGCGCCCTCAAACGCACGCTCCCCCTAAAGCGCTGTCGGACCGTCACCTGGACCCTAAACCGTCCCCGTCCCCTAACCCTAACCCTAGCCCGAACCCTAACACTAACCCTTCCCCGAAGCCTGACCCTCACCCGTCCCCTAATCCTAACCCGTACGCTAACACTAACCCGCGCCCTCACACGCACGCTCCCCCTAAACCGTTGTCGGACCCTCACCTGGACCCTAAACCGTCCCCGTCCCCTAACCCTAACCCTAGCCCGAACCCTAACCCTAACCCTTCCCCGAAGCCTGACCCTCACCCGTCCCCTAATCCTAACGCGTAGGCTCACACTAACCCGCGCCCTCACACGCACGCTCCCCCTAAAGCGTTGTCGTACCCTCACCTGGACCCTAAACCTTCCCCGTCCCCTAACCCTAACCCTAGCCCGAACCCTAAACCTAACCCTTTCCCGAAGCGTTACCCTCACCCGTCCCCTAATCCTAAACCGTACGCTCATACTAACCGGGCCCTCACACGGACGCTCTCCCTAAACCGTTGTGGTACCCTCACCTGGACCCTAAACCGTCCCCGTCCCCTAACCCTAACCCTAGCCCGAACCCTAACCCTAACCCTTCCCCGAAGCCTTACCCTCCCCCGACCCCTAAACCTTACCCGTAAGCTCACACTAACCCGTGCCCTCACACGTACGCTCCCCCAAAACCGTTGTCGTAGCCTCAACAGGACCCTCAACCGTCCCTGTGCCCTAACCCTAACCCTAGCCTGAACCCTAACACTAACCCTTCCCCGAAGCCTTACTCTCACCCGTCCCGTAATCCTAAACCGAACGCTCACATTAACCCGCGCCCTCACACGTATCCTCCCAAGAAACCGTTGTCGTACCCTCACCTGGACCCTAAACTGTCCCTTCCCCTAAACCTAACCCTAGCCCTAACCCTAACCCTTCCCCGAAGCCTTACCCTCACCCGTCCCCTAATCCTAACACGTACGCTCACACTATCCCGCGCCCTCACACCTACGCTCCCCCGAAACCGTTGTCATACCCTCAACTGGACCCTAAACCATCCCCGTCCCCTAACCCTAACCCTAGCCCGAACTCTAAACCTAACCCTTCCCCGAAGCCTTACCCTCCCCCGTCCCCTAATCCTAAACGGTACGCTCACACTAACCCGCGCCCTCACACGTACGCTCCCCCTAAACCGTTGTCGTACCCTCACCAGGACCCTAAACCGTCCCCGTGACCTAACCCTAACCCTAGCCTGAACCCTAACACTAACCCTTCCCAGAAGCCTTACTCTCACCCGTCCCGTAATCCTAAACCGAACGGTCATACTAGCCCGCGCCCTCACACGTATCCTCCCCCTAAACCGTTGTCGTACCCTCACCTGGACCCTAAACCGTCCCCGTCCCCTAACCCTAACCCTAGCCCGAACCCTAACCCTAACCCTTCCCCGAAGCCTTACCCTCACCTGTCCCCTAATCCTAACCTGTACTCTCACGCTAACCCGCGCCCTCACACGTACGCTCCACATAAACCGTTGTCGTACCCTCACCTGGACCCTAAACCGTCCCTTCCACTAAGCCTAACCCTAGCCCTAACCCTAACCCTTCCCCGAAGCCTTACCCTCACCCGTCCCCTAATCCTAACCCGTACGCTCACACTATTCCGCGCCCTCACACGTACGCTCCCCCTAAACCGTTGTCATACCCTCACCTGGACCCTAAACCGTCCCCATCCCCTAACCCTAACCCTAGCCCGAACCCTAACACTAACACTTCCCCGAAGCCTTACTCTCACCCGTCCCCTAATCCTAAACCGTACGCTCATACTAACCAGCGCCCTCACACGTATCCTGCCCCTGAACCATTGTGGTACCCTTACCTGGACCCTAAACCGTCCCCGTCCCTAAACCCTAACCCTAGCCCGATCCCTAACCTAACCCTTCGCCGAAGCCTTACCCTCCCCCGTCCCCTAATCCTAAACCGTATGCTCACACTAACCCGCGCCCTCACACGTACGCTCCCCCTAAACCGTTTTCGTACCCTCACCTGGACCCTCAACCGTCCCCGTATCCTAACCCTAACCCTAGCCCAACCCCTAACCCTAACCCTTCCCCGAAGCCTTACTCTCACCCGTCCCGTAATCTAAACTGAACGCTCACACTAACCCGCGCCCTCACACGTATCCTCCCCCTAAACCGTTGTCGTACACTCACCTGTACCCTAAACCATCCCCGTCCCCTAATCCTAACCCTAACCCTAGCCCTAACCCTAACACTTCCCCGAAGCCTTACCCTCACCCGTCCCCTAATCCTAACCCGTACACTCACACTATCCCGCGCCCTCACACGTACGCTCCCCGTAAACCGTTGTCATACCCTCACTTGGACCCTAAACCGTCCCCGTCCCCTAACCCTAACCGTTCCCCGAAGCCTTACCCTCCCCCGTCCCCTAATCTTAAACCGTACGCTCACACTAACCCGCGCCCTCACACGTACGCTCCCCCTAAACCGTTTTCGTACCCTCACCTGGACCCTCAACCGACCCCGTATCCTAACCCTAACCCTAGCCCGAATCCTCACCTTAACACTTCCCCGAAGCCTTACCCTCACCCGTCCCCTAATCCTAACCCGTACGCTAACACTAACCCACGCCCTCACACGCACGCTCCCCTTAAAGCGTTGTCGGACCCTCACCTGGACCCTAAACCGTCCCCGTCCCCTAACCCTAACCCTAGCCCGAACCCTAACCCTAACCCTTCCCCGAAGCCTGACCCTCACCCGTCCCCTAATCCTAACGCGTAGGCTCACACTAAACCGCGCCCTCACACGCACGCTCCCCCTAAAGCGTTGTCGTACCCTCACCTGGACCCTAAACCTTCCCCGTCCCCTAACCCTAACCCTAGCCCGAAACCTAAACCTAACCCTTTCCCGAAGCCTTACCCTCACCCGTCCCCTAATCCTAAACCGTACGCTCATACTAACCCGCGCCCTCACACGTATCCTCCCCATAAACCGTTGTGGTACGCTCACCTGGACCCTAAACCGTCCCCGTCCCCTAACCCTAACCCTAGGCCGAACCCTAACCTAACCATTCGCCGAAGCCTTACACTCACCCGTCCCCTAATCCTAAACCGTACGCTCATGCTAACCGGGCCCTCACACGGACGCTCTCCCTAAACCGTTGTGGTACCCTCACCTGGACCCTAAACTGTCCCCTAACCCTAACACTACCCCGAACCCTAACCCTAACCCTTCCCCGAAGCCTTACCCTCCCCCGACCCCTAAACCTTACCCGTAAGCTCACACTAACCCATGCCCTCACACGTACGCTTCCCCTAAACCGTTGTTGTACCCTCACCTGGACCCTCAACCGTCCCCGTCCCCTAACCCTAACCCTAGCCCGAACCCTAACCCTAACCCTATCCCGAAACCTTACCCTCACCCGTCCCCTAATCCTAACCCGAACGCTCACACTAACCCGCACCCACACACGTACGCTTCCCCTAAACCTTGTCGTACCCTCACCTGGACCCTAAACCGTCCCCGTCCCCTAACCCTAACCCTAGCCCGAATCCTCACCCTAACCCTTCCCCGAAGCCTTACCCTCACCCGTCCCCTAATCCTAACCCGTACGCTCACACTAACCCACGCCCTCACACGTACGCTCCCCCTAAACTGTTGTCGTACCCTCTTCTAGACCCTAAACCGTCCCCGTCCCCTAACCCTAACCCTAACCCAAACCCTAACCCTTTCCCGAAGCCTTATCCTCACCCGTCCCCTATCCTAAAACGTACGCTCATACTAACCCGCGCCCTCACACGTATCCTCCCCATAAACCGTTGTGGTACGCTCACCTGGACCCTAAACCGTCCCCGTCCCCTAACCCTAACCCTAGCCCGAACCCTAACCTAACCCTTCGCCGAAGCCTTACCCTCACCCGTCCCTGATTCCTAAACTGTACGCTCACACTAACCAGTGCCCTCACACGGACGCTCCCAATAAACCGTTGCGGTACCCTCATTTGGACCCTAAACCGTCCCCTAACCCTAACCCTAGCCCGAACCCTAACGCTAACCCTTCCCCAAAGCCTTACCCTCCCCCGACCCCTAATCCTTACCCGTAAGCTCACACTAACCCGTGCCCTCACACGTACGCTTCCCCTAAACCGTTGTCGTACCCTCACCTGGACCCTCAATCGTCCCCGTCCCCTAACCCTAACCCTAGCCCGAACCCTAACCCTAACACTTCCCCGAAACCTTACCCTCACCCGTCCCTTAATCGTAACCCGTACGCTCACACTTACAAGCGCTCTCACACGTACGCTCCCCCTAAACCGTTGTCGTACGCTCACCTGGACCCTAAACCGTCCTCATCCCCTAACCCTAACCCTAGCCCGAACCCTAACCCTAACCCTTCACTGAAGCCTTACCCTCACCCGTCCCCTAATCCTAACCCATACGCTCACACTAACAAGCGCCCTCACACGTACGCTCCCCCTAAACCATTGTCGTACCCTCACCTGGACCCTAAACCGTCCCCGTCCCATAACCCTAACCTTAGCCCGAACCCTAACCCTACCCCTTCCCCGAAGCCTTACACTCACCCGTCCCCTAATCCTAAACCGTACGCTCACACTAACCCGCGCCCTCACACGTACGCTCCCCCTAAACCGTTGTCGTATCCTCAGCTGGACCCTAAACCATCCCCGTCCCCTAACACTAACCCTAGCCCAAACCCTAACCGTAACCCTTCCCCGAAGCCTTACCCTCCCCCGACCCATAATCCTTACACGTAAGCTCACGCTAACCCATGCACTCACACGTACGGTTCCCCTAAACCGTTGTCGTACCCTCACCTGGACCCTCAACCGTCTCCGTCCCCTAACCCTAACCCTAGCCCGAACCCTAACCCTAACCCTTCCCCGAAGCCTTACCCTCACCCGTCCCCTAATCCTAAACCGTACGCTCATACTAACCCACGCCCTCACACGTACGCTCCCCCTAAACCTTTGTCGTACCCTCACCTGGACCCTAAACCGTCCCCGTCCCCTAAACCTAACCCTAGCCCGAACCCTAACCCTAACCCTAACCCTTCCCCGAAGCCTTACCCTCACCCGTACCCTAATCCTAACACGTACGCTCACACTATCACGCGCCCTCACACCTACGCTCCCCCTAAACCGTTGTCATACCCTCACCTGGACCCTAAACCGTCCCCTAACCCTAACCCTAACCCTAACCCTAACCCTAACCCTAACCCTTACCCTAACCCTCACCAGGACCCTCAACCGTCCCCGTGCCCTAACCCTAAGCCTAGGCTGAACCCTAACACTAACCCTTCCCCGAAGCCTTACTCTCACCCGTCCCGTAATACTAAACCGAACGCTCATACTAACCCGCGCCCTCAAACGTATCCTCCCCCTAAACCGTTGTCGTACCCTCACCTGGACCCTAAACCGTCCCCGTCCCCTAATCCTAACCCTAGCCCGAACCCTAACCCTAACCCTTCCCCGAAGCCTTACCCTCACCTGTCACCTAAACCTAACCTGTACTCTCACGCTAACCCGTGCCCTCACACGGACGCTCCCCCTAAACCGTTGTGGTACCCTCACCTGGACCGTAAACCATCCCCGTCCCCTAACCATGACCCTAGCCCGAACCCTAACCCTAACCCTTCCCCGAAGCCTTACCCTCACCCGTCCCCTAATCCTAACCCGTACGGTCACACTATCCCGCGCCCTCACTCGTACGCTCCCCCTAAACCGTTGTCATACCCTAACCTGGACCGTAAACCGTCCCCATCCCCTAACCCTAACCCTAGCCCGAACCCTAACACTAACCTTTCCCCGAAGCCTTACTCTGACCCGTCCCCTAATCATAAACCGTACGCTCATACTAACCAGCGCCCTCACACGTATCCTCCCCCTAAACCGTTGTGGTACCCTCACCTGGACCCTCAACCGTCCCCGTCCCCTAACCCTAACCCTAGCCTGAACCCTAACCCTAACCCTTCCCCGAAGCCTGACCCTCACCCGTCCCCTAATCCTAACCCGTAGGCTCACACTAACCTGAGCCCTCACACGCACGCTCCCCCTAAAGCGCTGTCGGACCATCACCTGGACCCTAAACCGTCCCCGTCCCCGTCCCCTAACCCTAGCCCGAACCCTAACCCTAACCCTTCCCCGAAGCCTGACCCTCACCCGTCCCATAATCCTAACCCGTACGCTAACACTAACCCGCGCCCTCACACGCACGCTCCCCCTAAAGCGTTGTCGGACCCTCACCTGGACCCTAAACCGTCCCCGTCCCCTAACCCTAACCCTAGCCCGAACCCTAACCCTAACCCTTCCCCGAAGCCTGACCCTCACCCGTCCCCTAATCCTAACCCGTACGCTAACACTAACCCGCGCCCTCACACGCACGCTCCCCCTAAAGCGTTGTCGGACCCTCACCTGGACCCTAAACCGTCCCCTAACCCTAACCCTAACCCTAGCCCAAACCCTAACCCTAACACTTTCCCAAAGCCTGACACTCACCCGTCCCCTAATCCTAACCCGTACGCTAACACTAACACGCGCCCTCAAACGCACGCTCCCCCTAAAGCGCTGTCGGACCGTCACCTGGACCCTAAACCGTCCCCGTCCCCTAACCCTAACCCTAGCCCGAACCCTAACCCTAACACTTCCCCGAAGCCTGACACTCACCCGTCCCCTAATCCTAACCCGTACGCTAACACTAACCCGCGCCCTCACACGCACGCTCCCCCTAAAGCGTTGTCGGACACTCACCTGGACCCTAAACCGTCCCCGTCCCCTAACCCTAACCCTAGCATGAACCCTAAACATAACCCTTCCCCGAAGCCTGACCCTCACCCGTCTCCTAATCCTAACCCGTACGCTAACACTAACCCACGGCCTCACACGCACGCTCCCCCTAAATCGTTGTCATACCCTCACCTGGACCCTAAACCGTCCCCGTCCCATAACCCTAACCCTAGCCCGAACCCTAACCCTAACCCTTCCCCGAAGCCTGACCCTCACCCGTCCCCTAATCCTAACCCGTACGCTAACACTAACCCGCGCCCTAACACGCACGCTCTCCCTAAAGCGTTGTCGGACCCTCACCTGGACCCTAAACCGTCCCCGTCCCCTAACCCTAACCCTAGCCAGAACCCTAACCCTAACCCTTCCCCGAAGCCTGACCCTCACCTGTCCCCTAATCCTAACTCGTACGCTAACATTAACCCGCGCCCTCACACGAACGCTCCCCCTAAAGTGTTGTCGGACCCTCACCTGGACCCTAAACCGTCCCCGTCCCCTAACCGTAACCCTAGCCCGAACCCTAACCCTAAACCTTCCCCGAAGCCTGACCCTCACCCGTCCCCTAATCCTAACCCGTACGCTAACACTAACCCGCGCCCTCACATGCACGCTCCCCGTAAAGCGTTGTCGGACCCTCACCTGGACCCTAAACCGTCCCCGTCCCCTAACCCTAACCCTAGCCCGAACCCTAACCCTAACCCTTCCCCGAAGCCTGACCCTCACCCGTCCCCTAATCCTAACCCGTACGCTAACACTAACGCGCGCCCTCTCACGCACGCTCCCCCTAAAGCGTTGTCGGACCCTCACCTGGACCCTAAACCGTCCCCGTCCCCTAACCCTAACCCTAGCCCGAACCCTAACCCTAACCCTTCCCCGAAGCCTGACCCTCACCTGTCCCCTAATCCTAACTCGTACGCTAACATTAACCCGCGCCCTCACACGAACGCTCCCCCTAAAGCGTTGTCGGACCCTCACCTGGACCCTAAACCGTCCCCGTCCCCTAACCGTAACCCTAGCCCGAACCCTAACCCTAAACCTTCCCCGAAGCCTGACCCTCACCCGTCCCCTAATCCTAACCCGTACGCTAACACTAACCCGCGCCCTCACATGCCCGCTCCCCGTAAAGCGTTGTCGGACCCTCACCTGGACCCTAAACCGTCCCCGTCCCCTAACCCTAACCCTAGCCCGAACCCTAACCCTAACCCTTCCCCGAAGCCTGACCCTCACCCGTCCCCTAATCCTAACCCGTAGGCTCACACTAACCCGCGCCCTCACACGCACGCTCCCCCTAAAGGGTTGTCGGACCCTCACCTGGACCCTAAACCGTCCCCGTCCCCTAACCCTAACCCTAGGCCGAAACCTAACCCTAACCCTTCCCCGAAGCCTGACCCTCACTCCTCCCCTAATCCTAACCCGTACGCTAACACTAACCCGCGCCCTCACACGCACTCTCCCCCTAAAGCATTGTCGGACCCTCACCTGGACCCTAAACCGTCCCCGTCCCGTAACCCTAACCCTAGCCCGAACCCTAACCCTAACCCTTCCCCGAAGCCTGACCCTCACCCGTCCCCTAATCCTAACCCGTACGCTAACACTAACCCGCGCCCTCACACGCACGCTCCCCCTAAAGCGTTGTCGGACCCTCACCTGAACCCTAAACCGTCCCCGTCCCCTAACCCTAACCCTAGCCCGAACCCTAACCCTAACCCTTCCCCGAAGCCTGAGCCTCACCCGTCCCATAATCCTAACCTGTACGCTAACACTAACCCGCGCCCTCACACGCACGCTCCCCCTAAAGCGTTGTCGGACCCTCACCTGGACCCTAAACCGTCCCCGTCCCCTAACCCTAACCCTAGCCCGAACCCTAACCCTAACCCTTCCCCGAAGCCTGACCCTCACCCGTCCCCTAATCCTAACCTGTACGCTAACACTAACCAGCGCCCTCACACGCACGCTCCCCCTAAAGCGTTGTCGGACCCTCACCTGGACCCTAAACCGTCCCCGTCCCCTAACACTAACCCTAAGCCGAAACCTAACCCTAAATCTTCCCCGAAGCCTTACCCTCACCCGTCCCCTAATCCTAAATCGTACGCTCACGTTAACCCGTTCCCTCACACGGACGCTACCCCTAAACCGTTGTGGTACCCTCACCTGGACCCTAAACCGTCGCCGTCCCCTAACCCTAACCTTAGCCCGAACCCTAACCCTAACCCTTCCCCGAAGCCTTACCCTCCCCCGACCCCTAATCCTTACCCGTAAGCTCACACTAACCCGCGCTCTCACACGTACACTTCCCCTAAACCGTTGTCGTACCCTCATCTGGACCCTCAACCGTCCCCGTCCCCTAACCCTAACCCTAGCCCAAACCCTAACCCTAACCCTTCTCCGAAGCCTGACCCTCTCCCGTCCCCTAATCCTAACCCGTACGCTAACACTAACCCGCGCCTTCACACGCACGCTCCCCGTAAAGCGTTGTCGGACCCTCACCTGGACCCTAAACCGTCCCCGTCCCCTAACCCTAACCCTAGCCCGAACCCTAACCCTAACCCTTCCCCGAAGCCTGACCCTCACCCGTCCCCTAATCCTAACCCGTACGCTAACACTAACGTTCGCCCTCTCATGCACGCTCCCCCTAAAGCGTTGTCGGACCCTCACCTGGACCCTAAACCGTCCCCATCCCCTAACCCTAACCCTAGCCCGAGCCCTAACCCTAACCCTTCCCCGAAGCCTGACCCTCACCCGTCCCCTAATCCTAACCCGTACGCTAACACTAACGCGCGCCCTCTCACGCACGCTCCCCCTAAAGCATTGTCGGACCCTCACCTGGACCCTAAACCGTCCCCATCCCCTAACCCTAACCCTAGCCCGAGCCCTAACCCTAACCCTTCCCCGAAGCCTGACCCTCACCCGTCCCCTAATCCTAACCCGTAAGTTCACACTAACCCGCGCCCTCACACGCACGCTCCCCCTAAAGGGTTGTCGGACCCTCACCTGGACCATAAACCGTCCCCGTCCCCTAACCCTAACCCTAGGCCGAAACCTAACCCTAACCCTTCCCAGAAGCCTGACACTCACTCCTCCCCTAATCCTAACCCGTAAGCTAACACTAACCCGCGCCCTCACACGCACGCTCCCCCTAAAGCGTTGTCGGACCCTCACCTGGACCCTAAACCGTCCCCGTCCCGTAACCCTAACCGTAGCCCGAACCCTAACCCTAACCCTTCCCTGAAGCCTGACCCTCACCCGTCCCCTAATCCTAACCCGTACGCTAACACTAACC
Organism: Lagenorhynchus albirostris; assembly: GCF_949774975.1. NCBI lineage: Eukaryota > Metazoa > Chordata > Mammalia > Artiodactyla > Delphinidae > Lagenorhynchus > Lagenorhynchus albirostris. The sequence goes on along the minus strand of NC_083107.1, from coordinate 44,943,819 downwards.
CGCGCCCTCACACGCACGCTCCCCCTAAAGCGTTGTCGGACCCTCACCTGAACCCTAAACCGTCCCCGTCCCCTAACCCTAACCCTAGCCCGAACCCTAACCCTAACCCTTCCCCGAAGCCTGACCCTCACCCGTCCCCTAATCCTAACCTGTACGCTAACACTAACCCGCGCCCTCACACGCACGCTCCCCCTAAAGCGTTGTCGGACCCTCACCTGGACCCTAAACTGTCCCCGTCCCCTAACCCTAACCCTAGCCCGAACCCTAACCCTAACCTTCCCCGAAGCCTGACCCTCACCCGTCCCCTAATCCTAACCCGTACGCTAACACTAACCAGCGCCCTAACACGCACGCTCCCCCTAAAGCGTTGTCGGACCCTCACCTGGACCCTAAACCGTCCCCGTCCCCTAACACTAACCCTAAGCCGAACCCTAACCCTAAATCTTCCCCGAAGCCTTACCCTCACCCGTCCCCTAATCCTAAATCGTACGCTCACGCTAACCCGTGCCCTCACACGGACGCTACCCCTAAACTGTTGTGGTACCCTCACCTGGACCCTAAACCATCCCCGTCCCCTAACCCTAACCTTAGCCCGAACCCTAACCCTAACCCTTCCCCGAAGCCTTACCCTCCCCCGACCCCTAATCCTTACCCGTAAGCTCACACTAACCCGCGCCCTCACACGTACACTTCCCCTAAACCGTTGTCGTACCCTCATCTGGACCCTCAACCGTCCCCGTCCCCTAACCCTAACCCTAGCCCAAACCCTAACCCTAACCCTTCTCCGAAGCCTGACCCTCTCCCGTCCCCTAATCCTAACCCGTACGCTAACACTAACCCGCGCCCTCACACGCACGCTCCCCGTAAAGCGTTGTCGGACCCTCACCTGGACCCTAAACCGTCCCCGTCCCCTAACCCTAACCCTAGCCCGAACCCTAACCCTAACCCTTCCCCGAAGCCTGACCCTCACCCGTCCCCTAATCCTAACCCGTACGCTAACACTAACGCACGCCCTCTCATGCACGCTCCCCCTAAAGCATTGTCGGACCCTCACCTGAACCCTAATCCGTCCCCATCCCCTAACCCTAACCCTAGCCCGAGCCCTAACCCTAACCCTTCCCCGAAGCCTGACCCTCACCCGTCCCCTAATCCTAACCCGTAGGATCACACTAACCCGCGCCCTCACACGCACGCTCCCCCTAAAGGGTTGTCGGACCCTCACCTGGACCCTAAACCGTCCCCGTCCCCTAACCCTAACCCTAGGCCGAAACCTAACCCTAACCCTTCCCCGAAGCCTGACCCTCACTCCTCCCCTAATCCTAACCCGTACGCTAACACTAACCCGCGCCCTCACACGCACGCTCCCCCTAAAGCGTTGTCGGACCCTCACCTGGACCCGAAACCGTCCCCATCCCCTAACCCTAACCCTAGCCCGAGCCCTAACCCTAACCCTTCCCCGAAGCCTGACCCTCACCCGTCCCCTAATCCTAACCCGTAAGTTCACACTAACCCGCGCCCTCACACGCACGCTCCCCCTAAAGGGTTGTCGGACCCTCACCTGGACCATAAACCGTCCCCGTCCCCTAACCCTAACCCTAGGCCGAAACCTAACCCTAACCCTTCCCCGAAGCCTGACCCTCACTCCACCCCTAATCCTAACCCGTAAGCTAACACTAACCCGCGCCCTCACACGCACGCTCCCCCTAAAGCGTTGTCGGACCCTCACCTGGACCCTAAACCGTCCCCGTCCCGTAACCCTAACCGTAGCCCGAACCCTAACCCTAACCCTTCCCTGAAGCCTGACCCTCACCCGTCCCCTAATCCTAACCCGTACGCTAACACTAACCCGCGCCCTCACACGCACGCTCCCCCTAAAGCGTTGTCGGACCCTCACCTGAACCCTAAACCGTCCCCGTCCCCTAACCCTAACCCTAGCCCGAACCCTAACCCTAACCCTTCCCCGAAGCCTGACCCTCACCCGTCCCATAATCCTAACCTGTACGCTAACACTAACCCGCGCCCTCACACGCACGCTCCCCCTAAAGCGTTGTCGGACCCTCACCTGGACCCTAAACTGTCCCCGTCCCCTAACCCTAACCCTAGCCCGAACCCTAACCCTAACCTTCCCCGAAGCCTGACCCTCACCCGTCCCCTAATCCTAACCCGTACGCTAACACTAACCAGCGCCCTAACACGCACGCTCCCCCTAAAGCGTTGTCGGACCCTCACCTGGACCCTAAACCGTCCCCGTCCCCTAACACTAACCCTAAGCCGAACCCTAACCCTAAATCTTCCCCGAAGCCTTACCCTCACCCGTCCCCTAATCCTAAATCGTACGCTCACGCTAACCCGTGCCCTCACACGGACGCTACCCCTAAACTGTTGTGGTACCCTCACCTGGACCCTAAACCATCCCCGTCCCCTAACCCTAACCTTAGCCCGAACCCTAACCCTAACCCTTCCCCGAAGCCTTACCCTCCCCCGACCCCTAATCCTTACCCGTAAGCTCACACTAACCCGCGCCCTCACACGTACACTTCCCCTAAACCGTTGTCGTACCCTCATCTGGACCCTCAACCGTCCCCGTCCCCTAACCCTAACCCTAGACCAAACCCTAACCCTAACCCTTCTCCGAAGCCTGACCCTCTCCCGTCCCCTAATCCTAACCCGTACGCTAACACTAACCCGCGCCCTCACACGCACGCTCCCCGTAAAGCGTTGTCGGACCCTCACCTGGACCCTAAACCGTCCCCGTCCCCTAACCCTAACCCTAGCCCGAACCCTAACCCTAACCCTTCCCCGAAGCCTGACCCTCACCCGTCCCCTAATCCTAACCCGTACGCTAACACTAACGCGCGCCCTCTCATGCACGCTCCCCCTAAAGCATTGTCGGACCCTCACCTGAACCCTAATCCGTCCCCATCCCCTAACCCTAACCCTAGCCCGAGCCCTAACCCTAACCCTTCCCCGAAGCCTGACCCTCACCCGTCCCCTAATCCTAACCCGTAGGATCACACTAACCCGCGCCCTCACACGCACGCTCCCCCTAAAGGGTTGTCGGACCCTCACCTGGACCCTAAACCGTCCCCGTCCCCTAACCCTAACCCTAGGCCGAAACCTAACCCTAACCCTTCCCCGAAGCCTGACCCTCACTCCTCCCCTAATCCTAACCCGTACGCTAACACTAACCCGCGCCCTCACACGCACGCTCCCCCTAAAGCGTTGTCGGACCCTCACCTGGACCCTAAACCGTCCCCATCCCCTAAACCTAAACCTAGCCCGAGCCCTAACCCTAACCCTTCCCCGAAGCCTGACCCTCACCCGTCCCCTAATCCTAACCCGTAAGTTCACACTAACCCGCGCCCTCACACGCACGCTCTCCCTAAAGCGTTGTCGGACCCTCACCTGGACCCTAAACCGTCCCCGTCCCCTAACCCTAACCCTAGCCAGAACCCTAACCCTAACCCTTCCCCGAAGCCTGACCCTCACCCGTCCCCTAATCCTAACTCGTACGCTAACATTAACCCGCGTCCTCACACGCACGCTCCCCCTAAAGCGTTGTCGGACCCTCACCTGGACCCTAAACCGTCCCCGTCCCCTAACCGTAACCCTAGCCCGAACCCTAACCCTAACCCTTCCCCGAAGCCTGACCCTCACCCGTCCCCTAATCCTAACCCGTACGCTAACACTAACCCGCGCCCTCACATGCACGCTCCCCGTAAAGCGTTGTCGGACCCTCACCTGGACCCTAAACCGTCCCCATCCCCTAACCCTAACCCTAGCCCGAACCCTAACCCTTCCCCGAAGCCTGACCCTCACCCGTCCCCTAATCCTAACCCGTACGCTAACACTAACCCGCGCCCTCACACGCACGCTCCCCGTAAAGCGTTGTCTGACCCTCACCTGGACCCTAAACCGTCCCCGTCCCCTAACCCTAACCCTAGCCCGAACCCTAACCCTAACCCTTCCCCGAAGCCTGACCCTCACCCGTCCCCTAATCCTAAACCGTACGCTAACACTAACGTGCGCCCTCTCATGGACGCTCCCCCTAAAGCGTTGTCGGACCCTCACCTGGACCCTAAACCGTCCCCATCCCCTAACCCTAACCCTAGCCCGAGCCCTAACCCTAACCCTTCCCCGAAGCCTGACCCTCACCCGTCCCCTAATCCTAACCCGTACGCTAACACTAACGCGCGCCCTCTCACGCACGCTCCCCCTAAAGTGTTGTCGGACCCTCACCTGGACCCTAAACCGTCCCCGTCCCCTAACCCTAACCCTAGCCCAAACCCTAACCCTAACCCTTCTCCGAAGCCTGACCCTCTCCCGTCCCCTAATCCTAACCCGTACGCTAACACTAACCCGCGCCCTCACACGCACGCTCCCCGTAAAGCGTTGTCGGACCCTCACCTGGACCCTAAACCGTCCCCGTCCCCTAACCCTAACCCTAGCCCGAACCCTAACCCTAACCCTTCCCCGAAGCCTGACCCTCACCCGTCCCCTAATCCTAACCCGTACGCTAACACTAACGCGCGCCCTCTCATGCACGCTCCCCCTAAAGCATTGTCGGACCCTCACCTGAACCCTAATCCGTCCCCATCCCCTAACCCTAACCCTAGCCCGAGCCCTAACCCTAACCCTTCCCCGAAGCCTGACCCTCACCCGTCCCCTAATCCTAACCCGTAGGATCACACTAACCCGCGCCCTCACACGCACGCTCCCCCTAAAGGGTTGTCGGGCCCTCACCTGGACCCTAAACCGTCCCCGTCCCCTAACCCTAACCCTAGGCCGAAACCTAACCCTAACCCTTCCCCGAAGCCTGACCCTCACTCCTCCCCTAATCCTAACCCGTACGCTAACACTAACCCGCGCCCTCACACGCACGCTCCCCCTAAAGCGTTGTCGGACCCTCACCTGGACCCTAAACCGTCCCCATCCCCTAACCCTAACCCTAGCCCGAGCCCTAACCCTAACCCTTCCCTGAAGCCTGACCCTCACCCGTCCCCTAATCCTAACCCGTAAGTTCACACTAACCCGCGCCCTCACACGCACGCTCCCCCTAAAGGGTTGTCGGACCCTCACCTGGACCATAAACCGTCCCCGTCCCCTAACCCTAACCCTAGGCCGAAACCTAACCCTAACCCTTCCCCGAAGCCTGACCCTCACTCCTCCCCTAATCCTAACCCGTAAGCTAACACTAACCCGCGCCCTCACACGCACGCTCCCCCTAAAGCGTTGTCGGACCCTCACCTGGACCCTAAACCGTCCCCGTCCCGTAACCCTAACCGTAGCCCGAACCCTAACCCTAACCCTTCCCTGAAGCCTGACCCTCACCCGTCCCCTAATCCTAACCCGTACGCTAACACTAACCCGCGCCCTCACACGCACGCTCCCCCTAAAGCGTTGTCGGACCCTCACCTGAACCCTAAACCGTCCCCGTCCCCTAACCCTAACCCTAGCCCGAACCCTAACCCTAACCCTTCCCCGAAGCCTGACCCTCACCCGTCCCATAATCCTAACCTGTACGCTAACACTAACCCGCGCCCTCACACGCACGCTCCCCCTAAAGCGTTGTCGGACCCTCACCTGGACCCTAAACTGTCCCCGTCCCCTAACCCTAACCCTAGCCCGAACCCTAACCCTAACCTTCCCCGAAGCCTGACCCTCACCCGTCCCCTAATCCTAACCCGTACGCTAACACTAACCAGCGCCCTAACACGCACGCTCCCCCTAAAGCGTTGTCGGACCCTCACCTGGACCCTAAACCGTCCCCGTCCCCTAACACTAACCCTAAGCCGAACCCTAACCCTAAATCTTCCCCGAAGCCTTACCCTCACCCGTCCCCTAATCCTAAATCGTACGCTCACGCTAACCCGTGCCCTCACACGGACGCTACCCCTAAACTGTTGTGGTACCCTCACCTGGACCCTAAACCATCCCCGTCCCCTAACCCTAACCTTAGCCCGAACCCTAACCCTAACCCTTCCCCGAAGCCTTACCCTCCCCCGACCCCTAATCCTTACCCGTAAGCTCACACTAACCCGCGCCCTCACACGTACACTTCCCCTAAACCGTTGTCGTACCCTCATCTGGACCCTCAACCGTCCCCGTCCCCTAACCCTAACCCTAGCCCAAACCCTAACCCTAACCCTTCTCCGAAGCCTGACCCTCTCCCGTCCCCTAATCCTAACCCGTACGCTAACACTAACCCGCGCCCTCACACGCACGCTCCCCGTAAAGCGTTGTCGGACCCTCACCTGGACCCTAAACCGTCCCCGTCCCCTAACCCTAACCCTAGCCCGAACCCTAACCCTAACCCTTCCCCGAAGCCTGACCCTCACCCGTCCCCTAATCCTAACCCGTACGCTAACACTAACGCGCGCCCTCTCATGCACGCTCCCCCTAAAGCATTGTCGGACCCTCACCTGAACCCTAATCCGTCCCCATCCCCTAACCCTAACCCTAGCCCGAGCCCTAACCCTAACCCTTCCCCGAAGCCTGACCCTCACCCGTCCCCTAATCCTAACCCGTAGGATCACACTAACCCGCGCCCTCACACGCACGCTCCCCCTAAAGGGTTGTCGGACCCTCACCTGGACCCTAAACCGTCCCCGTCCCCTAACCCTAACCCGAGGCCGAAACCTAACCCTAACCCTTCCCCGAAGCCTGACCCTCACTCCTCCCCTAATCCTAACCCGTACGCTAACACTAACCCGCGCCCTCACACGCACGCTCCCCCTAAAGCGTTGTCGGACCCTCACCTGGACCCTAAACCGTCCCCATCCCCTAACCCTAACCCTAGCCCGAGCCCTAACCCTAACCCTTCCCCGAAGCCTGACCCTCACCCGTCCCCTAATCCTAACCCGTAAGTTCACACTAACCCGCGCCCTCACACGCACGCTCTCCCTAAAGCGTTGTCGGACCCTCACCTGGACCCTAAACCGTCCCCGTCCCCTAACCCTAACCCTAGCCAGAACCCTAACCCTAACCCTTCCCCGAAGCCTGACCCTCACCCGTCCCCTAATCCTAACTCGTAAGCTAACACTAACCCGCGTCCTCACACGCACGCTCCCCCTAAAGCGTTGTCGGACCCTCACCTGGACCCTAAACCGTCCCCGTCCCCTAACCGTAACCCTAGCCCGAACCCTAACCCTAACCCTTCCCCGAAGCCTGACCCTCACCCGTCCCCTAATCCTAACCCGTACGCTAACACTAACCCGCGCCCTCACATGCACGCTCCCCGTAAAGCGTTGTCGGACCCTCACCTGGACCCTAAACCGTCCCCATCCCCTAACCCTAACCCTAGCCCGAACCCTAACCCTTCCCCGAAGCCTGACCCTCACCCGTCCCCTAATCCTAACCCGTACGCTAACACTAACCCGCGCCCTCACACGCACGCTCCCCGTAAAGCGTTGTCGGACCCTCACCTGGACCCTAAACCGTCCCCGTCCCCTAACCCTAACCCTAGCCCGAACCCTAACCCTAACCCTTCCCCGAAGCCTGACCCTCACCCGTCCCCTAATCCTAACCCGTACGCTAACACTAACGTGCGCCCTCTCATGCACGCTCCCCCTAAAGCGTTGTCGGACCCTCACCTGGACCCTAAACCGTCCCCATCCCCTAACCCTAACCCTAGCCCGAGCCCTAACCCTAACCCTTCCCCGAAGCCTGACCCTCACCCGTCCCCTAATCCTAACCCGTACGCTAACACTAACGCGCGCCCTCTCACGCACGCTCCCCCTAAAGTGTTGTCGGACCCTCACCTGGACCCTAAACCGTCCCCGTCCCCTAACCCTAACCCTAGCCCAAACCCTAACCCTAACCCTTCTCCGAAGCCTGACCCTCTCCCGTCCCCTAATCCTAACCCGTACGCTAACACTAACCCGCGCCCTCACACGCACGCTCCCCGTAAAGCGTTGTCGGACCCTCACCTGGACCCTAAACCGTCCCCGTCCCCTAACCCTAACCCTAGCCCGAACCCTAACCCTAACCCTTCCCCGAAGCCTGACCCTCACCCGTCCCCTAATCCTAACCCGTACGCTAACACTAACGCGCGCCCTCTCATGCACGCTCCCCCTAAAGCATTGTCGGACCCTCACCTGAACCCTAATCCGTCCCCATCCCCTAACCCTAACCCTAGCCCGAGCCCTAACCCTAACCCTTCCCCGAAGCCTGACCCTCACCCGTCCCCTAATCCTAACCCGTAGGATCACACTAACCCGCGCCCTCACACGCACGCTCCCCCTAAAGGGTTGTCGGGCCCTCACCTGGACCCTAAACCGTCCCCGTCCCCTAACCCTAACCCTAGGCCGAAACCTAACCCTAACCCTTCCCCGAAGCCTGACCCTCACTCCTCCCCTAATCCTAACCCGTACGCTAACACTAACCCGCGCCCTCACACGCACGCTCCCCCTAAAGCGTTGTCGGACCCTCACCTGGACCCTAAACCGTCCCCATCCCCTAACCCTAACCCTAGCCCGAGCCCTAACCCTAACCCTTCCCTGAAGCCTGACCCTCACCCGTCCCCTAATCCTAACCCGTAAGTTCACACTAACCCGCGCCCTCACACGCACGCTCCCCCTAAAGGGTTGTCGGACCCTCACCTGGACCATAAACCGTCCCCGTCCCCTAACCCTAACCCTAGGCCGAAACCTAACCCTAACCCTTCCCCGAAGCCTGACCCTCACTCCTCCCCTAATCCTAACCCGTAAGCTAACACTAACCCGCGCCCTCACACGCACGCTCCCCCTAAAGCGTTGTCGGACCCTCACCTGGACCCTAAACCGTCCCCGTCCCGTAACCCTAACCGTAGCCCGAACCCTAACCCTAACCCTTCCCTGAAGCCTGACCCTCACCCGTCCCCTAATCCTAACCCGTACGCTAACACTAACCCGCGCCCTCACACGCACGCTCCCCCTAAAGCGTTGTCGGACCCTCACCTGAACCCTAAACCGTCCCCGTCCCCTAACCCTAACCCTAGCCCGAACCCTAACCCTAACCCTTCCCCGAAGCCTGACCCTCACCCGTCCCATAATCCTAACCTGTACGCTAACACTAACCCGCGCCCTCACACGCACGCTCCCCCTAAAGCGTTGTCGGACCCTCACCTGGACCCTAAACTGTCCCCGTCCCCTAACCCTAACCCTAGCCCGAACCCTAACCCTAACCTTCCCCGAAGCCTGACCCTCACCCGTCCCCTAATCCTAACCCGTACGCTAACACTAACCAGCGCCCTAACACGCACGCTCCCCCTAAAGCGTTGTCGGACCCTCACCTGGACCCTAAACCGTCCCCGTCCCCTAACACTAACCCTAAGCCGAACCCTAACCCTAAATCTTCCCCGAAGCCTTACCCTCACCCGTCCCCTAATCCTAAATCGTACGCTCACGCTAACCCGTGCCCTCACACGGACGCTACCCCTAAACTGTTGTGGTACCCTCACCTGGACCCTAAACCATCCCCGTCCCCTAACCCTAACCTTAGCCCGAACCCTAACCCTAACCCTTCCCCGAAGCCTTACCCTCCCCCGACCCCTAATCCTTACCCGTAAGCTCACACTAACCCGCGCCCTCACACGTACACTTCCCCTAAACCGTTGTCGTACCCTCATCTGGACCCTCAACCGTCCCCGTCCCCTAACCCTAACCCTAGCCCAAACCCTAACCCTAACCCTTCTCCGAAGCCTGACCCTCTCCCGTCCCCTAATCCTAACCCGTACGCTAACACTAACCCGCGCCCTCACACGCACGCTCCCCGTAAAGCGTTGTCGGACCCTCACCTGGACCCTAAACCGTCCCCGTCCCCTAACCCTAACCCTAGCCCGAACCCTAACCCTAACCCTTCCCCGAAGCCTGACCCTCACCCGTCCCCTAATCCTAACCCGTACGCTAACACTAACGCGCGCCCTCTCATGCACGCTCCCCCTAAAGCATTGTCGGACCCTCACCTGAACCCTAATCCGTCCCCATCCCCTAACCCTAACCCTAGCCCGAGCCCTAACCCTAACCCTTCCCCGAAGCCTGACCCTCACCCGTCCCCTAATCCTAACCCGTAGGATCACACTAACCCGCGCCCTCACACGCACGCTCCCCCTAAAGGGTTGTCGGACCCTCACCTGGACCCTAAACCGTCCCCGTCCCCTAACCCTAACCCGAGGCCGAAACCTAACCCTAACCCTTCCCCGAAGCCTGACCCTCACTCCTCCCCTAATCCTAACCCGTACGCTAACACTAACCCGCGCCCTCACACGCACGCTCCCCCTAAAGCGTTGTCGGACCCTCACCTGGACCCTAAACCGTCCCCATCCCCTAACCCTAACCCTAGCCCGAGCCCTAACCCTAACCCTTCCCCGAAGCCTGACCCTCACCCGTCCCCTAATCCTAACCCGTAAGTTCACACTAACCCGCGCCCTCACACGCACGCTCTCCCTAAAGCGTTGTCGGACCCTCACCTGGACCCTAAACCGTCCCCGTCCCCTAACCCTAACCCTAGCCAGAACCCTAACCCTAACCCTTCCCCGAAGCCTGACCCTCACCCGTCCCCTAATCCTAACTCGTAAGCTAACACTAACCCGCGTCCTCACACGCACGCTCCCCCTAAAGCGTTGTCGGACCCTCACCTGGACCCTAAACCGTCCCCGTCCCCTAACCGTAACCCTAGCCCGAACCCTAACCCTAACCCTTCCCCGAAGCCTGACCCTCACCCGTCCCCTAATCCTAACCCGTACGCTAACACTAACCCGCGCCCTCACATGCACGCTCCCCGTAAAGCGTTGTCGGACCCTCACCTGGACCCTAAACCGTCCCCATCCCCTAACCCTAACCCTAGCCCGAACCCTAACCCTTCCCCGAAGCCTGACCCTCACCCGTCCCCTAATCCTAACCCGTACGCTAACACTAACCCGCGCCCTCACACGCACGCTCCCCGTAAAGCGTTGTCGGACCCTCACCTGGACCCTAAACCGTCCCCGTCCCCTAACCCTAACCCTAGCCCGAACCCTAACCCTAACCCTTCCCCGAAGCCTGACCCTCACCCGTCCCCTAATCCTAACCCGTACGCTAACACTAACGTGCGCCCTCTCATGCACGCTCCCCCTAAAGCGTTGTCGGACCCTCACCTGGACCCTAAACCGTCCCCATCCCCTAACCCTAACCCTAGCCCGAGCCCTAACCCTAACCCTTCCCCGAAGCCTGACCCTCACCCGTCCCCTAATCCTAACCCGTACGCTAACACTAACGCGCGCCCTCTCACGCACGCTCCCCCTAAAGTGTTGTCGGACCCTCACCTGGACCCTAAACCGTCCCCGTCCCCTAACCCTAACCCTAGCCCGAGCCCTAACCCTAACCCTTCCCCGAAGCCTGACCCTCACCCGTCCCCTAATCCTAACCCGTAAGCTCACACTAACCCGCGCCCTCACACGCACGCTCCCCCTAAAGGGTTGTCGGACCCTCACCTGGACCCTAAACCGTCCCCGTCCCCTAACCCTAACCCTAGGCCGAAACCTAACCCTAACCCTTCCCCGAAGCCTGACCCTCACTCCTCCCCTAATCCTAACCCATACGCTAAAACTAACCCGCGCCCTCACACGCACGCTCCCCCTAAAGCGTTGTCGGACCCTCACCTGGACCCTAAACCGTCCCCGTCCCGTAACCCTAACCCTAGCCCGAACCCTAACCCTAACCCTTCCCTGAAGCCTGACCCTCACCCGTCCCCTAATCCTAACCCGTACGCTAACACTAACCCGCGCCCTCACACGCACGCTCCCCCTAAAGCGTTGTCGGACCCTCACCTGAACCCTAAACCGTCCCCGTCCCCTAACCCTAACCCTAGCCCGAACCCTAACCCTAACCCTTCCCCGAAGCCTGACCCTCACCCGTCCCATAATCCTAACCTGTACGCTAACACTAACCCGCGCCCTCACACGCACGCTCCCCCTAAAGCGTTGTCGGACCCTCACCTGGACCCTAAACTGTCCCCGTCCCCTAACCCTAACCCTAGCCCGAACCCTAACCCTAATCTTCCCCGAAGCCTGACCCTCACCCGTCCCCTAATCCTAACCCGTACGCTAACACTAACCAGCGCCCTCACACGCACGCTCCCCCTAAAGCGTTGTCGGACCCTCACCTGGACCCTAAACAGTCCCCATCCCCTAAACGTAACCCTAGCCCGAACCCTAACCCTAACCCTTCCCCGAAGCCTGACCCTCACCCGTCCCCTAATCCTAACCCGTAAGCTAACACTAACCCGCGCCCTCACACGCACGCTCCCCCTAAAGCGTTGTCGGACCCTCACCTGGACCCTAAACCGTCCCCGTCTCCTAACCCTAACCCTAGCCCAAACCCTAACCCTAACACTTTCCCAAAGCCTGACCCTCACCCGTCCCCTAATCCTAACCCGTACGCTAACACTAACACGCGCCCTCAAACGCACGCTCCCCCTAAAGCGCTGTCAGACCGTCACCTGGACCCTAAACCGTCCCCGTCCCCTAACCCTAACCCTAGCCCGAATCCTAACCCTAACACTTCCCCGAAGCCTGACCCTCACCCGTCCCCTAATCCTAACCCGTACGCTAACACTAACCCGCGCCCTCACACGCACGCTCCCCCTAAAGCGTTGTCGGACACTCACCTGGACCCTAAACCGTCCCCGTCCCCTAACCCTAACCCTAGCATGAACCCTAAACCTAACCCTTCCCCGAAGCCTGACCCTCACCCGTCTCCTAATCCTAACCCGTACGCTAACACTAACCCACGGCCTCACACGCACGCTCCCCCTAAATCGTTGTCATACCCTCACCTGGACCCTAAACCGTCCCCGTCCCCTAACCCTAACCCTAGCCCGAGCCCTAACCCTAACCCTTCCCCGAAGCCTGACCCTCACCCGTCCCCTAATCCTAACCCGTAGGCTCACACTAACCCGCGCCCTCACACGCACGCTCCCCCTAAAGCGTTGTCGGACCCTCACCTGGACCCTAAACCGTCCCCGTCCCCTAACACTAACCCTAAGCCAAACCCTAACCCTAAATCTTCCCCGAAGCCTTACCCTCACCCGTCCCCTAATCCTAAATCGTACGCTCACGCTAACCCGTGCCCTCACAGGGACGCTACCCCTAAACCGTTGTGTACCCTCACCTGGACCCTAAACCATCCCCGTCCCCTAACCCTAACCCTAGCCCGAACCCTAACCCTAAACCTTCCCCGAAGCCTGACCCTCACCCGTCCCCTAATCCTAAACCGTACGCTAACACTAACCCGCGCCCTCACACGCACGCTCCCCCTAAAGCGTTGTCGGACCCTCACCTGGACCCTCAACCATCCCCGTCCCCTAACCCTAGCCCGAACCCTAACCCTAACCCTTCCCCGAAGCCTGACCCTCACCCGTCCCCTAATCCTAACCCGTAGGCTCACACTAACCCGCGCCCTCACACGCACGCTCCCCCTAAAGCATTGTCGGACCCTCACCTGGACCCTAAACCGTCCCCGTCCCCTAACCCTAACCCTAGCCCAAACCCTAACCCTAACACTTTCCCAAATCCTGACCCTCACCCGTCCCCTAATCCTAACCCGTACGCTAACACTAACCCGCGCCCTCACACGCACGCTCCCCCTAAAGCGTTGTCGGACACTCACCTGGACCCTAAACCGTCCCCGTCCCCTAACCCTAACCCTAGCATGAACCCTAAACCTAACCCTTCCCGAAGCCTGACCCTCACCCGTCTCCTAATCCTAACCCGTACGCTAACACTAACCCACGGCCTCACAAGCACGCTCCCCCTAAATCGTTGTCATACCCTCACCTGGACCCTAAACCGTCCCCGTCCCCTAACCCTAACCCTAGCCCGAACCCTAACCCTAACCCTTTCCCGAAGCCTGACCCTCACCCGTCCCCTAATCCTAACCCGTACGCTAACACTAACCCGCGCCCTCACACGCACGCTCCCCCTAAAGCGTTGTCGGACACTCACCTGGACCCTAAACCGTCCCCGTCCCCTAACCCTAACCCTAGCATGAACCCTAAACCTAACCCTTCCCCGAAGCCTGACCCTCACCCGTCTTCTAATCCTAACCCGTACGCTAACACTAACCCACGGCCTCACACGCACGCTCCCCCTAAATCGTTGTTATACCCTCACCTGGACCCTAAACCGTCCCCGTCCCCTAACCCTAACCCTAGCCCGAACCCTAACTCTAACCCTTCCCCGAAGCCTGACCCTCACCCGTCCCCTAATCCTAACCCGTACGCTAACACTAACCCGCGCCCTCACACGCACGCTCTCCCTAAAGCGTTGTGGTACCCTCACCTGGACCCTAAACCATCCCCGTCCCCTAACCCTAACCCTAGCCCGAACCCTAACCCTAACCCTTCCCCGAAGCCTTACCCTCCCCCGACCCCTAATCCTTACCCGTAAGCTCACACTAACCCGCGCCCTCACACGTACACTTCCCCTAAACCGTTGTCGTACCCTCACCTGGACCCTAAACCGTCCCCGTCCCCTAACCCTAACCCTAGCCCGAACCCTAACCCTAACCCTTCCCCGAAGCCTGACCCTCACCCGTCCCCTAATCCTAACCCGTACGCTAACACTAACCCGCGCCCTCACACGCACACTCCCCCTAAAGCGTTGTCGGACCCTCACCTGGACCCTAAACCGTCCCCGTCCCCTAACACTAACCCTAAGCCGAACCCTAACCCTAAATCTTCCCCGAAGCCTTACCCTCACCCGTCCCCTAATCCTAAATCGTACGCTCACGCTAACCCGTGCCCTCACACGGACGCTACCCCTAAACCGTTGTGGTACCCTCACCTGGACCCTAAACCATCCCCGTCCCCTAACCCTAACCCTAGCCCGAACCCTAACCCTAACCCTTCCCCGAAGCCTTACCCTCCCCCGACCCCTAATCCTTACCCGTAAGCTCACACTAACCCGCGCCCTCACACGTACACTTCCCCTAAACCGTTGTCGTACCCTCACCTGAACCCTAAACCGTCCCCGTCCCCTAACCCTAACCCTAGCCCGAACCCTAACCCTAACCCTTCCCTGAAGCCTGACCCTCACCCGTCCCATAATCCTAACCTGTACGCTAACACTAACCCGCGCCCTCACACGCACGCTCCCCCTAAAGCGTTGTCGGACCCTCACCTGGACCCTAAACCGTCCCCGTCCCCTAACCCTAACCCTAGCCCGAACCCTAACCCTAACCCTTCCCCGAAGCCTGACCCTCACCCGTCCCCTAATCCTAACCCGTACGCTAACACTAACCAGCGCCCTCACACGCACGCTCCCCATAAACCGTTGTCGGACCCTCACCTGGACCCTAAACCGTCCCCGTCCCCTAACACTAACCCTAAGCCGAACCCTAACCCTAAATCTTCCCCGAAGCCTTACCCTCACCCGTCCCCTAATCCTAAATCATACGCTCACGCTAACCCGTGCCCTCACACGGACGCTACCCCTAAACCGTTGTGGTACCCTCACCTGGACCCTAAACCATCCCCGTCCCCTAACCCTAACCCTAGCCCGAACCCTAACCCTAACCCTTCCCCGAAGCCTTACCCTCCCCCGACCCCTAATCCTTACCCGTAAGCTCACACTAACCCGCGCCCTCACACGTACACTTCCCCTAAACCGTTGTCGTACCCTCACCTAAACCCTAAACCGTCCCCGTCCCCTAACCCTAACCCTAGCCCGAACCCTAACCCTAACCCTTCCCCGAAGCCTGACCCTCACCCGTCCCATAATCCTAACCTGTACGCTAACACTAACCCGCGCCCTCACACGCACGCTCCCCCTAAAGCGTTGTCGGACCCTCACCTGGACCCTAAACCGTCCCCGTCCCCTAACCCTAACCCTAGCCCGAACCCTAACCCTAACCCTTCCCCGAAGCCTGACCCTCACCCGTCCTCTAATCCTAACCCGTACGCTAACACTAACCAGCGCCCTCACACGCACGCTCCCCCTAAAGCGTTGTCGGACCCTCACCTGGACCCTAAACCGTCCCCGTCCCCTAACACTAACCCTAAGCCGAACCCTAACCCTAAATCTTCCCCGAAGCCTTACCCTCACCCGTCCCCTAATCCTAAATCGTACGCTCACGCTAACCCATGCCCTCACACGGACGCTACCCCTAAACCGTTGTGGTACCCTCACCTGGACCCTAAACCATCCCCGTCCCCTAACCCTAACCCTAGCCCGAACCCTAACCCTAACCCTTCCCCGAAGCCTTACCCTCCCCCGACCCCTAATCCTTACCCGTAAGCTCACACTAACCCGCGCCCTCTCACGCACGCTCCCCCTAAAGCGTTGTCGTACCCTCACCTGGACCCTCAACCGTCCCCGTCCCCTAACCCTAACCCTAGCCCGAACCCTAACCCTAACCCTTCCCCGAAGCCTGACCCTCACCGTCCCCTAATCCTAACCCGTACGTTAACACTAACCCGCGCCCTCACACGCACGCTCCCCCTAAAGCGTTGTCGACCCTCACCTGAACACTAAACCGTCCCCGTCCCCTAACCCTAACCCTAGCCCGAACCCTAACCCTAACCCTTCCCCGAAGCCTGACCCTCACCCGTCCCATAATCCTAACCTGTACGCTAACACTAACCCGCGCCCTCACACGCACGCTCCCCCTAAAACGTTGTCGGACCGTCACCTGGACCCTAAACCGTCCCCGTCCCCTAACCCTAACCCTAGCCCGAACCCTAACCCTAACCCTTCCCCGAAGCCTGACCCTCACCCGTCCCCTAATCCTAACCCATACGCTAACACTAACCAGCGCCCTCACACGCACGCTCCCCCTAAAGCGTTGTCGGACCCTCACCTGGACCCTAAACCGTCCCCGTCCCCTAACCCTAATCCTAGGCCGAAACCTAACCCTAACCCTTCCCCGAAGCCTGACCCTCACTCCTCCCCTAATCCTAACCCGTACGCTAACACTAACCCGCTCCCTCACACGCACGCTCCCCCTAAAGCGTTGTCGGACCCTCACCTGGACCCTAAACCGTCCCCGTCCCCTAACCCTAACCCTAGCCCGAATCCTAACCCTAACCCTTCCCCGAAGCCTGACCCTCACCCGTCCCCTAATCCTAACCCGTACGCTAACACTAACCCGCGCCCTCACACGCACGCTCCCCCTAAAGCGTTGTCGGACCCTCACCTGGACCCTAAACCGTCCCCGTCCCCTAACACTAACCCTAAGCCGAACCCTAACCCTAAATCTTCCCCGAAGCCTTACCCTCACCCGTCCCCTAATCCTAAATCGTACGCTCACGCTAACCCGTGCCCTCACACGGACGCTACCCCTAAACCGTTGTGGTACCCTCACCTGGACCCTAAACCATCCCCGTCCCCTAACCCTAACCCTAACCCGAACCCTAACCCTAACCCTTCCCCGAAGCCTTACCCTCCCCCGACCCCTAATCCTTACCCGTAAGCTCACACTAACCCGCGCCCTCACACGTACACTTCCCCTAAACCGTTGTCGTACCCTCACCTGGACCCTCAACCGTCCCCGTCCCCTAACCCTAACCCTAGCCCGAACCCTAACCCTAACCCTTCCCCGAAGCCTGACCCTCACCCGTCCCCTAATCCTAACCCGTACGCTAACACTAACCAGCGCCCTCACACGCACGCTCCACCTAAAGCGTTGTCGGACCCTCAACTGAACCCTAAACCGTCCCCATCCCCTAACCCTAACCCTAGCCCGAACCCTAACCCTAACCCTTCCCCGAAGCCTGACCCTCACCCGTCCCATAATCCTAACCTGTACGCTAACACTAACCCGCGCCCTCACACGCACGCTCCCCCTAAAGCGTTGTCGGACCCTCACCTGGACCCTAAACCGTCCCCGTCCCCTAACCCTAACCCTAGCCCGAACCCTAACCCTAACCCTTCCCCGAAGCCTGACCCTCACCCGTCCCCTAATCCTAACCCGTACGCTAACACTAACCAGCGCCCTCACACGCACGCTCCCCCTAAAGCGTTGTCGGACCCTCACCTGGACCCTAAACCGTCCCCGTCCCCTAACACTAACCCTAAGCCGAACCCTAACCCTAAATCTTCCCCGAAGCCTTACCCTCACCCGTCCCCTAATCCTAAATCGTACGCTCACGCTAACCCGTGCCCTCACACGGACGCTACCCCTAAACCGTTGTGGTACCCTCACCTGGACCCTAAACCATCCCCGTCCCCTAACCCTAACCCTAGCCCGAACCCTAACCCTAACCCTTCCCCGAAGCCTTACCCTCCCCCGACCCCTAATCCTTACCCGTAAGCTCACACTAACCCGCGCCCTCACACGTACACTTCCCCTAAACCGTTGTCGTACCCTCACCTGGACCCTCAACCGTCCCCGTCCCCTAACCCTAACCCTAGCCCAAACCCTAACCCTAACCCTTCTCCGAAGCCTGACCCTCTCCCGTCCCCTAATCCTAACCCGTACGCTAACACTAACCCGCGCCCTCACACGCACGCTCCCCGTAAAGCGTTGTCGGACCCTCACCTGGACCCTAAACCGTCCCCGTCCCCTAACCCTAACCCTAGCCCGAAACCTAACCCTAACCCTTCCCCGAAGCCTTACCCTCACCTGTCCCCAATCCTAACCTGTACTCTCACGCTAACCCGCGCCCTCACACGTACGGTCCCCATAAACCGTTGTCGTACCCTCACCTGGACCCTAAACCGTCCCTTCCCCTAACCCTAACCCTAGCCCTAACCCTAACCCTTCCCCGAAGCCTTACCCTCACCCGTCCCGTAATCCTAACACGTACGCTCACACTATCCTGCGCCCTCACACGTACGCTCCACCTAAATCGTTGTCATACCCTCACAGGGACCCTAAACCATCCCCGTCACCTAACCCTAACCCTAGCCCGAACTCTGAACCTAACAATTCCCCGAAGCCTTACCCTCCCCCGTCCCCTAATCCTAAGCCGTACGCTCACACTAACCCGCGCCCTCACACGTACGCTCCCCCTAAACCGTTGTCGTACCCTCACCAGGACCCTAAACCGTCCCCGTGCCCTAACCTAACCCTAGCCTGAAGCCTAACACTAACCCTTCCCCGAAGCCTTACCCTCACCCGTCCCCTAATCCTAACCCGTACGCTCAAACTAACCCACGCCCTCACATGAACGCTCCCCCTAAACCGTTGTCGTAATTTCACCTGGACCCTAAACCGTCCCCGTGCCCTAACCCTAACCCTAGCCTGAACCCTAACACTAAACCTTCCTAGAAGCCTTACTCTCACCCGTCCCGTAATCCTAAACCGAACGCTCATACTAACCCGCCCCCTCACACGTATCCTCCCCCTAAACCGTTGTCGTACACTCACCTGGACCCTAAACCGTCCCCGTCCCCTAATCCTAACCCTAGCCCGAACCCTAACCCTAACCCTTTCCCGAAGCCTTACCCTCACCCGTCCCCTAATCCTAACCCGTACGCTCACACTATCCCACGCCCTCACTCGTACGCTCCCCCTAAACCGTTGTCATACCCTCACCTGGACCGTAAACCGTCCCCATCCCCTAACCCTAACCCTAGCCCGAACCCTAACACTAACCCTTCCCCGAAGCCTTAATCTGACCCGTCCCCTAATCCTAAACCGTACCCTCATACTAACCAGCGCCCTCACACGCATCCTCCCCCTAAACCGTTGTGGTACCCTCACCTGGACCCTAAACCGTCCCCGTCCCCTAACCCTAACCCTAGCCCGAACCCTAACCCTAACCCTTCCCCGAAGCCTGACTCTCACCCGTCCCCTTATCCTAACCCGTAGGCTCACACTAACCTGAGCCCTTACACGCACGCTCCCCCTAAAGTGCTGTCGGACCGTCACCTGGACCCTAAACCGTCCCCGTCCCCTAACCCTAACCCTAGCCCGAACCCTAACCATAACCCTTCCCCGAAGCCTGACCCTCCCCCGACCCCTAATCCTTACCCGTAAGCTCACACTAACCCGCGCCCTCACACGTACACTTCCCCTAAACCGTTGTCGTACCCTCACCTGGACCCTCAACCGTCCCCGTCCCCTAACCCTAACCCTAGCCCGAACCCTAACCCTAACCCTTCCCCGAAGCCTTACCCTCCCCCGACCCCTAATCCTTACCCGTAAGCTCACACTAACCCGCGCCCTCACACGTACACTTCCCCTAAACCGTTGTCGTACCCTCACCTGGACCCTCAACCGTCCCCGTCCCCTAACCCTAACCCTAGCCCAAACCCTAACCCTAACCCTTCTCCGAAGCCTGACCCTCTCCCGTCCCCTAATCCTAACCCGTACGCTAACACTAACCCGCGCCCTCACACGCACGCTCCCCGTAAAGCGTTGTCGGACCCTCACCTGGACCCTAAACCGTCCCCGTCCCCTAACCCTAACCCTAGCCCGAAACCTAACCCTAACCCTTCCCCGAAGCCTTACCCTCACCTGTCCCCTAATCCTAACCTGTACTCTCACGCTAACCCGTGCCCTCACACGTACGCTCCCCATAAACCATTGTCGTACCCTCACCTAGACCCTAAACCGTCCCTTCCCCTAACCGTAACCCTAGCCCTAACCCTAACCCTTCCCCGAAGCCTTACCCTCACCCGTTCCCTAATCCTAACCCGTACGCTCACACTATCCCGCTCCCTCACACGTACGCTCCCCCTAAACCGTTGTCATACCCTCACCTGGACCCTAAACCGTCCCCGTCCCCTAACCCTAACCCTAGCCCGAACCCTAACACTAACCCTTCCCCGAAGCCTTACTCTCACCCGTCCCCTAATCCTAAACCGTACGCTCATTCTAAGCCGCGCCCTCACACGTATCCTCCCCCTAAACCGTTGTGGTACCCTCACCTGGACGCTGAACCGTCCCCGTCCCCTAACCCTAACCCTAGCCCGAACCCTAACCTAACACTTCGCCAAAGCCTTACCCTCACCCATCCCCTAATCCTAACCCGTACGCTCACACTATCCCACGCCCTCACACGTACGCTCCCCCTAAAACTTTGTCATACCCTCACCTGGACCCTAAACCGTCCCCGTTCCCTAACCCTAACCCTAGCCCGAACGCTAACCCTAACCCTTCCCCGAAGCCTTACCCTCACCTGTCCATATTCCTAACCTGTACTCTCACGCTAACCCGCGTCCTCACACGTACGCTCCCCATAAACCGTTGTCGTACCCTCACCTGGACCCTAAACCGTCCCTTCCCCTAACCCTAACCCTAGCCCTAACCCTAACCCTTCCCCGAAGCCTTACCCTCACCCGTCCCGTAATCCTAACACGTACGCTCACACTATCCTGCGCCCTCACACGTACGCTCCACCTAAACCGTTGTCATACCCTCACAGGGACCCTAAACCATCCCCGTCACCTAACCCTAACCCTAGCCCGAACTCTGAACCTAACACTTCCCCGAAGCCTTACCCTCCCCCGTCCCCTAATCCTAAACCGTACGCTCACACTAACCCGCGCCCTCACACGTACGCTCCCCCTAAACCGTTGTCGTACCCTCACCAGGACCCTAAACCGTCCCCGTGCCCTAACCTAACCCTAGCCTGAAGCCTAACACTAACCCTTCCCCGAAGCCTTACCCTCACCCGTCCCCTAATCCTAACCCGTACGCTCAAACTAACCCACGCCCTCACATGAACGCTCCCCCTAAACCGTTGTCGTAATTTCACCTGGACCCTAAACCGTCCCCGTGCCCTAACCCTAACCCTAGCCTGAACCCTAACACTAAACCTTCCTAGAAGCCTTACTGTTACCCGTCCCGTAATCCTAAACAGAACGCTCATACTAACCCGCCCCCTCACACGTATCCTCCCCCTAAACCGTTGTCGTACACTCACCTGGACCCTAAACCGTCCCCGTCCCCTAATCCTAACCCTAGCCCGAACCCTAACCCTAACCCTTCCCCGAAGCCTTACCCTCACCCGTCCCCTAATCCTAACCCGTACGCTCACACTATCCCGCGCCCTCACTCGTACGCTCCCCCTAAACCGTTGTCATACCCTCACCTGGACCGTAAACCGTCCCCATTCCCTAACCCTAACCCTAGCCCGAACCCTAACACTAACCCTTCCCCGAAGCCTTAATCTGACCCGTCCCCTAATCCTAAACCGTACCCTCATACTAACCAGCGCCCTCACACGCATCCTCCCCCTAAACCGTTGTGGTACCCTCACCTGGACCCTAAACCGTCCCCGTCCCCTAACCCTAACCCTAGCCCGAACCCTAACCCTAACCCTTCCCCGAAGCCTGACCCTCACCCGTCCCCTTATCCTAACCCGTAGGCTCACACTAAACTGAGCCCTTACACGCACGCTCCCCCTAAAGTGCTGTCGGACCGTCACCTGGACCCTAAACCGTCCCCGTCCCCTAACCCTAACCCTAGCCCGAACCCTAACCATAACCCTTCCCCGAAGCCTGACCCTCACCCGTCCCATAATCCTAACCTGTACGCTAACACTAACCCGCGCCCTCACACGCACGCTCCCCCTAAAGCGTTGTCGGACCCTCACCTGGACCCTAAACCGTCCCCGTCCCCTAACCCTAACCCTAGCCCGAACCCTAACCCTAACCCTTCCCCGAAGCCTGACCCTCACCCGTCCCCTAATCCTAACCCGTACGCTAACACTAACCCGCGCCCTCACATGCACGGTCCCCGTAAAGCGTTGTCGGACCCTCACCTGGACCCTAAACCGTCCCCGTCCCCTAACCCTAACCCTAGCCCGAATCCTAACCCTAACCCTTCCCCGAAGCCTGACCCTCACCCGTCCCATAATCGTAACCTGTACGCTAACACTAACCCGCGCCCTCACACGCACGCTCCCCCTAAAGCGTTGTCGGACCCTCACCTGGACCCTAAACCGTCCCCGTCCCCTAACCCTAACCCTAGCCCGAACCCTAACCCTAACCCTTCCCCGAAGCCTGACCCTCACCCGTCCCCTAATCCTAACCCGTACGCTAACACTAACCAGCGCCCTCACACGCACGCTCCCCCTAAAGCGTTGTCGGACCCTCACCTGGACCCTAAACCGTCCCCGTCCCCTAACACTAACCCTAAGCCGAACCCTAACCCTAAATCTTCCCCGAAGCCTTACCCTCACCCGTCCCCTAATCCTAAATCGTACGCTCACGCTAACCCGTGCCCTCACACGGACGCTACCCCTAAACCGTTGTGGTACCCTCACCTGGACCCTAAACCATCCCCGTCCCCTAACCCTAACCCTAGCCCGAACCCTAACCCTAACCCTTCCCCGAAGCCTTACCCTCCCCCGACCGCTAATCCTTACCCGTAAGCTCACACTAACCCGCGCCCTCACACGTACACTTCCCCTAAACCGTTGTCGTACCCTCACCTGAACCCTAAACCGTCCCCGTCCCCTAACCCTAATCCTAGCCCGAACCCTAACCCTAACCCTTCCCCGAAGCCTGACCCTCACCCGTCCCATAATCCTAACCTGTACGCTAACATTAACCCGCGCCCTCACACGCACGCTCCCCCTAAAGCGTTGTCGGACCCTCACCTGGACCCTAAACCGTCCCCGTCCCCTAACCCTAACCCTAGCCCGAACCCTAACCCTAACCCTTCCCCGAAGCCTGACCCTCACCCGTCCCCTAATCCTAACCCGTACGCTAACACTAACCAGCGCCCTCACACGCACGCTCCCCCTAAAGCGTTGTCGGACCCTCACCTGGACCCTAAACCGTCCCCGTCCCCTAACACTAACCCTAAGCCGAACCCTAACCCTAAATCTTCCCCGAAGCCTTACCCTCAACCGTCCCCTAATCCTAAATCGTACGCTCACGCTAACCCGTGCCCTCACACGGACGCTACCCCTAAACCGTTGTGGTACCCTCACCTGGACCCTAAACCATCCCCGTCCCCTAACCCTAACCCTAGCCCGAACCCTAACCCTAACCCTTCCCCGAAGCCTTACCCTCCCCCGACCCCTAATCCTTACCCGTAAGCTCACACTAACCCGCGCCCTCACACGTACACTTCCCCTAAACCGTTGTCGTACCCTCACCTGGACCCTCAACCGTCCCCGTCCCCTAACCCTAACCCTAGCCCGAACCCTAACCCTAACCCTTCCCCGAAGCCTGACCCTCACCCGTCCCCTAATCCTAACCCGTACGCTAACACTAACCCGCGCCCTCACACGCACGCTCCCCCTAAAGCGTTGTCGGACCCTCACCTGAACCCTAAACCGTCCCCGTCCCCTAACCCTAACCCTAGCCCGAACCCTAACCCTAACCCTTCCCCGAAGCCTGACCCTCACCCGTCCCATAATCCTAACCTGTACGCTAACACTAACCCGCGCCCTCACACGCACGCTCCCCCTAAAGCGTTGTCGGACCCTCACCTGGACCCTAAACCGTCCCCGTCCCCTAACCCTAACCCTAGCCCGAACCCTAACCCTAACCCTTCCCCGAAGCCTGACCCTCACCCGTCCCCTAATCCTAACCCGTACGCTAACACTAACCAGCGCCCTCACACGCACGCTCCCCCTAAAGCGTTGTCGGACCCTCACCTGGACCCTAAACCGTCCCCGTCTCCTAACACTAACCCTAAGCCGAACCCTAACCCTAAATCTTCCCCGAAGCCTTACCCTCACCCGTCCCCTAATCCTAAATCGTACGCTCACGCTAACCCGTGCCCTCACACGGACGCTACCCCTAAACCGTTGTGGTACCCTCACCTGGACCCTAAACCATCCCCATCCCCTAACCCTAACCCTAGCCCGAACCCTAACCCTAACCCTTCCCCGAAGCCTTACCCTCCCCCGACCCCTAATCCTTACCCGTAAGCTCACACTAACCCGCGCCCTCACACGCACGCTCCCCCTAAAGCGTTGTCGGACCCTCACCTGGACCCTAAACCGTCCCCGTCCCGTAACCGTAACCCTAGCCCGAACCCTAACCCTAACCCTTCCCCGAAGCCTGACCCTCACCCGTCCCCTAATCCTAACCCGTACGCTAACACTAACCCGAGCCCTCACATGCACGCTCCCCGTAAAGCGTTGTCGGACCCTCACCTGGACCCTAAACCGTCCCCGTCCCCTAACCCTAACCCTAGCCCGAACCCTAACCCTAACCCTTCCCCGAAGCCTGACCCTCACCCGTCCCATAATCCTAACCTGTACGCTAACACTAACCCGCGCCCTCACACGCACGATCCCCCTAAAGCGTTGTCGGACCCTCACCTGGACCCTAAACCGTCCCCGTCCCCTAACCCTAACCCTAGCCCGAACCCTAACCCTAACCCTTCCCCGAAGCCTGACCCTCACCCGTCCCCTAATCCTAACCCGTACGCTAACACTAACCAGCGCCCTCACACGCACGCTCCCCCTAAAGCGTTGTCGGACCCTCACCTGGACCCTAAACCGTCCCCGTCCCCTAACACTAACCCTAAGCCGAACCCTAACCCTAAATCTTCCCCGAAGCCTTACCCTCACCCGTCCCCTAATCCTAAATCGTACGCTCACGCTAACCCGTGCCCTCACACGGACGCTACCCCTAAACCGTTGTGGTACCCTCACCTGGACCCTAAACCGTCCCCGTCCCCTAACCCTAACCCTAGCCCGAACCCTAACCCTAACACTTCCCCGAAGCCTTACCCTCCCCCGACCCCTAATCCTTACCCGTAAGCTCACACTAACCCGCGCCCTCACACGTACACTTCCCCTAAACCGTTGTCGTACCCTCACCTGGACCCTCAACCGTCCCCGTCCCCTAACCCTAACCCTAGCCCGAACCCTAACCCTTCCCCGAAGCCTGACCCTCACCCGTCCCCTAATCCTAACCCGTACGCTAACACTAACCCGCGCCCTCACACGCACGCTCCCCCTAAAGCGTTGTCGGACCCTCACCTGAACCCTAAACCGTCCCCATCCCCTAACCCTAACCCTAGCCCGAACCCTAACCCTAACCCTTCCCCGAAGCCTGACCCTCACCCGTCCCATAATCCTAACCTGTACGCTAACACTAACCCGCGCCCTCACACGCACGCTCCCCCTAAAGCGTTGTCGGACCCTCACCTGGACCCTAAACCGTCCCCATCCCCTAACCCTAACCCTAGCCCGAACCCTAACCCTAACCCTTCCCCGAAGCCTGACCCTCACCCGTCCCCTAATCCTAACCCGTACGCTAACACTAACCAGCGCCCTCACACGCCCGCTCCCCCTAAAGCGTTGTCGGACCCTCACCTGGACCCTAAACCGTCCCCGTCCCCTAACACTAACCCTAAGCCGAACCCTAACCCTAAATCTTCCCCGAAGCCTTACCCTCACCCGTCCCCTAATCCTAAATCGTACGCTCACGCTAACCCGTGCCCTCACACGGACGCTACCCCTAAACCGTTGTGGTACCCTCACCTGGACCCTAAACCATCCCCGTCCCCTAACCCTAACCCTAGCCCGAACCCTAACCCTAACCCTTCCCCGAAGCCTTACCCTCCCCCGACCCCTAATCCTTACCCGTAAGCTCACACTAACCCGCGCCCTCACACGTACACTTCCCCTAAACCGTTGTCGTACCCTCATCTGGAGCCTCAACCGTCCCCGTCCCCTAACCCTAACCCTAGCCCGAACCCTAACCCTAACCCTTCCCCGAAGCCTGACCCTCACCCGTCCCCTAATCCTAACCCGTACGCTAACACTAACCCGCGCCCTCACACGCACGGTCCCCCTAAAGCGTTGTCGGACCCTCACCTGAACCCTAAACCGTCCCCGTCCCCTAACCCTAACCCTAGCCCGAACCCTAACCCTAACCCTTCCCCGAAGCCTGACCCTCACCCGTCCCATAATCCTAACCTGTACGCTAACACTAACCCGCGCCCTCACACGCACGCTCCCCCTAAAGCGTTGTCGGACCCTCACCTGGACCCTAAACCGTCCCCGTCCCCTAACCCTAACCCTAGCCCGAACCCTAACCCTAACCCTTCCCCGAAGCCTGACCCTCACCCGTCCCCTAATCCTAACCCGTACGCTAACACTAACCAGCGCCCTCACACGCACGCTCCCCCTAAAGCGTTGTCGGACCCTCACCTGGACCCTAAACCGTCCCCGTCTCCTAACACTAACCCTAAGCCGAACCCTAACACTAAATCTTCCCCGAAGCCTTACCCTCACCCGTCCCCTAATCCTAAATCGTACGCTCACGCTAACCCGTGCCCTCACACGGACGCTACCCCTAAACCGTTGTGGTACCCTCACCTGGACCCTAAACCATCCCCATCCCCTAACCCTAACCCTAGCCCGAACCCTAACCCTAACCCTTCCCCGAAGCCTTACCCTCCCCCGACCCCTAATCCTTACCCGTAAGCTCACACTAACCCGCGCCCTCACACGCACGCTCCCCCTAAAGCGTTGTCGGACCCTCACCTGGACCCTAAACCGTCCCCGTCCCGTAACCGTAACCCTAGCCCGAACCCTAACCCTAACCCTTCCCCGAAGCCTGACCCTCACCCGTCCCCTAATCCTAACCCGTACGCTAACACTAACCCGAGCCCTCACATGCACGCTCCCCGTAAAGCGTTGTCGGACCCTCACCTGGACCCTAAACCGTCCCCGTCCCCTAACCCTAACCCTAGCCCGAACCCTAACCCTAACCCTTCCCCGAAGCCTGACCCTCACCCGTCCCATAATCCTAACCTGTACGCTAACACTAACCCGCGCCCTCACACGCACGATCCCCCTAAAGCGTTGTCGGACCCTCACCTGGACCCTAAACCGTCCCCGTCCCCTAACCCTAACCCTAGCCCGAACCCTAACCCTAACCCTTCCCCGAAGCCTGACCCTCACCCGTCCCCTAATCCTAACCCGTACGCTAACACTAACCAGCGCCCTCACACGCACGCTCCCCCTAAAGCGTTGTCGGACCCTCACCTGGACCCTAAACCGTCCCTGTCCCCTAACACTAACCCTAAGCCGAACCCTAACCCTAAATCTTCCCCGAAGCCTTACCCTCACCCGTCCCCTAATCCTAAATCGTACGCTCACGCTAACCCGTGCCCTCACACGGACGCTACCCCTAAACCGTTGTGGTACCCTCACCTGGACCCTAAACCGTCCCCGTCCCCTAACCCTAACCCTAGCCCGAACCCTAACCCTAACACTTCCCCGAAGCCTTACCCTCCCCCGACCCCTAATCCTTACCCGTAAGCTCACACTAACCCGCGCCCTCACACGTACACTTCCCCTAAACCGTTGTCGTACCCTCACCTGGACCCTCAACCGTCCCCGTCCCCTAACCCTAACCCTAGCCCGAACCCTAACCCTTCCCCGAAGCCTGACCCTCACCCGTCCCCTAATCCTAACCCGTACGCTAACACTAACCCGCGCCCTCACACGCACGCTCCCCCTAAAGCGTTGTCGGACCCTCACCTGAACCCTAAACCGTCCCCATCCCCTAACCCTAACCCTAGCCCGAACCCTAACCCTAACCCTTCCCCGAAGCCTGACCCTCACCCGTCCCATAATCCTAACCTGTACGCTAACACTAACCCGCGCCCTCACACGCACGCTCCCCCTAAAGCGTTGTCGGACCCTCACCTGGACCCTAAACCGTCCCCATCCCCTAACCCTAACCCTAGCCCGAACCCTAACCCTAACCCTTCCCCGAAGCCTGACCCTCACCCGTCCCCTAATCCTAACCCGTACGCTAACACTAACCAGCGCCCTCACACGCCCGCTCCCCCTAAAGCGTTGTCGGACCCTCACCTGGACCCTAAACCGTCCCCGTCCCCTAACACTAACCCTAAGCCGAACCCTAACCCTAAATCTTCCCCGAAGCCTTACCCTCACCCGTCCCCTAATCCTAAATCGTACGCTCACGCTAACCCGTGCCCTCACACGGACGCTACCCCTAAACCGTTGTGGTACCCTCACCTGGACCCTAAACCATCCCCGTCCCCTAACCCTAACCCTAGCCCGAACCCTAACCCTAACCCTTCCCCGAAGCCTTACCCTCCCCCGACCCCTAATCCTTACCCGTAAGCTCACACTAACCCGCGCCCTCACACGTACACTTCCCCTAAACCGTTGTCGTACCCTCATCTGGAGCCTCAACCGTCCCCGTCCCCTAACCCTAACCCTAAGCCGAACCCTAACCCTAAATCTTCCCCGAAGCCTTACCCTCACCCGTCCCGTAATCCTAACCCGTACGGTCACACTATCCCGCGCCCTCACTCATACGCTCCCCCTAAACCGTTGTCATACCCTCACCTGGACCGTAAACCGTCCCCATCCCCTAAGCCTAACCCTAGCCCGAACCCTGACACTAACCCTTCCCCGAAGCCTTACTCTGACCCGTCCCCTAATCCTAAACCGTACGCTCATACTAACCAGCGCCCTCACACGTATCCTCCCCCTAAACCGTTGTGGTACCCTCACCTGGACCCTAAACCGTCCCCGTCCCCTAACCCTAACCCTAGCACGAACCCTAACCCTAACCCTTCCCCGAAGCCTGACCCTCACCCGTCCCCTAATCCTAAACCGTACGTTCATACTAAGCAGCGCCCTCACACGTATCCTCCCCCTAAACCATTGTGGTACCCTCACCTGGACCCTAAACCGTCCCCGTCCCCTAACCCTAACCCTAGCCCGAACCCTAACCCTAACCCTTCCCCGAAGCCTGACCCTCACCCGTCCCCTAATCCTAACCCGTACGCTAACACTAACACGCGCCCTCAAACGCACGCTCCCCCTAAAGCGCTGTCGGACCGTCACCTGGACCCTAAACCGTCCCCGTCCCCTAACCCTAACCCTAGCCCGAACCCTAACACTAACCCTTCCCCGAAGCCTGACCCTCACCCGTCCCCTAATCCTAACCCGTACGCTAACACTAACCCGCGCCCTCACACGCACGCTCCCCCTAAACCGTTGTCGGACCCTCACCTGGACCCTAAACCGTCCCCGTCCCCTAACCCTAACCCTAGCCCGAACCCTAACCCTAACCCTTCCCCGAAGCCTGACCCTCACCCGTCCCCTAATCCTAACGCGTAGGCTCACACTAACCCGCGCCCTCACACGTACGCTCCCCCAAAACCGTTGTCGTAGCCTCAACAGGACCCTCAACCGTCCCTGTGCCCTAACCCTAACCCTAGCCTGAACCCTAACACTAACCCTTCCCCGAAGCCTTACTCTCACCCGTCCCGTAATCCTAAACCGAACGCTCACATTAACCCGCGCCCTCACACGTATCCTCCCAAGAAACCGTTGTCGTACCCTCACCTGGACCCTAAACTGTCCCTTCCCCTAAACCTAACCCTAGCCCTAACCCTAACCCTTCCCCGAAGCCTTACCCTCACCCGTCCCCTAATCCTAACACGTACGCTCACACTATCCCGCGCCCTCACACCTACGCTCCCCCGAAACCGTTGTCAT
Organism: Lagenorhynchus albirostris; assembly: GCF_949774975.1. NCBI lineage: Eukaryota > Metazoa > Chordata > Mammalia > Artiodactyla > Delphinidae > Lagenorhynchus > Lagenorhynchus albirostris. The sequence goes on along the minus strand of NC_083107.1, from coordinate 44,913,450 downwards.
ACCCTCAACTGGACCCTAAACCATCCCCGTCCCCTAACCCTAACCCTAGCCCGAACTCTAAACCTAACCCTTCCCCGAAGCCTTACCCTCCCCCGTCCCCTAATCCTAAACGGTACGCTCACACTAACCCGCGCCCTCACACGTACGCTCCCCCTAAACCGTTGTCGTACCCTCACCAGGACCCTAAACCGTCCCCGTGACCTAACCCTAACCCTAGCCTGAACCCTAACACTAACCCTTCCCAGAAGCCTTACTCTCACCCGTCCCGTAATCCTAAACCGAACGGTCATACTAGCCCGCGCCCTCACACGTATCCTCCCCCTAAACCGTTGTCGTACCCTCACCTGGACCCTAAACCGTCCCCGTCCCCTAACCCTAACCCTAGCCCGAACCCTAACCCTAACCCTTCCCCGAAGCCTTACCCTCACCTGTCCCCTAATCCTAACCTGTACTCTCACGCTAACCCGCGCCCTCACACGTACGCTCCACATAAACCGTTGTCGTACCCTCACCTGGACCCTAAACCGTCCCTTCCACTAAGCCTAACCCTAGCCCTAACCCTAACCCTTCCCCGAAGCCTTACCCTCACCCGTCCCCTAATCCTAACCCGTACGCTCACACTATTCCGCGCCCTCACACGTACGCTCCCCCTAAACCGTTGTCATACCCTCACCTGGACCCTAAACCGTCCCCATCCCCTAACCCTAACCCTAGCCCGAACCCTAACACTAACACTTCCCCGAAGCCTTACTCTCACCCGTCCCCTAATCCTAAACCGTACGCTCATACTAACCAGCGCCCTCACACGTATCCTGCCCCTGAACCATTGTGGTACCCTTACCTGGACCCTAAACCGTCCCCGTCCCTAAACCCTAACCCTAGCCCGATCCCTAACCTAACCCTTCGCCGAAGCCTTACCCTCCCCCGTCCCCTAATCCTAAACCGTATGCTCACACTAACCCGCGCCCTCACACGTACGCTCCCCCTAAACCGTTTTCGTACCCTCACCTGGACCCTCAACCGTCCCCGTATCCTAACCCTAACCCTAGCCCAACCCCTAACCCTAACCCTTCCCCGAAGCCTTACTCTCACCCGTCCCGTAATCTAAACTGAACGCTCACACTAACCCGCGCCCTCACACGTATCCTCCCCCTAAACCGTTGTCGTACACTCACCTGTACCCTAAACCATCCCCGTCCCCTAATCCTAACCCTAACCCTAGCCCTAACCCTAACACTTCCCCGAAGCCTTACCCTCACCCGTCCCCTAATCCTAACCCGTACACTCACACTATCCCGCGCCCTCACACGTACGCTCCCCGTAAACCGTTGTCATACCCTCACTTGGACCCTAAACCGTCCCCGTCCCCTAACCCTAACCGTTCCCCGAAGCCTTACCCTCCCCCGTCCCCTAATCTTAAACCGTACGCTCACACTAACCCGCGCCCTCACACGTACGCTCCCCCTAAACCGTTTTCGTACCCTCACCTGGACCCTCAACCGACCCCGTATCCTAACCCTAACCCTAGCCCGAATCCTCACCTTAACACTTCCCCGAAGCCTTACCCTCACCCGTCCCCTAATCCTAACCCGTACGCTAACACTAACCCACGCCCTCACACGCACGCTCCCCTTAAAGCGTTGTCGGACCCTCACCTGGACCCTAAACCGTCCCCGTCCCCTAACCCTAACCCTAGCCCGAACCCTAACCCTAACCCTTCCCCGAAGCCTGACCCTCACCCGTCCCCTAATCCTAACGCGTAGGCTCACACTAAACCGCGCCCTCACACGCACGCTCCCCCTAAAGCGTTGTCGTACCCTCACCTGGACCCTAAACCTTCCCCGTCCCCTAACCCTAACCCTAGCCCGAAACCTAAACCTAACCCTTTCCCGAAGCCTTACCCTCACCCGTCCCCTAATCCTAAACCGTACGCTCATACTAACCCGCGCCCTCACACGTATCCTCCCCATAAACCGTTGTGGTACGCTCACCTGGACCCTAAACCGTCCCCGTCCCCTAACCCTAACCCTAGGCCGAACCCTAACCTAACCGTTCGCCGAAGCCTTACACTCACCCGTCCCCTAATCCTAAACCGTACGCTCATGCTAACCGGGCCCTCACACGGACGCTCTCCCTAAACCGTTGTGGTACCCTCACCTGGACCCTAAACTGTCCCCTAACCCTAACACTACCCCGAACCCTAACCCTAACCCTTCCCCGAAGCCTTACCCTCCCCCGACCCCTAAACCTTACCCGTAAGCTCACACTAACCCATGCCCTCACACGTACGCTTCCCCTAAACCGTTGTTGTACCCTCACCTGGACCCTCAACCGTCCCCGTCCCCTAACCCTAACCCTAGCCCGAACCCTAACCCTAACCCTATCCCGAAACCTTACCCTCACCCGTCCCCTAATCCTAACCCGAACGCTCACACTAACCCGCACCCACACACGTACGCTTCCCCTAAACCTTGTCGTACCCTCACCTGGACCCTAAACCGTCCCCGTCCCCTAACCCTAACCCTAGCCCGAATCCTCACCCTAACCCTTCCCCGAAGCCTTACCCTCACCCGTCCCCTAATCCTAACCCGTACGCTCACACTAACCCACGCCCTCACACGTACGCTCCCCCTAAACTGTTGTCGTACCCTCTTCTAGACCCTAAACCGTCCCCGTCCCCTAACCCTAACCCTAACCCAAACCCTAACCCTTTCCCGAAGCCTTATCCTCACCCGTCCCCTATCCTAAAACGTACGCTCATACTAACCCGCGCCCTCACACGTATCCTCCCCATAAACCGTTGTGGTACGCTCACCTGGACCCTAAACCGTCCCCGTCCCCTAACCCTAACCCTAGCCCGAACCCTAACCTAACCCTTCGCCGAAGCCTTACCCTCACCCGTCCCTGATTCCTAAACTGTACGCTCACACTAACCAGTGCCCTCACACGGACGCTCCCAATAAACCGTTGCGGTACCCTCATTTGGACCCTAAACCGTCCCCTAACCCTAACCCTAGCCCGAACCCTAACGCTAACCCTTCCCCAAAGCCTTACCCTCCCCCGACCCCTAATCCTTACCCGTAAGCTCACACTAACCCGTGCCCTCACACGTACGCTTCCCCTAAACCGTTGTCGTACCCTCACCTGGACCCTCAATCGTCCCCGTCCCCTAACCCTAACCCTAGCCCGAACCCTAACCCTAACACTTCCCCGAAACCTTACCCTCACCCGTCCCTTAATCGTAACCCGTACGCTCACACTTACAAGCGCTCTCACACGTACGCTCCCCCTAAACCGTTGTCGTACGCTCACCTGGACCCTAAACCGTCCTCATCCCCTAACCCTAACCCTAGCCCGAACCCTAACCCTAACCCTTCACTGAAGCCTTACCCTCACCCGTCCCCTAATCCTAACCCATACGCTCACACTAACAAGCGCCCTCACACGTACGCTCCCCCTAAACCATTGTCGTACCCTCACCTGGACCCTAAACCGTCCCCGTCCCATAACCCTAACCTTAGCCCGAACCCTAACCCTACCCCTTCCCCGAAGCCTTACACTCACCCGTCCCCTAATCCTAAACCGTACGCTCACACTAACCCGCGCCCTCACACGTACGCTCCCCCTAAACCGTTGTCGTATCCTCAGCTGGACCCTAAACCATCCCCGTCCCCTAACACTAACCCTAGCCCAAACCCTAACCGTAACCCTTCCCCGAAGCCTTACCCTCCCCCGACCCATAATCCTTACACGTAAGCTCACGCTAACCCATGCACTCACACGTACGGTTCCCCTAAACCGTTGTCGTACCCTCACCTGGACCCTCAACCGTCTCCGTCCCCTAACCCTAACCCTAGCCCGAACCCTAACCCTAACCCTTCCCCGAAGCCTTACCCTCACCCGTCCCCTAATCCTAAACCGTACGCTCATACTAACCCACGCCCTCACACGTACGCTCCCCCTAAACCTTTGTCGTACCCTCACCTGGACCCTAAACCGTCCCCGTCCCCTAAACCTAACCCTAGCCCGAACCCTAACCCTAACCCTAACCCTTCCCCGAAGCCTTACCCTCACCCGTACCCTAATCCTAACACGTACGCTCACACTATCACGCGCCCTCACACCTACGCTCCCCCTAAACCGTTGTCATACCCTCACCTGGACCCTAAACCGTCCCCTAACCCTAACCCTAACCCTAACCCTAACCCTAACCCTAACCCTTACCCTAACCCTCACCAGGACCCTCAACCGTCCCCGTGCCCTAACCCTAACCCTAGGCTGAACCCTAACACTAACCCTTCCCCGAAGCCTTACTCTCACCCGTCCCGTAATACTAAACCGAACGCTCATACTAACCCGCGCCCTCAAACGTATCCTCCCCCTAAACCGTTGTCGTACCCTCACCTGGACCCTAAACCGTCCCCGTCCCCTAATCCTAACCCTAGCCCGAACCCTAACCCTAACCCTTCCCCGAAGCCTTACCCTCACCTGTCACCTAAACCTAACCTGTACTCTCACGCTAACCCGTGCCCTCACACGGACGCTCCCCCTAAACCGTTGTGGTACCCTCACCTGGACCGTAAACCATCCCCGTCCCCTAACCATGACCCTAGCCCGAACCCTAACCCTAACCCTTCCCCGAAGCCTTACCCTCACCCGTCCCCTAATCCTAACCCGTACGGTCACACTATCCCGCGCCCTCACTCGTACGCTCCCCCTAAACCGTTGTCATACCCTAACCTGGACCGTAAACCGTCCCCATCCCCTAACCCTAACCCTAGCCCGAACCCTAACACTAACCTTTCCCCGAAGCCTTACTCTGACCCGTCCCCTAATCATAAACCGTACGCTCATACTAACCAGCGCCCTCACACGTATCCTCCCCCTAAACCGTTGTGGTACCCTCACCTGGACCCTCAACCGTCCCCGTCCCCTAACCCTAACCCTAGCCTGAACCCTAACCCTAACCCTTCCCCGAAGCCTGACCCTCACCCGTCCCCTAATCCTAACCCGTAGGCTCACACTAACCTGAGCCCTCACACGCACGCTCCCCCTAAAGCGCTGTCGGACCATCACCTGGACCCTAAACCGTCCCCGTCCCCGTCCCCTAACCCTAGCCCGAACCCTAACCCTAACCCTTCCCCGAAGCCTGACCCTCACCCGTCCCATAATCCTAACCCGTACGCTAACACTAACCCGCGCCCTCACACGCACGCTCCCCCTAAAGCGTTGTCGGACCCTCACCTGGACCCTAAACCGTCCCCGTCCCCTAACCCTAACCCTAGCCCGAACCCTAACCCTAACCCTTCCCCGAAGCCTGACCCTCACCCGTCCCCTAATCCTAACCCGTACGCTAACACTAACCCGCGCCCTCACACGCACGCTCCCCCTAAAGCGTTGTCGGACCCTCACCTGGACCCTAAACCGTCCCCTAACCCTAACCCTAACCCTAGCCCAAACCCTAACCCTAACACTTTCCCAAAGCCTGACACTCACCCGTCCCCTAATCCTAACCCGTACGCTAACACTAACACGCGCCCTCAAACGCACGCTCCCCCTAAAGCGCTGTCGGACCGTCACCTGGACCCTAAACCGTCCCCGTCCCCTAACCCTAACCCTAGCCCGAACCCTAACCCTAACACTTCCCCGAAGCCTGACACTCACCCGTCCCCTAATCCTAACCCGTACGCTAACACTAACCCGCGCCCTCACACGCACGCTCCCCCTAAAGCGTTGTCGGACACTCACCTGGACCCTAAACCGTCCCCGTCCCCTAACCCTAACCCTAGCATGAACCCTAAACATAACCCTTCCCCGAAGCCTGACCCTCACCCGTCTCCTAATCCTAACCCGTACGCTAACACTAACCCACGGCCTCACACGCACGCTCCCCCTAAATCGTTGTCATACCCTCACCTGGACCCTAAACCGTCCCCGTCCCATAACCCTAACCCTAGCCCGAACCCTAACCCTAACCCTTCCCCGAAGCCTGACCCTCACCCGTCCCCTAATCCTAACCCGTACGCTAACACTAACCCGCGCCCTAACACGCACGCTCTCCCTAAAGCGTTGTCGGACCCTCACCTGGACCCTAAACCGTCCCCGTCCCCTAACCCTAACCCTAGCCAGAACCCTAACCCTAACCCTTCCCCGAAGCCTGACCCTCACCTGTCCCCTAATCCTAACTCGTACGCTAACATTAACCCGCGCCCTCACACGAACGCTCCCCCTAAAGTGTTGTCGGACCCTCACCTGGACCCTAAACCGTCCCCGTCCCCTAACCGTAACCCTAGCCCGAACCCTAACCCTAAACCTTCCCCGAAGCCTGACCCTCACCCGTCCCCTAATCCTAACCCGTACGCTAACACTAACCCGCGCCCTCACATGCACGCTCCCCGTAAAGCGTTGTCGGACCCTCACCTGGACCCTAAACCGTCCCCGTCCCCTAACCCTAACCCTAGCCCGAACCCTAACCCTAACCCTTCCCCGAAGCCTGACCCTCACCCGTCCCCTAATCCTAACCCGTACGCTAACACTAACGCGCGCCCTCTCACGCACGCTCCCCCTAAAGCGTTGTCGGACCCTCACCTGGACCCTAAACCGTCCCCGTCCCCTAACCCTAACCCTAGCCCGAACCCTAACCCTAACCCTTCCCCGAAGCCTGACCCTCACCTGTCCCCTAATCCTAACTCGTACGCTAACATTAACCCGCGCCCTCACACGAACGCTCCCCCTAAAGCGTTGTCGGACCCTCACCTGGACCCTAAACCGTCCCCGTCCCCTAACCGTAACCCTAGCCCGAACCCTAACCCTAAACCTTCCCCGAAGCCTGACCCTCACCCGTCCCCTAATCCTAACCCGTACGCTAACACTAACCCGCGCCCTCACATGCCCGCTCCCCGTAAAGCGTTGTCGGACCCTCACCTGGACCCTAAACCGTCCCCGTCCCCTAACCCTAACCCTAGCCCGAACCCTAACCCTAACCCTTCCCCGAAGCCTGACCCTCACCCGTCCCCTAATCCTAACCCGTAGGCTCACACTAACCCGCGCCCTCACACGCACGCTCCCCCTAAAGGGTTGTCGGACCCTCACCTGGACCCTAAACCGTCCCCGTCCCCTAACCCTAACCCTAGGCCGAAACCTAACCCTAACCCTTCCCCGAAGCCTGACCCTCACTCCTCCCCTAATCCTAACCCGTACGCTAACACTAACCCGCGCCCTCACACGCACTCTCCCCCTAAAGCATTGTCGGACCCTCACCTGGACCCTAAACCGTCCCCGTCCCGTAACCCTAACCCTAGCCCGAACCCTAACCCTAACCCTTCCCCGAAGCCTGACCCTCACCCGTCCCCTAATCCTAACCCGTACGCTAACACTAACCCGCGCCCTCACACGCACGCTCCCCCTAAAGCGTTGTCGGACCCTCACCTGAACCCTAAACCGTCCCCGTCCCCTAACCCTAACCCTAGCCCGAACCCTAACCCTAACCCTTCCCCGAAGCCTGAGCCTCACCCGTCCCATAATCCTAACCTGTACGCTAACACTAACCCGCGCCCTCACACGCACGCTCCCCCTAAAGCGTTGTCGGACCCTCACCTGGACCCTAAACCGTCCCCGTCCCCTAACCCTAACCCTAGCCCGAACCCTAACCCTAACCCTTCCCCGAAGCCTGACCCTCACCCGTCCCCTAATCCTAACCTGTACGCTAACACTAACCAGCGCCCTCACACGCACGCTCCCCCTAAAGCGTTGTCGGACCCTCACCTGGACCCTAAACCGTCCCCGTCCCCTAACACTAACCCTAAGCCGAAACCTAACCCTAAATCTTCCCCGAAGCCTTACCCTCACCAGTCCCCTAATCCTAAATCGTACGCTCACGTTAACCCGTTCCCTCACACGGACGCTACCCCTAAACCGTTGTGGTACCCTCACCTGGACCCTAAACCGTCGCCGTCCCCTAACCCTAACCTTAGCCCGAACCCTAACCCTAACCCTTCCCCGAAGCCTTACCCTCCCCCGACCCCTAATCCTTACCCGTAAGCTCACACTAACCCGCGCTCTCACACGTACACTTCCTCTAAACCGTTGTCGTACCCTCATCTGGACCCTCAACCGTCCCCGTCCCCTAACCCTAACCCTAGCCCAAACCCTAACCCTAACCCTTCTCCGAAGCCTGACCCTCTCCCGTCCCCTAATCCTAACCCGTACGCTAACACTAACCCGCGCCTTCACACGCACGCTCCCCGTAAAGCGTTGTCGGACCCTCACCTGGACCCTAAACCGTCCCCGTCCCCTAACCCTAACCCTAGCCCGAACCCTAACCCTAACCCTTCCCCGAAGCCTGACCCTCACCCGTCCCCTAATCCTAACCCGTACGCTAACACTAACGTTCGCCCTCTCATGCACGCTCCCCCTAAAGCGTTGTCGGACCCTCACCTGGACCCTAAACCGTCCCCATCCCCTAACCCTAACCCTAGCCCGAGCCCTAACCCTAACCCTTCCCCGAAGCCTGACCCTCACCCGTCCCCTAATCCTAACCCGTACGCTAACACTAACGCGCGCCCTCTCACGCACGCTCCCCCTAAAGCGTTGTCGGACCCTCACCTGGACCCTAAACCGTCCCCATCCCCTAACCCTAACCCTAGCCCGAGCCCTAACCCTAACCCTTCCCCGAAGCCTGACCCTCACCCGTCCCCTAATCCTAACCCGTAAGTTCACACTAACCCGCGCCCTCACACGCACGCTCCCCCTAAAGGGTTGTCGGACCCTCACCTGGACCATAAACCGTCCCCGTCCCCTAACCCTAACCCTAGGCCGAAACCTAACCCTAACCCTTCCCAGAAGCCTGACACTCACTCCTCCCCTAATCCTAACCCGTAAGCTAACACTAACCCGCGCCCTCACACGCACGCTCCCCCTAAAGCGTTGTCGGACCCTCACCTGGACCCTAAACCGTCCCCGTCCCGTAACCCTAACCGTAGCCCGAACCCTAACCCTAACCCTTCCCTGAAGCCTGACCCTCACCCGTCCCCTAATCCTAACCCGTACGCTAACACTAACCCGCGCCCTCACACGCACGCTCCCCCTAAAGCGTTGTCGGACCCTCACCTGAACCCTAAACCGTCCCCGTCCCCTAACCCTAACCCTAGCCCGAACCCTAACCCTAACCCTTCCCCGAAGCCTGACCCTCACCCGTCCCCTAATCCTAACCTGTACGCTAACACTAACCCGCGCCCTCACACGCACGCTCCCCCTAAAGCGTTGTCGGACCCTCACCTGGACCCTAAACTGTCCCCGTCCCCTAACCCTAACCCTAGCCCGAACCCTAACCCTAACCTTCCCCGAAGCCTGACCCTCACCCGTCCCCTAATCCTAACCCGTACGCTAACACTAACCAGCGCCCTAACACGCACGCTCCCCCTAAAGCGTTGTCGGACCCTCACCTGGACCCTAAACCGTCCCCGTCCCCTAACACTAACCCTAAGCCGAACCCTAACCCTAAATCTTCCCCGAAGCCTTACCCTCACCCGTCCCCTAATCCTAAATCGTACGCTCACGCTAACCCGTGCCCTCACACGGACGCTACCCCTAAACTGTTGTGGTACCCTCACCTGGACCCTAAACCATCCCCGTCCCCTAACCCTAACCTTAGCCCGAACCCTAACCCTAACCCTTCCCCGAAGCCTTACCCTCCCCCGACCCCTAATCCTTACCCGTAAGCTCACACTAACCCGCGCCCTCACACGTACACTTCCCCTAAACCGTTGTCGTACCCTCATCTGGACCCTCAACCGTCCCCGTCCCCTAACCCTAACCCTAGCCCAAACCCTAACCCTAACCCTTCTCCGAAGCCTGACCCTCTCCCGTCCCCTAATCCTAACCCGTACGCTAACACTAACCCGCGCCCTCACACGCACGCTCCCCGTAAAGCGTTGTCGGACCCTCACCTGGACCCTAAACCGTCCCCGTCCCCTAACCCTAACCCTAGCCCGAACCCTAACCCTAACCCTTCCCCGAAGCCTGACCCTCACCCGTCCCCTAATCCTAACCCGTACGCTAACACTAACGCGCGCCCTCTCATGCACGCTCCCCCTAAAGCATTGTCGGACCCTCACCTGAACCCTAATCCGTCCCCATCCCCTAACCCTAACCCTAGCCCGAGCCCTAACCCTAACCCTTCCCCGAAGCCTGACCCTCACCCGTCCCCTAATCCTAACCCGTAGGATCACACTAACCCGCGCCCTCACACGCACGCTCCCCCTAAAGGGTTGTCGGACCCTCACCTGGACCCTAAACCGTCCCCGTCCCCTAACCCTAACCCTAGGCCGAAACCTAACCCTAACCCTTCCCCGAAGCCTGACCCTCACTCCTCCCCTAATCCTAACCCGTACGCTAACACTAACCCGCGCCCTCACACGCACGCTCCCCCTAAAGCGTTGTCGGACCCTCACCTGGACCCTAAACCGTCCCCATCCCCTAACCCTAACCCTAGCCCGAGCCCTAACCCTAACCCTTCCCCGAAGCCTGACCCTCACCCGTCCCCTAATCCTAACCCGTAAGTTCACACTAACCCGCGCCCTCACACGCACGCTCCCCCTAAAGGGTTGTCGGACCCTCACCTGGACCATAAACCGTCCCCGTCCCCTAACCCTAACCCTAGGCCGAAACCTAACCCTAACCCTTCCCCGAAGCCTGACCCTCACTCCACCCCTAATCCTAACCCGTAAGCTAACACTAACCCGCGCCCTCACACGCACGCTCCCCCTAAAGCGTTGTCGGACCCTCACCTGGACCCTAAACCGTCCCCGTCCCGTAACCCTAACCGTAGCCCGAACCCTAACCCTAACCCTTCCCTGAAGCCTGACACTCACCCGTCCCCTAATCCTAACCCGTACGCTAACACTAACCCGCGCCCTCACACGCACGCTCCCCCTAAAGCGTTGTCGGACCCTCACCTGAACCCTAAACCGTCCCCGTCCCCTAACCCTAACCCTAGCCCGAACCCTAACCCTAACCCTTCCCCGAAGCCTGACCCTCACCCGTCCCATAATCCTAACCTGTACGCTAACACTAACCCGCGCCCTCACACGCACGCTCCCCCTAAAGCGTTGTCGGACCCTCACCTGGACCCTAAACTGTCCCCGTCCCCTAACCCTAACCCTAGCCCGAACCCTAACCCTAACCTTCCCCGAAGCCTGACCCTCACCCGTCCCCTAATCCTAACCCGTACGCTAACACTAACCAGCGCCCTAACACGCACGCTCCCCCTAAAGCGTTGTCGGACCCTCACCTGGACCCTAAACCGTCCCCGTCCCCTAACACTAACCCTAAGCCGAACCCTAACCCTAAATCTTCCCCGAAGCCTTACCCTCACCCGTCCCCTAATCCTAAATCGTACGCTCACGCTAACCCGTGCCCTCACACGGACGCTACCCCTAAACTGTTGTGGTACCCTCACCTGGACCCTAAACCATCCCCGTCCCCTAACCCTAACCTTAGCCCGAACCCTAACCCTAACCCTTCCCCGAAGCCTTACCCTCCCCCGACCCCTAATCCTTACCCGTAAGCTCACACTAACCCGCGCCCTCACACGTACACTTCCCCTAAACCGTTGTCGTACCCTCATCTGGACCCTCAACCGTCCCCGTCCCCTAACCCTAACCCTAGACCAAACCCTAACCCTAACCCTTCTCCGAAGCCTGACCCTCTCCCGTCCCCTAATCCTAACCCGTACGCTAACACTAACCCGCGCCCTCACACGCACGCTCCCCGTAAAGCGTTGTCGGACCCTCACCTGGACCCTAAACCGTCCCCGTCCCCTAACCCTAACCCTAGCCCGAACCCTAACCCTAACCCTTCCCCGAAGCCTGACCCTCACCCGTCCCCTAATCCTAACCCGTACGCTAACACTAACGCGCGCCCTCTCATGCACGCTCCCCCTAAAGCATTGTCGGACCCTCACCTGAACCCTAATCCGTCCCCATCCCCTAACCCTAACCCTAGCCCGAGCCCTAACCCTAACCCTTCCCCGAAGCCTGACCCTCACCCGTCCCCTAATCCTAACCCGTAGGATCACACTAACCCGCGCCCTCACACGCACGCTCCCCCTAAAGGGTTGTCGGACCCTCACCTGGACCCTAAACCGTCCCCGTCCCCTAACCCTAACCCTAGGCCGAAACCTAACCCTAACCCTTCCCCGAAGCCTGACCCTCACTCCTCCCCTAATCCTAACCCGTACGCTAACACTAACCCGCGCCCTCACACGCACGCTCCCCCTAAAGCGTTGTCGGACCCTCACCTGGACCCTAAACCGTCCCCATCCCCTAAACCTAAACCTAGCCCGAGCCCTAACCCTAACCCTTCCCCGAAGCCTGACCCTCACCCGTCCCCTAATCCTAACCCGTAAGTTCACACTAACCCGCGCCCTCACACGCACGCTCTCCCTAAAGCGTTGTCGGACCCTCACCTGGACCCTAAACCGTCCCCGTCCCCTAACCCTAACCCTAGCCAGAACCCTAACCCTAACCCTTCCCCGAAGCCTGACCCTCACCCGTCCCCTAATCCTAACTCGTACGCTAACATTAACCCGCGTCCTCACACGCACGCTCCCCCTAAAGCGTTGTCGGACCCTCACCTGGACCCTAAACCGTCCCCGTCCCCTAACCGTAACCCTAGCCCGAACCCTAACCCTAACCCTTCCCCGAAGCCTGACCCTCACCCGTCCCCTAATCCTAACCCGTACGCTAACACTAACCCGCGCCCTCACATGCACGCTCCCCGTAAAGCGTTGTCGGACCCTCACCTGGACCCTAAACCGTCCCCATCCCCTAACCCTAACCCTAGCCCGAACCCTAACCCTTCCCCGAAGCCTGACCCTCACCCGTCCCCTAATCCTAACCCGTACGCTAACACTAACCCGCGCCCTCACACGCACGCTCCCCGTAAAGCGTTGTCTGACCCTCACCTGGACCCTAAACCGTCCCCGTCCCCTAACCCTAACCCTAGCCCGAACCCTAACCCTAACCCTTCCCCGAAGCCTGACCCTCACCCGTCCCCTAATCCTAAACCGTACGCTAACACTAACGTGCGCCCTCTCATACACGCTCCCCCTAAAGCGTTGTCGGACCCTCACCTGGACCCTAAACCGTCCCCATCCCCTAACCCTAACCCTAGCCCGAGCCCTAACCCTAACCCTTCCCCGAAGCCTGACCCTCACCCGTCCCCTAATCCTAACCCGTACGCTAACACTAACGCGCGCCCTCTCACGCACGCTCCCCCTAAAGTGTTGTCGGACCCTCACCTGGACCCTAAACCGTCCCCGTCCCCTAACCCTAACCCTAGCCCAAACCCTAACCCTAACCCTTCTCCGAAGCCTGACCCTCTCCCGTCCCCTAATCCTAACCCGTACGCTAACACTAACCCGCGCCCTCACACGCACGCTCCCCGTAAAGCGTTGTCGGACCCTCACCTGGACCCTAAACCGTCCCCGTCCCCTAACCCTAACCCTAGCCCGAACCCTAACCCTAACCCTTCCCCGAAGCCTGACCCTCACCCGTCCCCTAATCCTAACCCGTACGCTAACACTAACGCGCGCCCTCTCATGCACGCTCCCCCTAAAGCATTGTCGGACCCTCACCTGAACCCTAATCCGTCCCCATCCCCTAACCCTAACCCTAGCCCGAGCCCTAACCCTAACCCTTCCCCGAAGCCTGACCCTCACCCGTCCCCTAATCCTAACCCGTAGGATCACACTAACCCGCGCCCTCACACGCACGCTCCCCCTAAAGGGTTGTCGGGCCCTCACCTGGACCCTAAACCGTCCCCGTCCCCTAACCCTAACCCTAGGCCGAAACCTAACCCTAACCCTTCCCCGAAGCCTGACCCTCACTCCTCCCCTAATCCTAACCCGTACGCTAACACTAACCCGCGCCCTCACACGCACGCTCCCCCTAAAGCGTTGTCGGACCCTCACCTGGACCCTAAACCGTCCCCATCCCCTAACCCTAACCCTAGCCCGAGCCCTAACCCTAACCCTTCCCCGAAGCCTGACCCTCACCCGTCCCCTAATCCTAACCCGTAAGTTCACACTAACCCGCGCCCTCACACGCACGCTCCCCCTAAAGGGTTGTCGGACCCTCACCTGGACCATAAACCGTCCCCGTCCCCTAACCCTAACCCTAGGCCGAAACCTAACCCTAACCCTTCCCCGAAGCCTGACCCTCACTCCTCCCCTAATCCTAACCCGTAAGCTAACACTAACCCGCGCCCTCACACGCACGCTCCCCCTAAAGCGTTGTCGGACCCTCACCTGGACCCTAAACCGTCCCCGTCCCGTAACCCTAACCGTAGCCCGAACCCTAACCCTAACCCTTCCCTGAAGCCTGACCCTCACCCGTCCCCTAATCCTAACCCGTACGCTAACACTAACCCGCGCCCTCACACGCACGCTCCCCCTAAAGCGTTGTCGGACCCTCACCTGAACCCTAAACCGTCCCCGTCCCCTAACCCTAACCCTAGCCCGAACCCTAACCCTAACCCTTCCCCGAAGCCTGACCCTCACCCGTCCCATAATCCTAACCTGTACGCTAACACTAACCCGCGCCCTCACACGCACGCTCCCCCTAAAGCGTTGTCGGACCCTCACCTGGACCCTAAACTGTCCCCGTCCCCTAACCCTAACCCTAGCCCGAACCCTAACCCTAACCTTCCCCGAAGCCTGACCCTCACCCGTCCCCTAATCCTAACCCGTACGCTAACACTAACCAGCGCCCTAACACGCACGCTCCCCCTAAAGCGTTGTCGGACCCTCACCTGGACCCTAAACCGTCCCCGTCCCCTAACACTAACCCTAAGCCGAACCCTAACCCTAAATCTTCCCCGAAGCCTTACCCTCACCCGTCCCCTAATCCTAAATCGTACGCTCACGCTAACCCGTGCCCTCACACGGACGCTACCCCTAAACTGTTGTGGTACCCTCACCTGGACCCTAAACCATCCCCGTCCCCTAACCCTAACCTTAGCCCGAACCCTAACCCTAACCCTTCCCCGAAGCCTTACCCTCCCCCGACCCCTAATCCTTACCCGTAAGCTCACACTAACCCGCGCCCTCACACGTACACTTCCCCTAAACCGTTGTCGTACCCTCATCTGGACCCTCAACCGTCCCCGTCCCCTAACCCTAACCCTAGCCCAAACCCTAACCCTAACCCTTCTCCGAAGCCTGACCCTCTCCCGTCCCCTAATCCTAACCCGTACGCTAACACTAACCCGCGCCCTCACACGCACGCTCCCCGTAAAGCGTTGTCGGACCCTCACCTGGACCCTAAACCGTCCCCGTCCCCTAACCCTAACCCTAGCCCGAACCCTAACCCTAACCCTTCCCCGAAGCCTGACCCTCACCCGTCCCCTAATCCTAACCCGTACGCTAACACTAACGCGCGCCCTCTCATGCACGCTCCCCCTAAAGCATTGTCGGACCCTCACCTGAACCCTAATCCGTCCCCATCCCCTAACCCTAACCCTAGCCCGAGCCCTAACCCTAACCCTTCCCCGAAGCCTGACCCTCACCCGTCCCCTAATCCTAACCCGTAGGATCACACTAACCCGCGCCCTCACACGCACGCTCCCCCTAAAGGGTTGTCGGACCCTCACCTGGACCCTAAACCGTCCCCGTCCCCTAACCCTAACCCGAGGCCGAAACCTAACCCTAACCCTTCCCCGAAGCCTGACCCTCACTCCTCCCCTAATCCTAACCCGTACGCTAACACTAACCCGCGCCCTCACACGCACGCTCCCCCTAAAGCGTTGTCGGACCCTCACCTGGACCCTAAACCGTCCCCATCCCCTAACCCTAACCCTAGCCCGAGCCCTAACCCTAACCCTTCCCCGAAGCCTGACCCTCACCCGTCCCCTAATCCTAACCCGTAAGTTCACACTAACCCGCGCCCTCACACGCACGCTCTCCCTAAAGCGTTGTCGGACCCTCACCTGGACCCTAAACCGTCCCCGTCCCCTAACCCTAACCCTAGCCAGAACCCTAACCCTAACCCTTCCCCGAAGCCTGACCCTCACCCGTCCCCTAATCCTAACTCGTAAGCTAACACTAACCCGCGTCCTCACACGCACGCTCCCCCTAAAGCGTTGTCGGACCCTCACCTGGACCCTAAACCGTCCCCGTCCCCTAACCGTAACCCTAGCCCGAACCCTAACCCTAACCCTTCCCCGAAGCCTGACCCTCACCCGTCCCCTAATCCTAACCCGTACGCTAACACTAACCCGCGCCCTCACATGCACGCTCCCCGTAAAGCGTTGTCGGACCCTCACCTGGACCCTAAACCGTCCCCATCCCCTAACCCTAACCCTAGCCCGAACCCTAACCCTTCCCCGAAGCCTGACCCTCACCCGTCCCCTAATCCTAACCCGTACGCTAACACTAACCCGCGCCCTCACACGCACGCTCCCCGTAAAGCGTTGTCGGACCCTCACCTGGACCCTAAACCGTCCCCGTCCCCTAACCCTAACCCTAGCCCGAACCCTAACCCTAACCCTTCCCCGAAGCCTGACCCTCACCCGTCCCCTAATCCTAACCCGTACGCTAACACTAACGTGCGCCCTCTCATGCACGCTCCCCCTAAAGCGTTGTCGGACCCTCACCTGGACCCTAAACCGTCCCCATCCCCTAACCCTAACCCTAGCCCGAGCCCTAACCCTAACCCTTCCCCGAAGCCTGACCCTCACCCGTCCCCTAATCCTAACCCGTACGCTAACACTAACGCGCGCCCTCTCACGCACGCTCCCCCTAAAGTGTTGTCGGACCCTCACCTGGACCCTAAACCGTCCCCATCCCCTAACCCTAACCCTAGCCCGAGCCCTAACCCTAACCCTTCCCCGAAGCCTGACCCTCACCCGTCCCCTAATCCTAACCCGTAAGCTCACACTAACCCGCGCCCTCACACGCACGCTCCCCCTAAAGGGTTGTCGGACCCTCACCTGGACCCTAAACCGTCCCCGTCCCCTAACCCTAACCCTAGGCCGAAACCTAACCCTAACCCTTCCCCGAAGCCTGACCCTCACTCCTCCCCTAATCCTAACCCATACGCTAAAACTAACCCGCGCCCTCACACGCACGCTCCCCCTAAAGCGTTGTCGGACCCTCACCTGGACCCTAAACCGTCCCCGTCCCGTAACCCTAACCCTAGCCCGAACCCTAACCCTAACCCTTCCCTGAAGCCTGACCCTCACCCGTCCCCTAATCCTAACCCGTACGCTAACACTAACCCGCGCCCTCACACGCACGCTCCCCCTAAAGCGTTGTCGGACCCTCACCTGAACCCTAAACCGTCCCCGTCCCCTAACCCTAACCCTAGCCCGAACCCTAACCCTAACCCTTCCCCGAAGCCTGACCCTCACCCGTCCCATAATCCTAACCTGTACGCTAACACTAACCCGCGCCCTCACACGCACGCTCCCCCTAAAGCGTTGTCGGACCCTCACCTGGACCCTAAACTGTCCCCGTCCCCTAACCCTAACCCTAGCCCGAACCCTAACCCTAATCTTCCCCGAAGCCTGACCCTCACCCGTCCCCTAATCCTAACCCGTACGCTAACACTAACCAGCGCCCTCACACGCACGCTCCCCCTAAAGCGTTGTCGGACCCTCACCTGGACCCTAAACAGTCCCCATCCCCTAAACGTAACCCTAGCCCGAACCCTAACCCTAACCCTTCCCCGAAGCCTGACCCTCACCCGTCCCCTAATCCTAACCCGTAAGCTAACACTAACCCGCGCCCTCACACGCACGCTCCCCCTAAAGCGTTGTCGGACCCTCACCTGGACCCTAAACCGTCCCCGTCTCCTAACCCTAACCCTAGCCCAAACCCTAACCCTAACACTTTCCCAAAGCCTGACCCTCACCCGTCCCCTAATCCTAACCCGTACGCTAACACTAACACGCGCCCTCAAACGCACGCTCCCCCTAAAGCGCTGTCAGACCGTCACCTGGACCCTAAACCGTCCCCGTCCCCTAACCCTAACCCTAGCCCGAATCCTAACCCTAACACTTCCCCGAAGCCTGACCCTCACCCGTCCCCTAATCCTAACCCGTACGCTAACACTAACCCGCGCCCTCACACGCACGCTCCCCCTAAAGCGTTGTCGGACACTCACCTGGACCCTAAACCGTCCCCGTCCCCTAACCCTAACCCTAGCATGAACCCTAAACCTAACCCTTCCCCGAAGCCTGACCCTCACCCGTCTCCTAATCCTAACCCGTACGCTAACACTAACCCACGGCCTCACACGCACGCTCCCCCTAAATCGTTGTCATACCCTCACCTGGACCCTAAACCGTCCCCGTCCCCTAACCCTAACCCTAGCCCGAGCCCTAACCCTAACCCTTCCCCGAAGCCTGACCCTCACCCGTCCCCTAATCCTAACCCGTAGGCTCACACTAACCCGCGCCCTCACACGCACGCTCCCCCTAAAGCGTTGTCGGACCCTCACCTGGACCCTAAACCGTCCCCGTCCCCTAACACTAACCCTAAGCCGAACCCTAACCCTAAATCTTCCCCGAAGCCTTACCCTCACCCGTCCCCTAATCCTAAATCGTACGCTCACGCTAACCCGTGCCCTCACAGGGACGCTACCCCTAAACCGTTGTGTACCCTCACCTGGACCCTAAACCATCCCCGTCCCCTAACCCTAACCCTAGCCCGAACCCTAACCCTAAACCTTCCCCGAAGCCTGACCCTCACCCGTCCCCTAATCCTAAACCGTACGCTAACACTAACCCGCGCCCTCACACGCACGCTCCCCCTAAAGCGTTGTCGGACCCTCACCTGGACCCTCAACCATCCCCGTCCCCTAACCCTAGCCCGAACCCTAACCCTAACCCTTCCCCGAAGCCTGACCCTCACCCGTCCCCTAATCCTAACCCGTAGGCTCACACTAACCCGCGCCCTCACACGCACGCTCCCCCTAAAGCATTGTCGGACCCTCACCTGGACCCTAAACCGTCCCCGTCCCCTAACCCTAACCCTAGCCCAAACCCTAACCCTAACACTTTCCCAAAGCCTGACCCTCACCCGTCCCCTAATCCTAACCCGTACGCTAACACTAACCCGCGCCCTCACACGCAGGCTCCCCCTAAAGCGTTGTCGGACACTCACCTGGACCCTAAACCGTCCCCGTCCCCTAACCCTAACCCTAGCATGAACCCTAAACCTAACCCTTCCCGAAGCCTGACCCTCACCCGTCTCCTAATCCTAACCCGTACGCTAACACTAACCCACGGCCTCACAAGCACGCTCCCCCTAAATCGTTGTCATACCCTCACCTGGACCCTAAACCGTCCCCGTCCCCTAACCCTAACCCTAGCCCGAACCCTAACCCTAACCCTTTCCCGAAGCCTGACCCTCACCCGTCCCCTAATCCTAACCCGTACGCTAACACTAACCCGCGCCCTCACACGCACGCTCCCCCTAAAGCGTTGTCGGACACTCACCTGGACCCTAAACCGTCCCCGTCCCCTAACCCTAACCCTAGCATGAACCCTAAACCTAACCCTTCCCCGAAGCCTGACCCTCACCCGTCTTCTAATCCTAACCCGTACGCTAACACTAACCCACGGCCTCACACGCACGCTCCCCCTAAATCGTTGTTATACCCTCACCTGGACCCTAAACCGTCCCCGTCCCCTAACCCTAACCCTAGCCCGAACCCTAACTCTAACCCTTCCCCGAAGCCTGACCCTCACCCGTCCCCTAATCCTAACCCGTACGCTAACACTAACCCGCGCCCTCACACGCACGCTCTCCCTAAAGCGTTGTGGTACCCTCACCTGGACCCTAAACCATCCCCGTCCCCTAACCCTAACCCTAGCCCGAACCCTAACCCTAACCCTTCCCCGAAGCCTTACCCTCCCCCGACCCCTAATCCTTACCCGTAAGCTCACACTAACCCGCGCCCTCACACGTACACTTCCCCTAAACCGTTGTCGTACCCTCACCTGGACCCTAAACCGTCCCCGTCCCCTAACCCTAACCCTAGCCCGAACCCTAACCCTAACCCTTCCCCGAAGCCTGACCCTCACCCGTCCCCTAATCCTAACCCGTACGCTAACACTAACCCGCGCCCTCACACGCACACTCCCCCTAAAGCGTTGTCGGACCCTCACCTGGACCCTAAACCGTCCCCGTCCCCTAACACTAACCCTAAGCCGAACCCTAACCCTAAATCTTCCCCGAAGCCTTACCCTCACCCGTCCCCTAATCCTAAATCGTACGCTCACGCTAACCCGTGCCCTCACACGGACGCTACCCCTAAACCGTTGTGGTACCCTCACCTGGACCCTAAACCATCCCCGTCCCCTAACCCTAACCCTAGCCCGAACCCTAACCCTAACCCTTCCCCGAAGCCTTACCCTCCCCCGACCCCTAATCCTTACCCGTAAGCTCACACTAACCCGCGCCCTCACACGTACACTTCCCCTAAACCGTTGTCGTACCCTCACCTGAACCCTAAACCGTCCCCGTCCCCTAACCCTAACCCTAGCCCGAACCCTAACCCTAACCCTTCCCCGAAGCCTGACCCTCACCCGTCCCATAATCCTAACCTGTACGCTAACACTAACCCGCGCCCTCACACGCACGCTCCCCCTAAAGCGTTGTCGGACCCTCACCTGGACCCTAAACCGTCCCCGTCCCCTAACCCTAACCCTAGCCCGAACCCTAACCCTAACCCTTCCCCGAAGCCTGACCCTCACCCGTCCCCTAATCCTAACCCGTACGCTAACACTAACCAGCGCCCTCACACGCACGCTCCCCATAAACCGTTGTCGGACCCTCACCTGGACCCTAAACCGTCCCCGTCCCCTAACACTAACCCTAAGCCGAACCCTAACCCTAAATCTTCCCCGAAGCCTTACCCTCACCCGTCCCCTAATCCTAAATCATACGCTCACGCTAACCCGTGCCCTCACACGGACGCTACCCCTAAACCGTTGTGGTACCCTCACCTGGACCCTAAACCATCCCCGTCCCCTAACCCTAACCCTAGCCCGAACCCTAACCCTAACCCTTCCCCGAAGCCTTACCCTCCCCCGACCCCTAATCCTTACCCGTAAGCTCACACTAACCCGCGCCCTCACACGTACACTTCCCCTAAACCGTTGTCGTACCCTCACCTAAACCCTAAACCGTCCCCGTCCCCTAACCCTAACCCTAGCCCGAACCCTAACCCTAACCCTTCCCCGAAGCCTGACCCTCACCCGTCCCATAATCCTAACCTGTACGCTAACACTAACCCGCGCCCTCACACGCACGCTCCCCCTAAAGCGTTGTCGGACCCTCACCTGGACCCTAAACCGTCCCCGTCCCCTAACCCTAACCCTAGCCCGAACCCTAACCCTAACCCTTCCCCGAAGCCTGACCCTCACCCGTCCTCTAATCCTAACCCGTACGCTAACACTAACCAGCGCCCTCACACGCACGCTCCCCCTAAAGCGTTGTCGGACCCTCACCTGGACCCTAAACCGTCCCCGTCCCCTAACACTAACCCTAAGCCGAACCCTAACCCTAAATCTTCCCCGAAGCCTTACCCTCACCCGTCCCCTAATCCTAAATCGTACGCTCACGCTAACCCATGCCCTCACACGGACGCTACCCCTAAACCGTTGTGGTACCCTCACCTGGACCCTAAACCATCCCCGTCCCCTAACCCTAACCCTAGCCCGAACCCTAACCCTAACCCTTCCCCGAAGCCTTACCCTCCCCCGACCCCTAATCCTTACCCGTAAGCTCACACTAACCCGCGCCCTCTCACGCACGCTCCCCCTAAAGCGTTGTCGTACCCTCACCTGGACCCTCAACCGTCCCCGTCCCCTAACCCTAACCCTAGCCCGAACCCTAACCCTAACCCTTCCCCGAAGCCTGACCCTCACCGTCCCCTAATCCTAACCCGTACGTTAACACTAACCCGCGCCCTCACACGCACGCTCCCCCTAAAGCGTTGTCGACCCTCACCTGAACACTAAACCGTCCCCGTCCCCTAACCCTAACCCTAGCCCGAACCCTAACCCTAACCCTTCCCCGAAGCCTGACCCTCACCCGTCCCATAATCCTAACCTGTACGCTAACACTAACCCGCGCCCTCACACGCACGCTCCCCCTAAAACGTTGTCGGACCGTCACCTGGACCCTAAACCGTCCCCGTCCCCTAACCCTAACCCTAGCCCGAACCCTAACCCTAACCCTTCCCCGAAGCCTGACCCTCACCCGTCCCCTAATCCTAACCCATACGCTAACACTAACCAGCGCCCTCACACGCACGCTCCCCCTAAAGCGTTGTCGGACCCTCACCTGGACCCTAAACCGTCCCCGTCCCCTAACCCTAATCCTAGGCCGAAACCTAACCCTAACCCTTCCCCGAAGCCTGACCCTCACTCCTCCCCTAATCCTAACCCGTACGCTAACACTAACCCGCGCCCTCACACGCACGCTCCCCCTAAAGCGTTGTCGGACCCTCACCTGGACCCTAAACCGTCCCCGTCCCCTAACCCTAACCCTAGCCCGAATCCTAACCCTAACCCTTCCCCGAAGCCTGACCCTCACCCGTCCCCTAATCCTAACCCGTACGCTAACACTAACCCGCGCCCTCACACGCACGCTCCCCCTAAAGCGTTGTCGGACCCTCACCTGGACCCTAAACCGTCCCCGTCCCCTAACACTAACCCTAAGCCGAACCCTAACCCTAAATCTTCCCCGAAGCCTTACTCTCACCCGTCCCCTAATCCTAAATCGTACGCTCACGCTAACCCGTGCCCTCACACGGACGCTACCCCTAAACCGTTGTGGTACCCTCACCTGGACCCTAAACCATCCCCGTCCCCTAACCCTAACCCTAACCCGAACCCTAACCCTAACCCTTCCCCGAAGCCTTACCCTCCCCCGACCCCTAATCCTTACCCGTAAGCTCACACTAACCCGCGCCCTCACACGTACACTTCCCCTAAACCGTTGTCGTACCCTCACCTGGACCCTCAACCGTCCCCGTCCCCTAACCCTAACCCTAGCCCGAACCCTAACCCTAACCCTTCCCCGAAGCCTGACCCTCACCCGTCCCCTAATCCTAACCCGTACGCTAACACTAACCAGCGCCCTCACACGCACGCTCCACCTAAAGCGTTGTCGGACCCTCAACTGAACCCTAAACCGTCCCCATCCCCTAACCCTAACCCTAGCCCGAACCCTAACCCTAACCCTTCCCCGAAGCCTGACCCTCACCCGTCCCATAATCCTAACCTGTACGCTAACACTAACCCGCGCCCTCACACGCACGCTCCCCCTAAAGCGTTGTCGGACCCTCACCTGGACCCTAAACCGTCCCCGTCCCCTAACCCTAACCCTAGCCCGAACCCTAACCCTAACCCTTCCCCGAAGCCTGACCCTCACCCGTCCCCTAATCCTAACCCGTACGCTAACACTAACCAGCGCCCTCACACGCACGCTCCCCCTAAAGCGTTGTCGGACCCTCACCTGGACCCTAAACCGTCCCCGTCCCCTAACACTAACCCTAAGCCGAACCCTAACCCTAAATCTTCCCCGAAGCCTTACCCTCACCCGTCCCCTAATCCTAAATCGTACGCTCACGCTAACCCGTGCCCTCACACGGACGCTACCCCTAAACCGTTGTGGTACCCTCACCTGGACCCTAAACCATCCCCGTCCCCTAACCCTAACCCTAGCCCGAACCCTAACCCTAACCCTTCCCCGAAGCCTTACCCTCCCCCGACCCCTAATCCTTACCCGTAAGCTCACACTAACCCGCGCCCTCACACGTACACTTCCCCTAAACCGTTGTCGTACCCTCACCTGGACCCTCAACCGTCCCCGTCCCCTAACCCTAACCCTAGCCCAAACCCTAACCCTAACCCTTCTCCGAAGCCTGACCCTCTCCCGTCCCCTAATCCTAACCCGTACGCTAACACTAACCCGCGCCCTCACACGCACGCTCCCCGTAAAGCGTTGTCGGACCCTCACCTGGACCCTAAACCGTCCCCGTCCCCTAACCCTAACCCTAGCCCGAAACCTAACCCTAACCCTTCCCCGAAGCCTTACCCTCACCTGTCCCCAATCCTAACCTGTACTCTCACGCTAACCCGCGCCCTCACACGTACGGTCCCCATAAACCGTTGTCGTACCCTCACCTGGACCCTAAACCGTCCCTTCCCCTAACCCTAACCCTAGCCCTAACCCTAACCCTTCCCCGAAGCCTTACCCTCACCCGTTCCCTAATCCTAACCCGTACGCTCACACTATCCCGCTCCCTCACACGTACGCTCCCCCTAAACCGTTGTCATACCCTCACCTGGACCCTAAACCGTCCCCGTCCCCTAACCCTAACCCTAGCCCGAACCCTAACACTAACCCTTCCCCGAAGCCTTACTCTCACCCGTCCCCTAATCCTAAACCGTACGCTCATTCTAAGCCGCGCCCTCACACGTATCCTCCCCCTAAACCGTTGTGGTACCCTCACCTGGACGCTGAACCGTCCCCGTCCCCTAACCCTAACCCTAGCCCGAACCCTAACCTAACACTTCGCCAAAGCCTTACCCTCACCCATCCCCTAATCCTAACCCGTACGCTCACACTATCCCACGCCCTCACACGTACGCTCCCCCTAAACCTTTGTCATACCCTCACCTGGACCCTAAACCGTCCCCATTCCCTAACCCTAACCCTAGCCCGAACTCTAACCCTAACCCTTCCCCGAAGCCTTACCCTCACCTATCCATATTCCTAACCTGTACTCTCACGCTAACCCGCGTCCTCACACGTACGCTCCCCATAAACCGTTGTCGTACCCTCACCTGGACCCTAAACCGTCCCTTCCCCTAACCCTAACCCTAGCCCTAACCCTAACCCTTCCCCGAAGCCTTACCCTCACCCGTCCCGTAATCCTAACACGTACGCTCACACTATCCTGCGCCCTCACACGTACGCTCCACCTAAATCGTTGTCATACCCTCACAGGGACCCTAAACCATCCCCGTCACCTAACCCTAACCCTAGCCCGAACTCTGAACCTAACAATTCCCCGAAGCCTTACCCTCCCCCGTCCCCTAATCCTAAGCCGTACGCTCACACTAACCCGCGCCCTCACACGTACGCTCCCCCTAAACCGTTGTCGTACCCTCACCAGGACCCTAAACCGTCCCCGTGCCCTAACCTAACCCTAGCCTGAAGCCTAACACTAACCCTTCCCCGAAGCCTTACCCTCACCCGTCCCCTAATCCTAACCCGTACGCTCAAACTAACCCACGCCCTCACATGAACGCTCCCCCTAAACCGTTGTCGTAATTTCACCTGGACCCTAAACCGTCCCCGTGCCCTAACCCTAACCCTAGCCTGAACCCTAACACTAAACCTTCCTAGAAGCCTTACTCTCACCCGTCCCGTAATCCTAAACCGAACGCTCATACTAACCCGCCCCCTCACACGTATCCTCCCCCTAAACCGTTGTCGTACACTCACCTGGACCCTAAACCGTCCCCGTCCCCTAATCCTAACCCTAGCCCGAACCCTAACCCTAACCCTTTCCCGAAGCCTTACCCTCACCCGTCCCCTAATCCTAACCCGTACGCTCACACTATCCCACGCCCTCACTCGTACGCTCCCCCTAAACCGTTGTCATACCCTCACCTGGACCGTAAACCGTCCCCATCCCCTAACCCTAACCCTAGCCCGAACCCTAACACTAACCCTTCCCCGAAGCCTTAATCTGACCCGTCCCCTAATCCTAAACCGTACCCTCATACTAACCAGCGCCCTCACACGCATCCTCCCCCTAAACCGTTGTGGTACCCTCACCTGGACCCTAAACCGTCCCCGTCCCCTAACCCTAACCCTAGCCCGAACCCTAACCCTAACCCTTCCCCGAAGCCTGACCCTCACCCGTCCCCTTATCCTAACCCGTAGGCTCACACTAACCTGAGCCCTTACACGAACGCTCCCCCTAAAGTGCTGTCGGACCGTCACCTGGACCCTAAACCGTCCCCGTCCCCTAACCCTAACCCTAGCCCGAACCCTAACCATAACCCTTCCCCGAAGCCTGACCCTCCCCCGACCCCTAATCCTTACCCGTAAGCTCACACTAACCCGCGCCCTCACACGTACACTTCCCCTAAACCGTTGTCGTACCCTCACCTGGACCCTCAACCGTCCCCGTCCCCTAACCCTAACCCTAGCCCGAACCCTAACCCTAACCCTTCCCCGAAGCCTTACCCTCTCCCGACCCCTAATCCTTACCCGTAAGCTCACACTAACCCGCGCCCTCACACGTACACTTCCCCTAAACCGTTGTCGTACCCTCACCTGGACCCTCAACCGTCCCCGTCCCCTAACCCTAACCCTAGCCCAAACCCTAACCCTAACCCTTCTCCGAAGCCTGACCCTCTCCCGTCCCCTAATCCTAACCCGTACGCTAACACTAACCCGCGCCCTCACACGCACGCTCCCCGTAAAGCGTTGTCGGACCCTCACCTGGACCCTAAACCGTCCCCGTCCCCTAACCCTAACCCTAGCCCGAAACCTAACCCTAACCCTTCCCCGAAGCCTTACCCTCACCTGTCCCCTAATCCTAACCTGTACTCTCACGCTAACCCGTGCCCTCACACGTACGCTCCCCATAAACCATTGTCGTACCCTCACCTGGACCCTAAACCGTCCCTTCCCCTAACCGTAACCCTAGCCCTAACCCTAACCCTTCCCCGAAGCCTTACCCTCACCCGTTCCCTAATCCTAACCCGTACGCTCACACTATCCCGCTCCCTCACACGTACGCTCCCCCTAAACCGTTGTCATACCCTCACCTGGACCCTAAACCGTCCCCGTCCCCTAACCCTAACCCTAGCCCGAACCCTAACACTAACCCTTCCCCGAAGCCTTACTCTCACCCGTCCCCTAATCCTAAACCGTACGCTCATTCTAAGCCGCGCCCTCACACGTATCCTCCCCCTAAACCGTTGTGGTACCCTCACCTGGACGCTGAACCGTCCCCGTCCCCTAACCCTAACCCTAGCCCGAACCCTAACCTAACACTTCGCCAAAGCCTTACCCTCACCCATCCCCTAATCCTAACCCGTACGCTCACACTATCCCACGCCCTCACACGTACGCTCCCCCTAAAACTTTGTCATACCCTCACCTGGACCCTAAACCGTCCCCGTTCCCTAACCCTAACCCTAGCCCGAACTCTAACCCTAACCCTTCCCCGAAGCCTTACCCTCACCTGTCCATATTCCTAACCTGTACTCTCACGCTAACCCGCGTCCTCACACGTACGCTCCCCATAAACCGTTGTCGTACCCTCACCTGGACCCTAAACCGTCCCTTCCCCTAACCCTAACCCTAGCCCTAACCCTAACCCTTCCCCGAAGCCTTACCCTCACCCGTCCCGTAATCCTAACACGTACGCTCACACTATCCTGCGCCCTCACACGTACGCTCCACCTAAACCGTTGTCATACCCTCACAGGGACCCTAAACCATCCCCGTCACCTAACCCTAACCCTAGCCCGAACTCTGAACCTAACACTTCCCCGAAGCCTTACCCTCCCCCGTCCCCTAATCCTAAACCGTACGCTCACACTAACCCGCGCCCTCACACGTACGCTCCCCCTAAACCGTTGTCGTACCCTCACCAGGACCCTAAACCGTCCCCGTGCCCTAACCTAACCCTAGCCTGAAGCCTAACACTAACCCTTCCCCGAAGCCTTACCCTCACCCGTCCCCTAATCCTAACCCGTACGCTCAAACTAACCCACGCCCTCACATGAACGCTCCCCCTAAACCGTTGTCGTAATTTCACCTGGACCCTAAACCGTCCCCGTGCCCTAACCCTAACCCTAGCCTGAACCCTAACACTAAACCTTCCTAGAAGCCTTACTGTTACCCGTCCCGTAATCCTAAACAGAACGCTCATACTAACCCGCCCCCTCACACGTATCCTCCCCCTAAACCGTTGTCGTACACTCACCTGGACCCTAAACCGTCCCCGTCCCCTAATCCTAACCCTAGCCCGAACCCTAACCCTAACCCTTCCCCGAAGCCTTACCCTCACCCGTCCCCTAATCCTAACCCGTACGCTCACACTATCCCGCGCCCTCACTCGTACGCTCCCCCTAAACCGTTGTCATACCCTCACCTGGACCGTAAACCGTCCCCATTCCCTAACCCTAACCCTAGCCCGAACCCTAACACTAACCCTTCCCCGAAGCCTTAATCTGACCCGTCCCCTAATCCTAAACCGTACCCTCATACTAACCAGCGCCCTCACACGCATCCTCCCCCTAAACCGTTGTGGTACCCTCACCTGGACCCTAAACCGTCCCCGTCCCCTAACCCTAACCCTAGCCCGAACCCTAACCCTAACCCTTCCCCGAAGCCTGACCCTCACCCGTCCCCTTATCCTAACCCGTAGGCTCACACTAAACTGAGCCCTTACACGCACGCTCCCCCTAAAGTGCTGTCGGACCGTCACCTGGACCCTAAACCGTCCCCGTCCCCTAACCCTAACCCTAGCCCGAACCCTAACCATAACCCTTCCCCGAAGCCTGACCCTCACCCGTCCCATAATCCTAACCTGTACGCTAACACTAACCCGCGCCCTCACACGCACGCTCCCCCTAAAGCGTTGTCGGACCCTCACCTGGACCCTAAACCGTCCCCGTCTCCTAACCCTAACCCTAGCCCGAACCCTAACCCTAACCCTTCCCCGAAGCCTGACCCTCACCCGTCCCCTAATCCTAACCCGTACGCTAACACTAACCCGCGCCCTCACATGCACGGTCCCCGTAAAGCGTTGTCGGACCCTCACCTGGACCCTAAACCGTCCCCGTCCCCTAACCCTAACCCTAGCCCGAATCCTAACCCTAACCCTTCCCCGAAGCCTGACCCTCACCCGTCCCATAATCGTAACCTGTACGCTAACACTAACCCGCGCCCTCACACGCACGCTCCCCCTAAAGCGTTGTCGGACCCTCACCTGGACCCTAAACCGTCCCCGTCCCCTAACCCTAACCCTAGCCCGAACCCTAACCCTAACCCTTCCCCGAAGCCTGACCCTCACCCGTCCCCTAATCCTAACCCGTACGCTAACACTAACCAGCGCCCTCACACGCACGCTCCCCCTAAAGCGTTGTCGGACCCTCACCTGGACCCTAAACCGTCCCCGTCCCCTAACACTAACCCTAAGCCGAACCCTAACCCTAAATCTTCCCCGAAGCCTTACCCTCACCCGTCCCCTAATCCTAAATCGTACGCTCACGCTAACCCGTGCCCTCACACGGACGCTACCCCTAAACCGTTGTGGTACCCTCACCTGGACCCTAAACCATCCCCGTCCCCTAACCCTAACCCTAGCCCGAACCCTAACCCTAACCCTTCCCCGAAGCCTTACCCTCCCCCGACCGCTAATCCTTACCCGTAAGCTCACACTAACCCGCGCCCTCACACGTACACTTCCCCTAAACCGTTGTCGTACCCTCACCTGAACCCTAAACCGTCCCCGTCCCCTAACCCTAATCCTAGCCCGAACCCTAACCCTAACCCTTCCCCGAAGCCTGACCCTCACCCGTCCCATAATCCTAACCTGTACGCTAACATTAACCCGCGCCCTCACACGCACGCTCCCCCTAAAGCGTTGTCAGACCCTCACCTGGACCCTAAACCGTCCCCGTCCCCTAACCCTAACCCTAGCCCGAACCCTAACCCTAACCCTTCCCCGAAGCCTGACCCTCACCCGTCCCCTAATCCTAACCCGTACGCTAACACTAACCAGCGCCCTCACACGCACGCTCCCCCTAAAGCGTTGTCGGACCCTCACCTGGACCCTAAACCGTCCCCGTCCCCTAACACTAACCCTAAGCCGAACCCTAACCCTAAATCTTCCCCGAAGCCTTACCCTCACCCGTCCCCTAATCCTAAATCGTACGCTCACGCTAACCCGTGCCCTCACACGGACGCTACCCCTAAACCGTTGTGGTACCCTCACCTGGACCCTAAACCATCCCCGTCCCCTAACCCTAACCCTAGCCCGAACCCTAACCCTAACCCTTCCCCAAAGCCTTACCCTCCCCCGACGCCTAATCCTTACCCGTAAGCTCACACTAACCCGCGCCCTCACACGTACACTTCCCCTAAACCGTTGTCGTACCCTCACCTGAACCCTAAACCGTCCCCGTCCCCTAACCCTAACCCTAGCCCGAACCCTAACCCTAACCCTTCCCCGAAGCCTGACCCTCACCCGTCCCATAATCCTAACCCGTACGCTAACACTAACCCGCGCCCTCACACGCACGCTCCCCCTAAAGCGTTGTCGGACCCTCACCTGGACCCTAAACCGTCCCCGTCCCCTAACCCTAACCCTAGCCCGAACCCTAACCCTAACCCTTCCCCGAAGCCTGACCCTCACCCGTCCCCTAATCCTAACCCGTACGCTAACACTAACCAGCGCCCTCACACGCACGCTCCCCCTAAAGCGTTGTCGGACCCTCACCTGGACCCTAAACCGTCCCCATCCCCTAACACTAACCCTAAGCCGAACCCTAACCCTAAATCTTCCCCGAAGCCTTACCCTCACCCGTCCCCTAATCCTAAATCGTACGCTCACGCTAACCCGTGCCCTCACACGGACGCTACCCCTAAACCGTTGTGGTACCCTCACCTGGACCCTA
Source organism: Lagenorhynchus albirostris (assembly GCF_949774975.1). Classification (NCBI taxonomy): domain Eukaryota; kingdom Metazoa; phylum Chordata; class Mammalia; order Artiodactyla; family Delphinidae; genus Lagenorhynchus; species Lagenorhynchus albirostris. The sequence goes on along the minus strand of NC_083107.1, from coordinate 44,882,721 downwards.
AACCATCCCCGTCCCCTAACCCTAAACCTAGCCCGAACCCTAACCCTAACCCTTCCCCGAAGCCTTACCCTCCCCCGACACCTAATCCTTACCCGTAAGCTCACACTAACCCGCGCCCTCACACGTACACTTCCCCTAAACCGTTGTCGTACCCTCACCTGGACCCTCAACCGTCCCCGTCCCCTAACCCTAACCCTAGCCCGAACCCTAATCCTAACCCTTCCCCGAAGCCTGACCCTCACCCGTCCCCTAATCCTAAGCCGTACGCTAACACTAACCCGTGCCCTCACACGCACGCTCCCCCTAAAGCGTTGTCGGACCCTCACCTGGACCCTAAACCGTCCCCGTCCCCTAACCCTAACCCTAGCCCGAACCCTAACCCTAACCCTTCCCCGAAGCCTGACCCTCACCCGTCCCCTAATCCTAACCCGTACGCTAACACTAACCAGCGCCCTCACACGCACGCTCCCCCTAAAGCGTTGTCGGACCCTCACCTGGACCCTAAACCGTCCCCGTCCCCTAACACTAACCCTAAGCCGAACCCTAACCCTAAATCTTCCCCGAAGCCTTACCCTCACCCGTCCCCTAATCCTAAATCGTACGCTCACGCTAACCCGTGCCCTCACACGGACGCTACCCCTAAACCGTTGTGGTACCCTCACCTGGACCCTAAACCATCCCCATCCCCTAACCCTAACCCTAGCCCGAACCCTAACCCTAACCCTTCCCCGAAGCCTTACCCTCCCCCGACCCCTAATCCTTACCCGTAAGCTCACACTAACCCGCGCCCTCACACGCACGCTCCCCCTAAAGCGTTGTCGGACCCTCACCTGGACCCTAAACCGTCCCCGTCCCGTAACCGTAACCCTAGCCCGAACCCTAACCCTAACCCTTCCCCGAAGCCTGACCCTCACCCGTCCCCTAATCCTAACCCGTACGCTAACACTAACCCGAGCCCTCACATGCACGCTCCCCGTAAAGCGTTGTCGGACCCTCACCTGGACCCTAAACCGTCCCCGTCCCCTAACCCTAACCCTAGCCCGAACCCTAACCCTAACCCTTCCCCGAAGCCTGACCCTCACCCGTCCCATAATCCTAACCTGTACGCTAACACTAACCCGTGCCCTCACACGCACGCTCCCCCTAAAGCGTTGTCGGACCCTCACCTGGACCCTAAACCGTCCCCGTCCCCTAACCCTAACCCTAGCCCGAACCCTAACCCTAACCCTTCCCCGAAGCCTGACCCTCACCCGTCCCCTAATCCTAACCCGTACGCTAACACTAACCAGCGCCCTCACACGCACGCTCCCCCTAAAGCGTTGTCGGACCCTCACCTGGACCCTAAACCGTCCCCGTCCCCTAACACTAACCCTAAGCCGAACCCTAACCCTAAATCTTCCCCGAAGCCTTACCCTCACCCGTCCCCTAATCCTAAATCGTACGCTCACGCTAACCCGTGCCCTCACACGGACGCTACCCCTAAACCGTTGTGGTACCCTCACCTGGACCCTAAACCATCCCCGTCCCCTAACCCTAACCCTAGCCCGAACCCTAACCCTAACCCTTCCCCGAAGCCTTAACCTCCCCCGACCCCTAATCCTTACCCGTAAGCTCACACTAACCCGCGCCCTCACATGTACACTTCCCCTAAACCGTTGTCGTACCCTCACCTGAACCCTAAACCGTCCCCGTCCCCTAACCCTAACCCTAGCCCGAACCCTAACCCTAACCCTTCCCCGAAGCCTGACCCTCACCCGTCCCATAATCCTAACCTGTACGCTAACACTAACCCGCGCCCTCACACGCACGCTCCCCCTAAAGCGTTGTCGGACCCTCACCTGGACCCTAAACCGTCCCCGTCCCCTAACCCTAACCCTAGCCCGAACCCTAACCCTAACCCTTCCCCGAAGCCTGACCCTCACCCGTCCCCTAATCCTAACCCGTACGCTAACACTAACCAGCGCCCTCATACGCACGCTCCCCCTAAAGCGTTGTCGGACCCTCACCTGGACCCTAAACCGTCCCCGTCCCCTAACACTAACCCTAAGCCGAACCCTAACCCTAAATCTTCCCCGAAGCCTTACCCTCACACGTCCCCTAATCCTAAATCGTACGCTCACGCTAACCCGTGCCCTCACACGGACGCTACCCCTAAACCGTTGTGGTACCCTCACCTGGACCCTAAACCATCCCCGTCCCCTAACCCTAACCCTAGCCCGAACCCTAACCCTAACCCTTCCCCGAAGCCTTACCCTCCCCCGACCCCTAATCCTTACCCGTAAGCTCACACTAACCCGCGCCCTCACACGTACACTTCCCCTAAACCGTTGTCGTACCCTCACCTGGACCCTCAACCGTCCCCGTCCCCTAACCCTAACCCTAGCCCGAACCCTAACCCTTCCCCGAAGCCTGACCCTCACCCGTCCCCTAATCCTAACCCGTACGCTAACACTAACCCGCGCCCTCACACGCACGCTCCCCCTAAAGCGTTGTCGGACCCTCACCTGAACCCTAAACCGTCCCCATCCCCTAACCCTAACCCTAGCCCGAACCCTAACCCTAACCCTTCCCCGAAGCCTGACCCTCACCCGTCCCATAATCCTAACCTGTACGCTAACACTAACCCGCGCCCTCACACGCACGCTCCCCCTAAAGCGTTGTCGGACCCTCACCTGGACCCTAAACCGTCCCCATCCCCTAACCCTAACCCTAGCCCGAACCCTAACCCTAACCCTTCCCCGAAGCCTGACCCTCACCCGTCCCCTAATCCTAACCCGTACGCTAACACTAACCAGCGCCCTCACACGCCCGCTCCCCCTAAAGCGTTGTCGGACCCTCACCTGGACCCTAAACCGTCCCCGTCCCCTAACACTAACCCTAAGCCGAACCCTAACCCTAAATCTTCCCCGAAGACTTACCCTCACCCGTCCCCTAATCCTAAATCGTACGCTCACGCTAACCCGTGCCCTCACACGGACGCTACCCCTAAACCGTTGTGGTACCCTCACCTGGACCCTAAACCATCCCCGTCCCCTAACCCTAACCCTAGCCCGAACCCTAACCCTAACCCTTCCCCGAAGCCTTACCCTCCCCCGACCCCTAATCCTTACCCGTAAGCTCACACTAACCCGCGCCCTCACACGTACACTTCCCCTAAACCGTTGTCGTACCCTCATCTGGACCCTCAACCGTCCCCGTCCCCTAACCCTAACCCTAGCCCGAACCCTAACCCTAACCCTTCCCCGAAGCCTGACCCTCACCCGTCCCCTAATCCTAACCCGTACGCTAACACTAACCCGCGCCCTCACACGCACGGTCCCCCTAAAGCGTTGTCGGACCCTCACCTGAACCCTAAACCGTCCCCGTCCCCTAACCCTAACCCTAGCCCGAACCCTAACCCTAACCCTTCCCCGAAGCCTGACCCTCACCCGTCCCATAATCCTAACCTGTACGCTAACACTAACCCGCGCCCTCACACGCACGCTCCCCCTAAAGCGTTGTCGGACCCTCACCTGGACCCTAAACCGTCCCCGTCCCCTAACCCTAACCCTAGCCCGAACCCTAACCCTAACCCTTCCCCGAAGCCTGACCCTCACCCGTCCCCTAATCCTAACCCGTACGCTAACACTAACCAGCGCCCTCACACGCACGCTCCCCCTAAAGCGTTGTCGGACCCTCACCTGGACCCTAAACCGTCCCCGTCCCCTAACACTAACCCTAAGCCGAACCCTAACCCTAAATCTTCCCCGAAGCCTTACCCTCCCCCGACCCCTAATCCTTACCCGTAAGCTCACACTAACCCGCGCCCTCACACGCACGCTCCCCCTAAAGCGTTGTCGGACCCTCACCTGGACCCTAAACCGTCCCCGTCCCCTAACCGTAACCCTAGCCCGAACCCTAACCCTAACCCTTCCCCGAAGCCTGACCCTAACCTGTCCCCTAATCCTAACCCGTACGCTAACACTAACCCGAGCCCTCACATGCACGCTCCCCTTAAAGCGTTGTCGGACCCTCACCTGGACCCTAAACCGTCCCCGTCCCCTAACCCTAACCCTAGCCCGAACCCTAACCCTAACCCTTCCCCGAAGCCTGACCCTCACCCGTCCCATAATCCTAACCTGTACGCTAACACTAACCCGCGCCCTCACACGCACGCTCCCCCTAAAGCGTTGTCGGACCCTCACCTGGACCCTAAACCGTCCCCGTCCCCTAACCCTAACCCTAGCCCGAACCCTAACCCTAACCCTTCCCCGAAGCCTGACCCTCACCCGTCCCCTAATCCTAACCCGTACGCTAACACTAACCAGCGCCCTCACACGCACGCTCCCCCTAAAGCGTTGTCGGACCCTCACCTGGACCCTAAACCGTCCCCGTCCCCTAACACTAACCCTAAGCCGAACCCTAACCCTAAATCTTCCCCGAAGCCTTACCCTCACCCGTCCCCTAATCCTAAATCGTACGCTCACGCTAACCCGTGCCCTCACACGGACGCTACCCCTAAACCGTTGTGGTACCCTCACCTGGACCCTAAACCATCCCCGTCCCCTAACCCTAACCCTAGCCCGAACCCTAACCCTAACCCTTCCCCGAAGCCTTACCCTCCCCCGACCCCTAATCCTTACCCGTAAGCTCACACTAACCCGCGCCCTCACACGTACACTTCCCCTAAACCGTTGTCGTACCCTCACCTGAACCCTAAACCGTCCCCGTCCCCTAACCCTAACCCTAGCCCGAACCCTAACCCTAACCCTTCCCCGAAGCCTGACCCTCACCCGTCCCATAATCCTAACCTGTACGCTAACACTAACCCGCGCCCTCACACGAACGCTCCACCTAAAGCGTTGTCGGACCCTCACCTGCACCCTAAACCGTCCCCGTCCCCTAACCCTAACCCTAGCCCGAACCCTAACCCTAACCCTTCCCCGAAGCCTGACCCTCACCCGTCCCCTAATCCTAACCCGTACGCTAACACTAACCAGCGCCCTCATACGCACGCTCCCCCTAAAGCGTTGTCGGACCCTCACCTGGACCCTAAACCGTCCCCGTCCCCTAACACTAACCCTAAGTCGAACCCTAACCCTAAATCTTCCCCGAAGCCTTACCCTCACCCGTCCCCTAATCCTAAATCGTACGCTCACGCTAACCCGTGCCCTCACACGGACGCTACCCCTAAACCGTTGTGGTACCCTCACCTGGACCCTAAACCATCCCCGTCCCCTAACCCTAACCCTAGCCCGAACCCTAACCCTAACCCTTCCCCGAAGCCTTACCCTCCCCCGACCCCTAATCCTTACCCGTAAGCTCACACTAACCCGTGCCCTCACACGTACACTTCCCCTAAACCGTTGTCGTACCCTCACCTGGACCCTCAACCGTCCCCGTCCCCTAACCCTAACCCTAGCCCGAACCCTAACCCTAACCCTTCCCCGAAGCCTGACCCTCACCCGTCCCCTAATCCTAACCCGTACGCTAACACTAACCCGTGCCCTCACACGCACGCTCCCCCTAAAGCGTTGTCGGACCCTCACCTGAACCCTAAACCGTCCCCGTCCCCTAACCCTAACCCTAGCCCGAACCCTAACCCTAACCCTTCCCCGAAGCCTGACCCTCACCCGTCCCATAATCCTAACCTGTACGCTAACACTAACCCGCGCCCTCACACGCACGCTCCCCCTAAAGCGTTGTCGGACCCTCACCTGGACCCTAAACCGTCCCCGTCCCCTAACCCTAACCCTAGCCCGAACCCTAACCCTAACCCTTCCCCGAAGCCTGACCCTCACCCGTCCCCTAATCCTACCCGTACGCTAACACTAACCAGCGCCCTCACACGCCCGCTCCCCCTAAAGCGTTGTCGGACCCTCACCTGGACCCTAAACCGTCCCCGTCCCCTAACACTAACCCTAAACCGAACCCTAACCCTAAATCTTCCCCGAAGCCTTACCCTCACCCGTCCCCTAATCCTAAATCGTACGCTCACGCTAACCCGTGCCCTCACACGGACGCTACCCCTAAACCGTTGTGGTACCCTCACCTGGACCCTAAACCATCCCCGTCCCCTAAACCTAACCCTAGCCCGAACCCTAACCCTAACCCTTCCCCGAAGCCTTACCCTCCCCCGACCCCTAATCCTTACCCGTAAGCTCACACTAAACCGCGCCCTCACACGTACACTTCCCCTAAACCGTTGTCGTACCCTCATCTGAACCCTAAACCGTCCCCGTCCCCTAACCCTAACCCTAGCCCGAACCCTAACCCTAACCCTTCCCCGAAGCCTGACCCTCACCCGTCCCATAATCCTAACCTGTACGCTAACACTAACCCGCGCCCTCACACGCACGCTCCCCCTAAACCGTTGTCGGACCCTCATCTGGACCCTAAACCGTCCCCGTCCCCTAACCCTAACCCTAGCCCGAACCCTAACCCTAACCCTTCCCCGAAGCCTGACCCTCACCCGTCCCCTAATCCTAACCCGTACGCTAACACTAACCAGCGCCCTCACACGCACGCTCCCCCTAAAGCGTTGTCGGACCCTCACCTGGACCCTAAACCGTCCCCGTCCCCTAACACTAACCCTAAGCCGAACCCTAACCCTAAATCTTCCCCGAAGCCTTACCCTCACCCGTCCCCTAATCCTAAATCGTACGCTCACGCTAACCCGTGCCCTCACACGGACGCTACCCCTAAACCGTTGTGGTACCCTCATCTGGACCCTCAACCGTCCCCGTCCCCTAACCCTAACCCTAGCCCGAACCCTAACCCTAACCCTTCCCCGAAGCCTGACCCTCACCCGTCCCCTAATCCTAACCCGTACGCTAACACTAACCCACGCCCTCACACGCACGCTCCCCCTAAAGCGTTGTCGGACCCTCACCTGGACCCTAAACCGTCCCCGTCCCCTAACCCTAACCCTAGCCCGAACCCTAACCCTAACCCTTCCCCGAAGCCTGACCCTCACCCGTCCCCTAATCCTAACCCGTACGCTAACACTAACCAGTGCCCTCACACGCACGCTCCCCCTAAAGCGTTGTCGGACTCTCACCAGGACCCTAAACCGTCCCCGTCCCCTAACCCTAATCCTAGGCCGAAACCTAACCCTAACCCTTCCCCGAAGCCTGACCCTCACTCCTCCCCTAATCCTAACCCGTACGCTAACACTAACCCGCGCCCTCACACGCACGCTCCCCCTAAAGCGTTGTCGGACCCTCACCTGGACCCTAAACCGTCCCCGTCCCCTAACCCTAACCCTAGCCCGAACCCTAACCCTAACCCTTCCCCGAAGCCTGACCCTCACCCGTCCCCTAATCCTAACCCTTACGCTAACACTAACCCGCGCCCTCACACGCACGCTCCCCCTAAAGCGTTGTCGGACCCTCACCTGAACCCTAAACCGTCCCCGTCCCCTAACCCTAACCCTAGCCCGAACCCTAACCCTAACCCTTCCCCGAAGCCTGACCCTCACCCGTCCCATAATCCTAACCTGTACGCTAACACTAACCCGCGCCCTCACACGCACGCTCCCCCTAAAGGGTTGTCGGACCCTCACCTGGACCCTAAACCGTCCCCGTCCCCTAACACTAACCCTAGCCCGAACCCTAACCCTAACCCTTCCCCGAAGCCTGACCCTCACCCGTCCCATAATCCTAACCCGTACGCTAACACTAACCAGCGCCCTCACACGCACGCTCCCCCTAAAGCGTTGTCGGACCCTCACCTGGACCCTAAACCGTCCCCGTCCCCTAACCCTAACCCTAGCCCGAACCCTAACCCTAACCCTTCCCCGAAGCCTGACCCTCACCCGTCCCATAATCCTAACCCGTACGCTAACACTAACCAGCGCCCTCACACGCACGCTCCCCCTAAAGCGTTGTCGGACCCTCACCTGGACCCTAAACCGTCCCCGTCCCCTAACACTAACCCTAAGCCGAACCCTAACCCTAAATCTTCCCCGAAGCCTTACCCTCACCCGTTCCCTAATCCTAAATCGTACGCTCACGCTAACCCGTGCCCTCACACGGACACTACCCCTAAACCGTTGTGGTACCCTCACCTGGACCCTAAACCATCCCCGTCCCCTAACCCTAACCCTAGCCCGAACCCTAACCCTAACCCTTCCCCGACCTTACCCTCCCCCGACCCCTAATCCTTACCCGTAAGCTCACACTAACCCGCGCCCTCACACGTACACTTCCCCTAAACCGTTGTCGTACCCTCACCTGGACCCTCAACCGTCCCCGTCCCCTAACCCTAACCCTAGCCCGAACCCTAACCCTAACCCTTCCCCGAAGCCTGACCCTCACCCGTCCCCTAATCCTAACCCGTACGCTAACACTAACCCGCGCCCTCACACGCACGCTCCCCCTAAAGCGTTGTCGGACCCTCACCTGGACCCTAAACCGTCCCCGTCCCCTAACCCTAACCCTAGCCCGAACCCTAACCCTAACCCTTCCCCGAAGCCTGACCCTCACCCGTCCCCTAATCCTAACCCGTACGCTAACACTAACCCGCGCCCTCACACGCACGCTCCCCCTAAAGCGTTGTCGGACCCTCACCTGAACCCTAAACCGTCCCCGTCCCCTAACCCTAACCCTAGCCCGAACCCTAACCCTAACCCTTCCCCGAAGCCTGACCCTCACCCGTCCCATAATCCTAACCTGTACGCTAACACTAACCCGCGCCCTCACACGCACGCTCCCCCTAAAGCGTTGTCGGACCCTCACCTGGACCCTAAACCGTCCCCGTCCCCTAACCCTAACCCTAGCCCGAACCCTAACCCTAACCCTTCCCCGAAGCCTGACCCTCACCCGTCCCCTAATCCTAACCCGTACGCTAACACTAACCAGCGCCCTCATACGCACGCTCCCCCTAAAGCGTTGTCGGACCCTCACCTGGACCCTAAACCGTCCCCGTCCCCTAACACTAACCCTAAGCCGAACCCTAACCCTAAATCTTCCCCGAAGCCTTACCCTCACCCGTCCCCTAATCCTAAATCGTACGCTCACGCTAACCCGTGCCCTCACACGGACGCTACCCCTAAACCGTTGTGGTACCCTCACCTGGACCCTAAACCATCCCCGTCCCCTAACCCTAACCCTAGCCCGAACCCTAACCCTAACCCTTCCCCGAAGCCTTACCCTCCCCCGACCCCTAATCCTTACCCGTAAGCTCACACTAACCCGCGCCCTCACACGTACACTTCCCCTAAACCGTTGTCGTACCCTCACCTGAACCCTAAACCGTCCCTGTCCCCTAACCCTAACCCTAGCCCGAACCCTAACCCGAACCCTTCCCCGAAGCCTGACCGTCACCCGTCCCATAATCCTAACCTGTACGCTAACACTAACCCGCGCCCTCACACGCACGCTCCCCCTAAAGCGTTGTCGGACCCTCACCTGGACCCTAAACCGTCCCCGTCCCCTAACCCTAACCCTAGCCCGAACCCTAACCCTAACCCTTCCCCGAAGCCTGACCCTCACCCGTCCCCTAATCCTAACCCGTACGCTAACACTAACCAGCGCCCTCACACGCACGCTCCCCCTAAAGCGTTGTCGGAACCTCACCTGGACCCTAAACCGTCCCCGTCCCCTAACACTAACCCTAAGCCGAACCCTAACCCTAAATCTTCCCCGAAGCCTTACCCTCACCCGTCCCCTAATCCTAAATCGTACGCTCACGCTAACCCGTGCCCTCACACGGACGCTACCCCTAAACCGTTGTGGTACCCTCACCTGGACCCTAAACCATCCCCGTCCCCTAACCCTAACCCTAGCCCGAACCCTAACCCTAACCCTTCCCCGAAGCCCTACCCTCCCCCGACCCCTAATCCTTACCCGTAAGCTCACACTAACCCGCGCCCTCACACGTACACTTCCCCTAAACCGTTGTCGTACCCTCACCTGAACCCTAAACCGTCCCCGTCCCCTAACCCTAACCCTAGCCCGAACCCTAACCCTAACCCTTCCCCGAAGCCTGACCCTCACCCGTCCCATAATCCTAACCTGTACGCTAACACTAACCCGCGCCCTCACACGCACGCTCCCCCTAAAGCGTTGTCGGACACTCACCTGGACCCTAAACCGTCCCCGTCCCCTAACCCTAACCCTAGCCCGAACCTTAACCCTAACCCTTCCCCGAAGCCTGACCCTCACCCGTCCCCTAATCCTAACCCGTACGCTAACACTAACCAGCGCCCTCACACGCACGCTCCCCCTAAAGCGTTGTCGGACCCTCACCTGGACCCTAAACCGTCCCCGTCCCCTAACACTAACCCTAAGCCGAACCCTAACCCTAAATCTTCCCCGAAGCCTTACCCTCACCTGTCCCCTAATCCTAAATCGTACGCTCACGCTAACCCGTGCCCTCACACGGACGCTACCCCTAAACCGTTGTGGTACCCTCACCTGGACCCTAAACCATCCCCGTCCCCTAACCCTAACCCTAGCCCGAACCCTAACCCTAACCCTTCCCCGAAGCCTTACCCTCCCCCGACCCCTAATCCTTACCCGTAAGCTCACACTAACCCGCGCCCTCACACGTACACTTCCCCTAAACCGTTGTCGTACCCTCACCTGGACCCTCAACCGTCCCCGTCCCCTAACCCTAACCCTAGCCCAAACCCTAACCCTAACCCTTCTCCGAAGCCTGACCCTCTCCCGTCCCCTAATCCTAACCCGTACGCTAACACTAACCCGCGCCCTCACACGCACGCTCCGCGTAAAGCGTTGTCGGACACTCACCTGGACCCTAAACCGTCCCCGTCCCCTAACCCTAACCCTAGCCCGAAACCTAACCCTAACCCTTCCCCGAAGCCTTACCCTCACCTGTCCCCTAATCCTAACCTGTACTCTCACGCTAACCCGCGCCCTCACACGTACGGTCCCCATAAACCGTTGTCGTACCCTCACCTGGACCCTAAACCGTCCCTTCCCCTAACCCTAACCCTAGCCCTAACCCTAACCCTTCCCCGAAGCCTTACCCTCACCCGTTCCCTAATCCTAACCCGTACGCTCACACTATTCCGCGCCCTCACACGTACGCTCCCCCTAAACCGTTGTCATACCCTCACCTGGACCCTAAACCGTCCCCGTCCCCTAACCCTAACCCTAGCCCGAACCCTAACACTAACCCTTCCCCGAAGCCTTACTCTCACCCGTCCCCTAATCCTAAACCGTACGCTCATTCTAACCCGCGCCCTCACACGTATCCTCCCCCTAAACCGTTGTGGTACCCTCACCTGGACGCTGAACCGTCCCCGTCCCCTAACCCTAACCCTAGCCCGAACCCTAACCTAACACTTCGCCAAAACCTTACCCTCACCCATCCCCTAATCCTAACCCGTACGCTCACACTATCCCACGCCCTCACACGTACGCTCCCCCTAAACCTTTGTCATACACTCACCTGGACCCTAAACCGTCCCCGTTCCCTAACCCTAACCCTAGCCCGAACTCTAACCCTAACCCTTCCCCGAAGCCTTACCCTCACCTGTCCATATTCCTAACCTGTACTCTCACGCTAACCCGCGTCCTCACACGTACGCTCCCCATAAACCGTTGTCGTACCCTCACCTGGACCCTAAACCGTCCCTTCCCCTAACCCTAACCCTAGCCCTAACCCTAACCCTTCCCCGAAGCCTTACCCTCACCCGTCCCGTAATCCTAACACGTACGCTCACACTATCCTGCACCCTCACACGCACGCTCCCCGTAAAGCGTTGTCGGACACTCACCTGGACCCTAAACCGTCCCCGTGCCCTAACCCTAACCCTAGCCTGAACCCTAACACTAAACCTTCCTAGAAGCCTTACTCTCACCCGTCCCGTAATCCTAAACCGAACGCTCATACTAACCCGCCCCCTCACACGTATCTTCCCCCTAAACCGTTGTCGTACACTCACCTGGACCCTAAACCGTCCCCGTCCCCTAATCCTAACCCTAGCCCGAACCCTAACCCTAACCCTTCCCCGAAGCCTTACCCTCACCCGTCCCCTAATCCTAACCCGTACGCTCACACTATCCCGCGCCCTCACTCGTACGCTCCCCCTAAACCGTTGTCATACCCTCACCTGGACCGTAAACCGTCCCCATCCCCTAACCCTAACCCTAGCCCGAACCCTAACACTAACCCTTCCCCGAAGCCTTAATCTGACCCGTCCCCTAATCCTAAACCGTACCCTCATACTAACCAGCGCCCTCACACGCATCCTCCCCCTAAACCGTTGTGGTACCCTCACCTGGACCCTAAACCGTCCCCGTCCCCTAACCCTAACCCTAGCCCGAACCCTAACCCTAACCCTTCCCCGAAGCCTGACCCTCACCCGTCCCCTTATCCTAACCCGTAGGCTCACACTAACCTGAGCCCTCACACGCACGCTCCCCCTAAAGTGCTGTCGGACCGTCACCTGGACCCTAAACCGTCCCCGTCCCCTAACCCTAACCCTAGCCCGAACCCTAACCCTAACCCTTCCCCGAAGCCTGACTCTCACCCGTCCCCTAATCCTAACCCGTACGCTAACACTAACCCGCGCCCTCACACGCACGCTCCCCCTAAAGCGTTGTTGGACCCTCACCTGGACCCTAAACCGTCCCCGTCCCCTAACCCTAACCCTAGCCCGAACCCTAACCCTAACCCTTCCCCGAAGCCTGACCCTCACCCGTCCCCTAATCCTAACCCGTAGGCTCACACTAACGCGCGCCCTCACACGCACGCTCCCCCTAAAGCGTTGTCGGACCCTCACCTGGACCCTAAACCGTCCCCGTCCCCTAACCCTAACCCTAGCCCAAACCCTAACCCTAAACCTTCCCCGAAGCCTGACCCTCACCCGTCCCCTAATCCTAACCCGTACGCTAACACTAACCCGCACCCTCACACGTACGCTTCCCCTAAACCGTTGTCGTACCCTCACCTGGACCCTCAACTGTCCCCGTCCCCTAACACTAACCCTAGGCCGAACCCTAACCCTAACCCTTCCCCGAAGCCTTAACCTCACCAGTCCCCTAATCCTAAATCGTACGCTCATACTAACCTGCGCCCTCACACGTATCCTCGCCCTAAACCGTTGTGGTACCCTCACCTGGACCCTAAACCGTCCCCATCCCCTAACCCTAACCCTAGCCCGAACCCTAACCCTAAACCTTCCCCGAAGCCTTACCCTCAACCGTCACCTAATCCTAACCCGTACGCTCACGCTAACCCGTGCCCTCACATGGACGCTCCCCCTAAAGCGTTGTGGTACCCTCACCTGGACCCTAAACCATCCCCGTCCCCTAACCCTAACCCTAGCCCGAACCCTAACCCTAACCCTTCCACGAAGCCTTACCCTCCCCCGACCCGTAATCCTTACCCGTAAGCTCACACTAACCCGTGCCCTCACACGTACGCTTCCCCTAAACAGTTGTCGTACCCTCACCTGGACCCTCAACCGTCCCCGTCCCCTAACCCTAACCCTAGCCCGAACCCTAACCCTAACCCTTCCCCGAAGCCTTACCCTCCCCCGACCCCTAATCCTAAACCGTAGGCTCACACTAACCCGCGCCCTCACACGCACGCTCTCCCTAAAGCGTTGTCGGACCCTCACCTGGACCCTAAACCGTCCCCGTCCCCTAACCGTAACCCTAGCCCGAGCCCTAACCCTAACCCTTCCCCGAAGCCTGACCCTCACCCGTCCCCTAATCCTAACCCGTAGGCTCACACTAACCCGCACCCTCACACGCACGCTCCCCCTAAAGGGTTGTCGGACCCTCACCTGGACCCTAAACCGTCCCCGTCCCCTAACCCTAATCCTAGGCCGAAACCTAACCCTAACCCTTCCCCGAAGCCTGACCCTCACTCCTCCCCTAATCCTAACCCGTACGCTAACACTAACCCGCGCCCTCACACGCACGCTCCCCCTAAAGCGTTGTCGGACCCTCACCTGGACCCTAAACCGTCCCCGTCCCCTAACCCTAACCCTAGCCCGAACCCTAACCCTAACCCTTCCCCGAAGCATGACCCTCACCCGTCCCCTAATCCTAACCCGTACGCTAACACTAACCCGCGCCCTCACACGCACGCTCCCCCTAAAGCGTTGTCGGACCCTCACCTGAACCCTAAACCGTCCCCGTCCCCTAACCCTCGCCCGAACCCTAACCCTAACCCTTCCCCGAAGCCTGACCCTCACCCGTCCCATAATCCTAACCTGTACGCTAACACTAACCCGCGCCCTCACACGCACGCTCCCCCTAAAGCGTTGTCGGACCCTCACCTGGACCCTAAACCGTCCCCGTCCCCTAACCCTAACCCTAGCCCGAACCTTAACCCCAACCCTTCCCCGAAGCCTGACCCTCACCCGTCCCCTAATCCTAACCCGTACGCTAACACTAACCAGCGCCCTCACACGCACGCTCCCCCTAAAGCGTTGTCGGACCCTCACCTGGACCCTAAACCGTCCCCGTCCCCTAACACTAACCCTAAGCCGAACCCTAACCCTAAATCTTCCCCGAAGCCTTACCCTCACCCGTCCCCTAATCCTAAATCGTACGCTCACGCTAACCCGTGCCCTCACACGGACGCTACCCCTAAACCGTTGTGGTACCCTCACCTGGACCCTAAACCGTCCCCGTCCCCTAACCCTAACCCTAGCCCGAACCCTAACCCTAACCCTTCCCCGAAGCCTTACCCTCCCCCGACCCCTAATCCTTACCCGTAAGCTCACACTAACCCGCGCCCTCACACGTACACTTCCCCTAAACCGTTGTCGTACCCTCACCTGGACCCTCAACCGTCCCCGTCCCCTAACCCTAACCCTAGCCCAAACCCTAACCCTAACCCTTCTCCGAAGCCTGACCCTCTCCCGTCCCCTAATCCTAACCCGTACGCTAACACTAACCCGCGCCCTCACACGCACGCTCCCCGTAAAGCGTTGTCGGACACTCACCTGGACCCTAAACCGTCCCCGTCCCCTAACCCTAACCCTAGCCCGAAACCTAACCCTAACCCTTCCCCGAAGCCTTACCCTCACCTGTCCCCTAATCCTAACCTGTACTCTCACGCTAACCCGCGCCCTCACACGTACGGTCCCCATAAACCGTTGTCGTACCCTCACCTGGACCCTAAACCGTCCCTTCCCCTAACCCTAACCCTAGCCCTAACCCTAACCCTTCCCCGAAGCCTTACCCTCACCCGTTCCCTAATCCTAACCCGTACGCTCACACTATCCCGCGCCCTCACACGTACGCTCCCCCTAAACCGTTGTCATACCCTCACCTGGACCCTAAACCGTCCCCGTCCCCTAACCCTAACCCTAGCCCGAACCCTAACACTAACCCTTCCCCGAAGCCTTACTCTCACCCGTCCCCTAATCCTAAACCGTACGCTCATTCTAACCCGCGCCCTCACACGTATCCTCCCCCTAAACCGTTGTGGTACCCTCACCTGGACGCTGAACCGTCCCCGTCCCCTAACCCTAACCCTAGCCCGAACCCTAACCTAACACTTCGCCAAAGCCTTACCCTCACCCATCCCCTAATCCTAACCCGTACGCTCACACTATCCCACGCCCTCACACGTACGCTCCCCCTAAACCTTTGTCATACCCTCACCTGGACCCTAAACCGTCCCCGTTCCCTAACCCTAACTCTAGCCCGAACTCTAACCCTAACCCTTCCCCGAAGCCTTACCCTCACCTGTCCATATTCCTAACCTGTACTCTCACGCTAACCCGCGTCCTCACACGTACGCTCCCCATAAACTGTTGTCGTACCCTCACCTGGACCCTAAACCGTCCCTTCCCCTAACCCTAACCCTAGCCCTAACCCTAACCCTTCCCCGAAGCCTTACCCTCACCCGTCCCGTAATCCTAACACGTACGCTCACACTATCCTGCGCCCTCACACGTACGCTCCCCCTAAACCGTTGTCATACCCTCACAGGGACCCTAAACCATCCCCGTCACCTAACCCTAACCCTAGCCCGAACTCTGAACCTAACACTTCCCCGAAGCCTTACCCTCCCCCGTCCCCTAATCCTAAACCGTACTCTCACACTAACCCGCGCCCTCACACGTACGCTCCCCCTAAACCGTTGTCGTACCCTCACCAGGACCCTAAACCGTCCCCGTGCCCTAACCCTAACCCTAGCCTGAAGCCTAACACTAACCCTTCCCCGAAGCCTGACCCTCACCCGTCCCCTAATCCTAACCCGTAGGCTCACACTAACCCGCACCCTCACACGCACGCTCCCCCTAAAGGGTTGTCGGACCCTCACCTGGACCCTAAACCGTCCCCGTCCCCTAAACCTAATCCTAGGCCGAAACCTAACCCTAACCCTTCCCCGAAGCCTGACCCTCACTCCTCCCCTAATCCTAACCCGTACGCTAACACTAACCCGCGCCCTCACACGCACGCTCCCCCTAAAGCGTTGTCGGACCCTCACCTGGACCCTAAACCGTCCCCGTCCCCTAACCCTAACCCTAGCCCGAACCCTAACCCTAACCCTTCCCCGAAGCCTGACCCTCACCCGTCCCCTAATCCTAACCCGTACGCTAACACTAACCCACGCCCTCACACGCACGCTCCCCCTAAAGCGTTGTCGGACCCTCACCTGAACCCTAAAGCGTCCCCGTCCCCTAACCCTCGCCCGAACCCTAACCCTAACCCTTCCCCGAAGCCTGACCCTCACCCGTCCCATAATCCTAACCTGTACGCTAACACTAACCCGCGCCCTCACACGCACGCTCCCCCTAAAGTGTTGTCGGACCCTCACCTGGACCCTAAACCGTCCCCGTCCCCTAACCCTAACCCTAGCCCGAACCTTAACCCCAACACTTCCCCGAAGCCTGACCCTCACCCGTCCCCTAATCCTAACCCGTACGCTAACACTAACCAGCGCCCTCACACGCACGCTCCCCCTAAAGCGTTGTCGGACCCTCACCTGGACCCTAAACCGTCCCCGTCCCCTAACACTAACCCTAAGCCGAACCCTAACCCTAAATCTTCCCCGAAGCCTTACCCTCACCCGTCCCCTAATCCTAAATCGTACGCTCACGCTAACCCGTGCCCTCACACGGACGCTACCCCTAAACCGTTGTGGTACCCTCACCTGGACCCTAAACCGTCCCCGTCCCCTAACCCTAACCCTAGCCCGAACCCTAACCCTAACCCTTCCCCGAAGCCTTACCCTCCCCCGACCCCTAATCCTTACCCGTAAGCTCACACTAACCCGCGCCCTCACACGTACACTTCCCCTAAACCGTTGTCGTACCCTCACCTGGACCCTCAACCGTCCCCGTCCCCTAACCCTAACCCTAGCCCAAACCCTAACCCTAACCCTTCTCCGAAGCCTGACCCTCTCCCGTCCCCTAATCCTAACCCGTACGCTAACACTAACCCGCGCCCTCACACGCACGCTCCCCGTAAAGCGTTGTCGGACACTCACCTGGACCCTAAACCGTCCCCGTCCCCTAACCCTAACCCTAGCCCGAAACCTAACCCTAACACTTCCCCGAAGCCTTACCCTCACCTGTCCCCTAATCCTAACCTGTACTCTCACGCTAACCCGCGCCCTCACACGTACGGTCCCCATAAACCGTTGTCGTACCCTCACCTGGACCCTAAACCGTCCCTTCCCCTAACCCTAACCGTAGCCCTAACCCTAACCCTTCCCCGAAGCCTTACCCTCACCCGTTCCCTAATCCTAACCCGTACGCTCACACTATCCCGCGCCCTCACACGTACGCTCCCCCTAAACCGTTGTCATACCCTCACCTGGACCCTAAACCGTCCCCGTCCCCTAACCCTAACCCTAGCCCGAACCCTAACACTAACCCTTCCCCGAAGCCTTACTCTCACCCGTCCCCTAATCCTAAACCGTACGCTCATTCTAACACGCGCCCTCACACGTATCCTCCCCCTAAACCGTTGTGGTACCCTCACCTGGACGCTGAACCGTCCCCGTCCCCTAACCCTAACCCTAGCCCGAACCCTAACCTAACACTTCGCCAAAGCCTTACCCTCACCCATCCCCTAATCCTAACCCGTACGCTCACACTATCCCACGCCCTCACACGTACGCTCCCCCTAAACCTTTGTCATACCCTCACCTGGACCCTAAACCGTCCCCGTTCCCTAACCCTAACCCTAGCCCGAACTCTAACCCTAACCCTTCCCCGAAGCCTTACCCTCACCTGTCCATATTCCTAACCTGTACTCTCACGCTAACCCGCGTCCTCACACGTACGCTCCCCATAAACCGTTGTCGTACCCTCACCTGGACCCTAAACCGTCCCTTCCCCTAACCCTAACCCTAGCCCTAACCCTAACCCTTCCCCGAAGCCTTACCCTCACCCGTCCCGTAATCCTAACACGGACGCTCACACTATCCTGCGCCCTCACACGTACGCTCCCCCTAAACCGTTGTCATACCCTCACAGGGACCCTAAACCATCCCCGTCACCTAACCCTAACCCTAGCCCGAACTCTGAACCTAACACTTCCCCGAAGCCTTACCCTCCCCCGTCCCCTAATCCTAAACCGTACGCTCACACTAACCCGCGCCCTCACACGCACGCTCTCCCTAAAGCGTTGTCGGACCCTCACCTGGACCCTAAACCGTCCCCGTCCCCTAACCGTAACCCTAGCCCGAACCCTAACCCTAACCCTTCCCCGAAGCCTGACCCTCACCCGTCCCATAATCCTAACCCGTACGCTAACACTAACCCGCGCCCTCACATGCACGCTCCCCGTAAAGCGTTGTCGGACCCTCACCTGGACCCTAAACCGTCCCCGTCCCCTAACCCTAACCCTAGCCCGAACCCTAACCCTAACCCTTCCCCGAAGCCTGACCCTCACCCGTCCCCTAATCCTAACCCGTACGCTAACACTAACGCGCGCCCTCTCACGCACGCTCCCCCTAAAGCGTTGTCGGACCCTCACATGGACCCTAAACCGTCCCCATCCCCTAACCCTAACCCTAGCCCGAGCCCTAACCCTAACCCTTCCCCGAAGCCTGACCCTCACCCGTCCCCTAATCCTAACCCGTAGGCTCACACTAACCCGCACCCTCACACGCACGCTCCCCCTAAAGGGTTGTCGGACCCTCACCTGGACCCTAAACCGTCCCCGTCCCCTAACCCTAATCCTAGGCCGAAACCTAACCCTAACCCTTCCCCGAAGCCTGACCCTCACCCGTCCCCTAATCCTAACCCGTACGCTAACACTAACCCGCGCCCTCACACGCACGCTCCCCCTAAAGCGTTGTCGGACCCTCACCTGAAACCTAAACCGTCCCCGTCCCCTAACCCTCGCCCGAACCCTAACCCTAACCCTTCCCCGAAGCCTGACCCTCACCCGTCCCATAATCCTAACCTGTACGCTAACACTAACCCGCGCCCTCACACGCACGCTCCCCCTAAAGCGTTGTCGGACCCTCACCTGGACCCTAAACCGTCCCCGTCCCCTAACCCTAACCCTAGCCCGAACCTTAACCCCAAACCTTCCCCGAAGCCTGACCCTCACCCGTCCCCTAATCCTAACCCGTACGCTAACACTAACCAGCGCCCTCACACGCACGCTCCCCCTAAAGCGTTGTCGGACCCTCACCTGGACCCTAAACCGTCCCCGTCCCCTAACACTAACCCTAAGCCGAACCCTAACCCTAAATCTTCCCCGAAGCCTTACCCTCACCCGTCCCATAATCCTAAATCGTACGCTCACGCTAACCCGTGCCCTCACACGGACGCTACCACTAAACCGTTGTGGTACCCTCACCTGGACCCTAAACCATCCCCGTCCCCTAACCCTAACCCTAGCCCGAACCCTAACCCTAACCCTTCCCCGAAGCCTTACCCTCCCCCGACCCCTAATCCTTACCCATAAGCTCACACTAACCCGCGCCCTCACACGTACACTTCCCCTAAACCGTTGTCGTACCCTCACCTGGACCCTCAACCGTCCCCGTCCCCTAACCCTAACCCTAGCCCAAACCCTAACCCTAACCCTTCTCCGAAGCCTGACCCTCTCCCGTCCCCTAATCCTAACCCGTACGCTAACACTAACCCGCGCCCTCACACGCACGCTCCCCGTAAAGCGTTGTCGGACCCTCACCTGGACCCTAAACCGTCCCCGTCCCCTAACCCTAACCCTAGCCCGAACCCTAACCCTAACCCTTCCCAGAAGCCTGACCCTCACCCGTCCCCTATCCTAACCCGTACGCTAACACTAACCAGCGCCCTCACACGCACGCTCCCCCTAAAGCGTTGTCGGAACCTCACCTGGACCCTAAACCGTCCCCGTCCCCTAACACTAACCCTAAGCCGAACCCTAACCCTAAATCTTCCCCGAAGCCTTACCCTCACCCGTCCCATAATCCTAAATCGTACGCTCACGCTAACCCGTGCCCTCACACGGACGCTACCCCTAAACCGTTGTGGTACCCTCACCTGGACCCTAAACCATCCCCGTCCCCTAACCCTAACCCTAGCCCGAACCCTAACCCTAACCCTTCCCCGAAGCCCCACCCTCCCCCGACCCCTAATCCTTACCCGTAAGCTCACACTAACCCGCGCCCTCACACGTACTCTTCCCCTAAACCGTTGTCGTACCCTCACCTGAACCCTAAACCGTCCCCGTCCCCTAACCCTAACCCTAGCCCGAACCCTAACCCTAACCCTTCCCCGAAGCCTGACCCTCACCCGTCCCATAATCCTAACCTGTACGCTAACACTAACCCGCGCCCTCACACGCACGCTCCCCCTAAAGCGTTGTCGGACACTCACCTGGACCCTAAACCGTCCCCGTCCCCTAACCCTAACCCTAGCCCGAACCTTAACCCTAACCCTTCCCCGAAGCCTGACCCTCACCCGTCCCCTAATCCTAACCCGTACGCTAACACTAACCAGCGCCCTCACACGCACGCTCCCCCTAAAGCGTTGTCGGACCCTCACCTGGACCCTAAGCCGTCCCCGTCCCCTAACACTAACCCTAAGCCGAACCCTAACCCTAAATCTTCCCCGAAGCCTTACCCTCACCCGTCCCCTAATCCTAAATCGTACGCTCACGCTAACCCGTGCCCTCACACGGACGCTACCCCTAAACCGTTGTGGTACCCTCACCTGGACCCTAAACCATCCCCGTCCCCTAACCCTAACCCTAGCCCGAACCCTAACCCTAACCCTTCCCCGAAGCCTTACCCTCCCCCGACCCCTAATCCTTACCCGAAAGCTCACACTAACCCGCGCCCTCACACGTACACTTCCCCTAAAACGTTGTTGTACCCTCACCTGGACCCTCAACCGTCCCCGTCCCCTAACCCTAACCCTAGCCCAAACCCTAACCCTAACCCTTCTCCGAAGCCTGACCCTCTCCCGTCCCCTAATCCTAACCCGTACGCTAACACTAACCCGCGCCCTCACACGCACGCTCCCCGTAAAGCGTTGTCGGACACTCACCTGGACCCTAAACCGTCCCCGTCCCCTAACCCTAACCCTAGCCCGAAACCTAACCCTAACACTTCCCCGAAGCCTTACCCTCACCTGTCCCCTAATCCTAACCTGTACTCTCACGCTAACCCGCGCCCTCACACGTACGGTCCCCATAAACCGTTGTCGTACCCTCACCTGGACCCTAAACCGTCCCTTCCCCTAACCCTAACCCTAGCCCTAACCCTAACCCTTCCCCGAAGCCTTACCCTCACCCATTCCCTAATCCTAACCCGTACGCTCACACTATCCCGCGCCCTCACACGTACGCTCCCCCTAAACCGTTGTCATACCCTCACCTGGACCCTAAACCGTCCCCGTCCCCTAACCCTAACCCTAGCCCGAACCCTAACACTACCCCTTCCCCGAAGCCTTACTCTCACCCATCCCCTAATCCTAAACCGTACGCTCATTCTAACCCGCGCCCTCACACGTATCCTCCCCCTAAACCGTTGTGGTACCCTCACCTGGACGCTGAACCGTCCCCGTCCCCTAACCCTAACCCTAGCCCAAACCCTAACCCTAACACTTTCCCAAAGCCTGACCCTCACCCGTCCCCTAATCCTAACCCGTACGCTAACACTAACCCGCGCCCTCACACGCACGCTCCCCCTAAAGCGTTGTCGGACCCTAACCTGGACCCTAAACCGTCCCCGTCCCCTAACCCTAACCCTAGCCCGAACCCTAACCCTAACCCTTCCCCGAAGCCTGACCCTCACCCGTCCCGTAATCCTAACCCGTACGCTAACACTAACCCGCGCCCTCACACGCACGGTCCCCCTAAAGCGTTGTCGGACCCTCACCTGGACCCTCAACTGTCCCCGTCCCCTAACACTAACCCTAGCCCGAACCCTAACCCTAACCCTTCCCCGAAGCCTTAACCTCACCAGTCCCCTAATCCTAAATCGTACGCTCATACTAACCTGCGCCCTCACACGTATCCTCGCCCTAAACCGTTGTGGTACCCTCACCTGGACCCTAAACCGTCCCCATCCCCAAACCCTAACCCTAGCCCGAACCCTAACCCTAAACCTTCCCCGAAGCCTTACCCTCAACCGTCACCTAACCCTAACCCGTACGCTCACGCTAACCCGTGCCCTCACACGGACGCTCCCCCTAAAGCGTTGTGGTACCCTCACCTGGACCCTAAACCATCCCCGTCCCCTAACCCTAACCCTAGCCCGAACCCTAACCCTAACCCTTCCACGAAGCCTTACCCTCCCCCGACCCGTAATCCTTACCCGTAAGCTCACACTAACCCGCGCCCTCACACGTACGCTTCCCCTAAACAGTTGTCGTACCCTCACCTGGACCCTCAACCATCCCCGTCCCCTAACCCTAACCCTAGCCCGAACCCTAACGCTAACCCTTCCCCGAAGCCTTACCCTCCCCCGACCCCTAATCCTAACCCGTAGGCTCACACTAACCCGCGCCCTCACACGCACGCTCTCCCTAAAGCGTTGTCGGACCCTCACCTGGACCCTAAACCGTCCCCGTCCCCTAACCCTAACACTAGCCAGAACCCTAACCCTAACCCTTCCCCGAAGCCTGACCCTCACCCGTCCCCTAATCCTAACTCGTACGCTAACATTAACCCGCGCCCTCACACGCACGCTCCCCCGAAAGCGTTGTCGGACCCTCACCTGGACCCTAAACCGTCCCCGTCCCCTAACCGTAACCCTAGCCCGAACCCTAACCCTAACCCTTCCCCGAAGCCTGACCCTCACCCGTCCCCTAATCCTAACCCGTACGCTAACACTAACCCGCGCCCTCACATGCACGCTCCCCGTAAAGCGTTGTCGGACCCTCACCTGGACCCTAAACCGTCCCCGTCCCCTAACCCTTACCCTAGCCCGAACCCTAACCCTAACCCTTCCCCGAAGCCTGACCCTCACCCGTCCCCTAATCCTAACCCGTACGCTAACACTAACGCGCGCCCTCTCACGCACGCTCCCCCTAAAGCGTTGTCGGACCCTCACCTGGACCCTAAACCGTCCCCATCCCCTAACCCTAACCCTAGCCCGAGCCCTAACCCTAACCCTTCCCCGAAGCCTGACCCTCACCCGTCCCCTAATCCTAACCCGTAGGCTCACACTAACCCGCACCCTCACACGCACGCTCCCCCTAAAGGGTTGTCGGAACCTCACCTGGACCCTAAACCGTCCCCGTCCCCTAACCCTAACCCTAGCCCGAACCCTAACCCTAACCCTTCCCTGAAGCCTGACCCTCACCCGTCCCCTAATCCTAACCCGTACGCTAACACTAACCCACGCCCTCACACGCACGCTCCCCCTAAAGCGTTGTCGGACCCTCACCTGAACCCTAAACCGTCCCCGTCCCCTAACCCTAACCCTAGCCCGAACCCTAACCCTAACCCTTCCCCGAAGCCTGACCCTCACCCGTCCCATAATCCTAACCTGTACGCTAACACTAACCCGCGCCCTCACACGCACGCTCCCCCTAAAGCGTTGTCGGACCCTCACCTGGACCCTAAACCGTCCCCGTCCCCTAACCCTAACCCTAGCCCGAACCCTAACCCTAACCCTTCCCCGAAGCCTGACCCTCACCCGTCCCCTAATCCTAACCCGTACGCTAACACTAACCAGCGCCCTCACACGCACGCTCCCCCTAAAGCGTTGTCGGACCCTCACCTGGACCCTAAACCGTCCCCGTCCCCTAACACTAACCCTAAGCCGAACCCTAACCCTAAATCTTCCCCGAAGCCTTACGCTCACCCGTCACCTAATCCTAAATCGTACGCTCACGCTAACCCGTGCCCTCACACGGACGCTACCCGTAAACCGTTGTGGTACCCTCACCTGGACCCTAAACCATCCCCGTCCCCTAACCCTAACCCTAGCCCGAACCCTAACCCTAACCCTTCCCCGAAGCCTTACCCTCCCCCGACCCCTAATCCTTACCCGTAAGCTCACACTAACCCGCGCCCTCACACGTACACTTCCCCTAAACCGTTGTCGTACCCTCACCTGGACCCTCAACCGTCCCCGTCCCCTAACCCTAACCCTAGCCCAAACCCTAACCCTAACCCTTCTCCGAAGCCTGACCCTCTCCCGTCCCCTAATCCTAAACCGTACGCTCATTCTAACCCGCGCCCTCACACGTATCCTCCCCCTAAACCGTTGTGGTACCCTCACCTGGACGCTGAACCGTCCCCGTCCCCTAACCCTAACCCTAGCCCGAACCCTAACCTAACACTTCGCCAAAGCCTTACCCTCACCCATCCCCTAATCCTAACCCGTACGCTCACACTATCCCACGCCCTCACACGTACGCTCCCCCTAAACCTTTGTCATACCCTCACCTGGACCCTAAACCGTCCCCGTTCCCTAACCCTAACCCTAGCCCGAACTCTAACCCTAACCCTTCCCCGAAGCCTTACCCTCACCTGTCCATATTCCTAACCTGTACTCTCACGCTAACCCGCGTCCTCACACGTACGCTCCCCATAAACCGTTGTCGTACCCTCACATGGACCCTAAACCGTCCCTTCCCCTAACCCTAACCCTAGCCCTAACCCTAACCCTTCCCCGAAGCCTTACCCTCACCCGTCCCGTAATCCTAACACGTACGCTCACACTATCCTGCGCCCTCACACGTACGCTCCCCCTAAACCGTTGTCATACCCTCACAGGGACCCTAAACCATCCCCGTCACCTAACCCTAACCCTAGCCCGAACTCTAAACCTAACACTTCCCCGAAGCCTTACCCTCCCCCGTCCCCTAATCCTAAACCGTACGCTCCCACTAACCCGCGCCCTCACACGCACGCTCCCCCTAAAGTGTTGTCGGACCCTCACCTGGACCCTAAACCGTCCCCGTCCCCTAACCCTAACCCTAGGCCGAAACCTAACCCTAACCCTTCCCCGAAGCCTGACCCTCACTCCTCCCCTAATCCTAACCCGTACGCTAACACTAACCCGCACCCTCACACGTACGCTTCCCCTAAACCGTTGTGGTACCCTCACCTGGACCCTAAACTGTCCCCGTCCCCTAACCCTAACCCTAGCCCGAACCCTAACCCTAACCCTTCTCCGAAGCCTGACCCTCACCCGTCCCCTTATCCTAACCCGTAGGCTCACACTAACCTGAGCCCTCACACGCACGCTCCCCCTAAAGTGCTGTCGGACCGTCACCTGGACCCTAAACCGTCCCCGTCCCCTAACCCTAACCCTAGCCCGAACCCTAACCCTAACCCTTCCCCGAAGCCTGACCCTCACCTGTCCCCTAATCCTAACCCGTACGCTAACACTAACCCGCGCCCTCATACGCACGCTCCCCCTAAAGCGTTGTCGGACCCTCACCTGAACCCTAAACCGTCCCCGTCCCCTAACCCTAACCCTAGCCCGAACCCTAACCCTAACCCTTCCCCGAAGCCTGACACTCACCCGTCCCATAATCCTAACCCGTACGCTAACACTAACGCGCGCCCTCTCACGCACGCTCCCCCTAAAGCGTTGTCGGACACTCACCTGGACCCTAAACCGTCCCCGTCCCCTAACCCTAACCCTAGCCCGAACCCTAACCCTAACCCTTCCCCGAAGCCTTACCCTCCCCCGACCCCTAATCCTTACCTGTAAGCTCACACTAACCCGCGCCCTCACACGTACACTTCCCCTAAACCGTTGTCGTACCCTCACCTGGACCCTCAACCGTCCCCGTCCCCTAACCCTAACCCTAGCCCAAACCCTAACCCTAACCCTTCTCCGAAGCCTGACCCTCTCCCGTCCCTTAATCCTAACCCGTACGCTAACACTAACCCGCGCCCTCACACGCACGCTCCCGGTAAAGCGTTGTCGGACACTCACCTGGACCCTAAACCGTCCCCGTCCCCTAACCCTAACCCTAGCCCGAAACCTAACCCTAACCCTTCCCCGAAGCCTTACCCTCACCTGTCCCCTAATCCTAACCTGTACTCTCACGCTAACCCGCGCCCTCACACGTACGGTCCCCATAAACCGTTGTCGTACCCTCACCTGGACCCTAAACCGTCCCTTCCCCTAACCCTAACCCTACCCCTAACCCTAACACTTCCCCGAAGCCTTACCCTCACCCGTTCCCTAATCCTAACCCGTACGCTCACACTATCCCGCGCCCTCACACGTACGCTCCCCCTAAACCGTTGTCATACCCTCACCTGGACCCTAAACCGTCCCCGTCCCCTAACCCTAACGCTAGCCCGAACCCTAACACTAACCCTTCCCCGAAGACTTACTCTCACCCGTCCCCTAATCCTAAACCGTACGCTCATTCTAACCCGCGCCCTCACACGTATCCTCCCCCTAAACCGTTGTGGTACCCTCACCTGGACGCTGAACCGTCCCCGTCCCCTAACCCTAACCCTAGCCCGAACCCTAACCTAACACTTCGCCAAAGCCTTACCCTCACCCATCCCCTAATCCTAACCCGTACGCTCACACTATCCCACGCCCTCACACGTACGCTCCCCCTAAACCTTTGTCATACCCTCACCTGGATCCTAAACCGTCCCCGTTCCCTAACCCTAACCCTAGCCCAAACTCTAACCCTAACCCTTCCCCGAAGCCTTACCCTCACCTGTCCATATTCCTAACCTGTACTCTCACGCTAACCCGCGTCCTCACACGTACGCTCCCCATAAACCGTTGTCGTACCCTCACCTGGACCCTAAACCGTCCCTTCCCCTAACCCTAACCCTAGCCCTAACCCTAACCCTTCCCCGAAGCCTTACCCTCACCCGTCCCGTAATCCTAACACGTACGCTCACACTATCCTGCGCCCTCACACGTACGCTCCCCCTAAACCGTTGTCATACCCTCACAGGGACCCTAAACCATCCCCGTCACCTAACCCTAACCCTAGCCCGAACTCTGAACCTAACACTTCCCCGAAGCCTTACCCTCCCCCGTCCCCTAATCCTAAACCGTACGCTCACACTAACCCGCGCCCTCACACGTACGCTCCCCCTAAACCGTTGTCGTACCCTCACCAGGACCCTAAACCGTCCCCGTGCCCTAACCCTAACCCTAGCCTGAAGCCTAACACTAACCCTTCCCCGAAGCCTGACCCTCACCCGTCCCCTAATCCTAACCCGTACGCTCAAACTAACCCACGCCCTCACATGAACGCTCCCCCTAAACCGTTGTCGTAATTTCACCTGGACCCTAAACCGTCCCCGTGCCCTAACCCTAACCCTAGCCTGAACCCTAACACTAAACCTTCCTAGAAGCCTTACTCTCACCCGTCCCGTAATCCTAAACCGAACGCTCATACTAACCCGCCCCCTCACACGTATCCTCCCCCTAAACCGTTGTCGTACACTCACCTGGACCCTAAACCGTCCCCGTCCCCTAATCCTAACCCTAGCCCGAACCCTAACCCTAACCCTTCCCCGAAGCCTTACCCTCACCCGTCCCCTAATCCTAACCCGTACGCTCACACTATCCCGTGCCCTCACTCGTACGCTCCCCCTAAACCGTTGTCATACACTCACCTGGACCGTAAACCGTCCCCATCCCCTAACCCTAACCCTAGCCCGAACCCTAACACTAACCCTTCCCCGAAGCCTTAATCTGACCCGTCCCCTAATCCTAAACCATACCCTCATACTAACCAGCGCCCTCACACGCATCCTCCCCCTAAACCGTTGTGGTACCCTCACCTGGACCCTAAACTGTCCCCGTCCCCTAACCCTAACCCTAGCCCGAACCCTAACCCTAACCCTTCCCCGAAGCCTGACCCTCACCCGTCCCCTTATCCTAACCCGTAGGCTCACACTAACCTGAGCCCTCACACGCACGCTCCCCCTAAAGTGCTGTCGGACCGTCACCTGGACCCTAAACCGTCCCCGTCCCCTAACCCTAACCCTAGCCCGAACCCTAACCCTAACCCTTCCCCGAAGCCTGACCCTCACCCGTCCCCTAATCCTAACCCGTACGCTAACACTAAACCGCGCCCTCACACGCACGCTCCCCCTAAAGCGTTGTTGGACCCTCACCTGGACCCTAAACCGTCCCCGTCCCCTAACCCTAACCCTAGCCCGAACCCTAACCCTAACCCTTCCCCGAAGCCTGACCCTCACCCGTCCCCTAATCCTAACCCGTAGGCTCACACTAACGCGCGCCCTCACACGCACGCTACCCCTAAAGCGTTGTCGGACCCTCACCTGGACCCTAAACCGTCCCCGTCCCCTAACCCTAACCCTAGCCCAAACCCTAACCCTAAACCTTCCCCGAAGCCTGACCCTCACCCGTCCCCTAATCCTAACCCGTACGCTAACACTAACCCGCACCCTCACACGTACGCTTCCCCTAAACCGTTGTCGTACCCTCACCTGGACCCTCAACTGTCCCCGTCCCCTAACACTAACCCTAGGCCGAACCCTAACCCTAACCCTTCCCCGAAGCCTTAACCTCACCAGTCCCCTAATCCTAAATCGTACGCTCATACTAACCTGCGCCCTCACACGTATCCTCGCCCTAAACCGTTGTGGTACCCTCACCTGGACCCTAAACCGTCCCCATCCCCTAACCCTAACCCTAGCCCGAACCCTAACCCTAAACCTTCCCCGAAGCCTTACCCTCAACCGTCACCTAATCCTAACCCGTACGCTCACGCTAACCCGTGCCCTCACACGGACGCTCCCCCTAAAGCGTTGTGGTACCCTCACCTGGACCCTAAACCATCCCCGTCCCCTAACCCTAACCCTAGCCCGAACCCTAACCCTAACCCTTCCCCGAAGCCTTACCCTCTCCCGACCCGTAATCCTTACCCGTAAGCTCACACTAACCCGCGCCCTCACACGTACGCTTCCCCTAAACAGTTGTCGTACCCTCACCTGGACCCTCAACCGTCCCCGTCCCCTAACCCTAACCCTAGCCCGAACCCTAACCCTAACCCTTCCCCGAAGACTTACCCTCCCCCGACCCCTAATCCTAACCCGTAGGCTCACACTAACCCGCGCCCTCACACGCACGCTCTCCCTAAAGCGTTGTCGGACCCTCACCTGGACCCTAAACCGTCCCCGTCCCCTAACCCTAACCCTAGCCAGAACCCTAACCCTAACCCTTCCCCGAAGCCTGACCCTCACCCGTCCCCTAATCCTAACTCGTACGCTAACATTAACCCGCGCCCTCACACGCACGCTCCCCCTAAAGCGTTGTCGGACCCTCACCTGGACCCTAAACCGTCCCCGTCCCCTAACCGTAACCCTAGCCCGAACCCTAACCCTAACCCTTCCCCGAAGCCTGACCCTCACCCGTCCCCTAATCCTAACCCGTACGCTAACACTAACCCGCGCCCTCACATGCACGCTCACCGTAAAGCGTTGTCGGACCCTCACCTGGACCCTAAACCGTCCCCGTCCCCTAACCCTAACCCTAGCCCGAACCCTAACCCTAACCCTTCCCCGAAGCCTGACCCTCACCCGTCCCCTAATCCTAACCCGTACGCTAACACTAACGCGCGCCCTCTCACGCACGCTCCCCCTAAAGCGTTGTCGGACCCTCACCTGGACCCTAAACCGTCCCCATCCCCTAACCCTAACCCTAGCCCGAGCCCTAACCCTAACCCTTCCCCGAAGCCTGACCCTCACCCGTCCCCTAATCCTAACCCGTAGGCTCACACTAACCCGCACCCTCACACGCACGCTCCCCCTAAAGGGTTGTCGGACCCTCACCTGGACCCTAAACCGTCCCCGTCCCCTAACCCTAATCCTAGGCCGAAACCTAACCCTAACCCTTCCCCGAAGCCTGACCCTCACTCCTCCCCTAATCCTAACGCGTACGCTAACACTAACCCGCGCCCTCACACGCACGCTCCCCCTAAAGCGTTGTCGGACCCTCACCTGGACCCTAAACCGTCCCCGTCCCCTAACCCTAACCCTAGCCCGAACCCTAACCCTAACCCTTCCCCGAAGTCTGACCCTCACCCGTCCCCTAATCCTAAATCGTACGCTCACGCTAACCCGTGCCCTCACACGGATGCTACCCCTAAACCATTGTGGTACCCTCACCTTGACCCTAAACCATCCCCGTCCCCTAACCCTAACCCTAGCCAGAACCCTAACCCTAACCCTTCCCCGAAGCCTTACCCTCCCCCGACCCCTAATCCTTACCCGTAAGCTCACACTAACCCGCGCCCTCACACGTACACTTCCCCTAAACCGTTGTCGTACCCTCACCTGAACCCTAAACCGTCCCCGTCCCCTAACCCTAACCCTAGCCCGAACCCTAACCCTAACCCTTCCCCGAAGCCTGACCCTCACCCGTCCCATAATCCTAACCTGTACGCTAACACTAACCCACGCCCTCACACGCACGCTCCCCCTAAAGCGTTGTCGGACCCTCACCTGGACCCTAAACCGTCCCCGTCCCCTAACCCTAACCCTAGCCCGAACCCTAACCCTAACCCTTCCCCGAAGCCTGACCCTCACCCTTCCCCTAATCCTAACCCGTACGCTAACACTAACCAGCGCCCTCACACGCACGCTCCCCCTAAAGCGTTGTCGGACCCTCACCTGGACCCTAAACCGTCCCCGTCCCCTAACACTAACCCTAAGCCGAACCCTAACCCTAAATCTTCCCCGAAGCCTTACCCTCACCCGTCCCCTAATCCTAAATCGTACGCTCACGCTAACCCGTGCCCTCACACGGACGCTACCCCTAAACCGTTGTGGTACCCTCACCTGGACCCTAAACCGTCCCCGTCCCCTAACCCTAACCCTAGCCCGAACCCTAACCCTAACCCTTCCCCGAAGCCTGACCCTCCCCCGACCCCTAATCCTTACCCGTAAGCTCACACTAACCCGCGCCCTCACACGTACACTTCCCCTAAACCGTTGTCGTACACTCACCTGGACCCTCAACCGTCCCCGTCCCCTAACCCTAACCCTAGCCTGAACCCTAACCCTAACCCTTCCCCGAAGCCTGACCCTCACCCGTCCCCTAATCCTAACCCGTACGCTAACACTAACCCGCGCCCTCACACGCACGCTCCCCCTAAACCTTTGTCATACCCTCACCTGGACCCTAAACCGTCCCCGTTCCCTAACCCTAACCCTAGCCCGAACTCTAACCCTAACCCTTCCCCGAAGCCTTACCCTCACCTGTCCATATTCCTAACCTGTACTCTCACGCTAACCCGCGTCCTCACACGTACGCTCCCCATAAACCGTTGTCGTACCCTCACCTGAACCCTAAACCGTCCCTTCCCCTAACCCTAACCCTAGCCCTAACCCTAACCCTTCCCCGAAGCCTTACCCTCACCCGTCCCGTAATCCTAACACGTACGCTCACACTATCCTGCGCCCTCACACGTACGCTCCCCCTAAACCGTTGTCATACCCTCACAGGGACCCTAAACCATCCCCGTCACCTAACCCTAACCCTAGCCCGAACTCTGAACCTAACACTTCCCCGAAGCCTTACCCTCCCCCGTCCCCTAATCCTAAACCGTACGCTCACACTAACCCGCGCCCTCACACGTACGCTCCCCCTAAACCGTTGTCGTACCCTCACCAGGACCCTAAACCGTCCCCGTGCCCTAACCCTAACCCTAGCCTGAAGCCTAACACTAACCCTTCCCCGAAGCCTTACCCTCACCCGTCCCCTAATCCTAACCCGTACGCTCAAACTAACCCACGCCCTCACATGAACGCTCCCCCTAAACCGTTGTCGTAATTTCACCTGGACCCTAAACCGTCCCCGTGCCCTAACCCTAACCCTAGCCTGAACCCTAACACTAAACCTTCCTAGAAGCCTTACTCTCACCCGTCCCGTAATCCTAAACCGAACGCTCATACTAACCCGCCCCCTCACACGTATCCTCCCCCTAAACCGTTGTCGTACACTCACCTGGACCCTAAACCGTCCCCGTCCCCTAACCCTAACCCTAGCCCGAACCCTAACACTAACCCTTCCCCGAAGCCTTAATCTGACCCGTCCCCTAATCCTAAACCGTACCCTCATACTAACCAGCGCCCTCACACGCATCCTCCCCCTAAACCGTTGTGGTACCCTCACCTGGACCCTAAACCGTCCCCGTCCCCTAACCCTAACCCTAGCCCGAACCCTAACCCTAACCCTTCCCCGAAGCCTGACCCTCACCCGTCCCCTTATCCTAACCCGTAGGCTCACACTAACCTGAGCCCTCATACGCACGCTCCCCCTAAAGTGCTGTCGGACCGTCACCTGGACCCTAAACCGTCCCCGTCCCCTAACCCTAACCCTAGCCCGAACCCTAACCCTAACCCTTCCCCGAAGCCTGACCCTCACCCGTCCCCTAATCCTAACCCGTACGCTAACACTAACCCGCGCCCTCACACGCACGCTCCCCCTAAAGCGTTGTCGGACCCTCACCTGGACCCTAAACCGTCCCCGTCCCCTAACCCTAACCCTAGCCCGAACCCTAACCCTAACCCTTCCCCGAAGCCTGACCCTCACCCGTCCCCTAATCCTAACCCGTAGGCTCACACTAACGCGCGCCCTCACACGCACGCTACCCCTAAAGCGTTGTCGGACCCTCACCTGGACCCTAAACCGTCCCCGTCCCCTAACCCTAACCCTAGCCCAAACCCTAACCCTAAACCTTCCCCGAAGCCTGACCCTCACCCGTCCCCTAATCCTAACCCGTACGCTAACACTAACCCGCACCCTCACACGTACGCTTCCCCTAAACCGTTGTCGTACCCTCACCTGGACCCTCAACTGTCCCTGTCCCCTAACACTAACCCTAGGCCGAACCCTAACCCTAACCCTTCCCCGAAGCCTTAACCTCACCAGTCCCCTAATCCTAAATCGTACGCTCATACTAACCTGCGCCCTCACACGTATCCTCGCCCTAAACCGTTGTGGTACCCTCACCTGGACCCTAAACCGTCCCCATCCCCTAACCCTAACCCTAGCCCGAACCCTAACCCTAAACCTTCCCCGAAGCCTTACCCTCAACCGTCACCTAATCCTAACCCGTACGCTCACGCTAACCCGTGCCCTCACACGGACGCTCCCCCTAAAGCGTTGTGGTACCCTCACCTGGACCCTAAACCATCCCCGTCCCCTAACCCTAACCCTAGCCCGAACCCTAACCCTAACCCTTCCCCGAAGCCTTACCCTCCCCCGACCCCTAATCCTTACCCGTAACCTCACACTAACCCGCGCCCTCACACGTACGCTTCCCCTAAACAGTTGTCGTACCCTCACCTGGACCCTCAACCGTCCCCGTCCCCTAACCCTAACCGTAGCCCGAACCCTAACCCTAACCCTTCCCCGAGCCTTACCCTCCCCCGACCCCTAATCCTAACCCGTAGGCTCACACTAACCCGCGCCCTCACACGCACGCTCCCCCTAAAGTGTTGTCGGACCCTCACCTGGACCCTAAATCGTCCCCGTCCCCTAACCCTAACCCTAGGCCGAAACCTAACCCTAACCCTTCCCCGAAGCCTGACCCTCACTCCTCCCCTAATCCTAACCCGTACGCTAACACTAACCCGCGCCCTCACACGCACGCTCCCCCTAAAGCGTTGTCGGACCCTCACCTGGACCCTAAACCGTCCCCGTCCCCTAACCCTAACCCTAGCCCGAACCCTAACCCTAACCCTTCCCCGAAGCCTGACCCTCACCCGTCCCCTAATCCTAACCCGTACGCTAACACTAACCCGCGCCCTCACACGCACGCTCCCCCTAAAGCGTTGTCGGACCCTCACCTGAACCCTAAACCGTCCCCGTCCCCTAACCCTAACCCTAGCCCGAACCCTAACCCTAACCCTTCCCCGAAGCCTGACCCTCACCCGTCCCATAATCCTAACCTGTACGCTAACACTAACCCGCGCCCTCACACGCACGCTCCCCCTAAAGCGTTGTCGGACCCTCACCTGGACCCTAAACCGTCCCCGTCCCCTAACCCTAACCCTAGCCCGAACCCTAACCCTAACCCTTCCCCAAAGCCTGACCCTCACCCGTCCCCTAATCCTAACCCGTACGCTAACACTAACCAGCGCCCTCACACGCACGCTCCCCCTAAAGCGTTGTCGGACCCTCACCTGGACCCTAAACCGTCCCCGTCCCCTAACACAAACCCTAAGCCGAACCCTAACCCTAAATCTTCCCCGAAGCCTTACCCTCACCCGTCCCCTAATACTAAATCGTACGCTCACGCTAACCCGTGCCCTCACACGGACGCTACCCCTAAACCGTTGTGGTACCCTCACCTGGACCCTAAACCATCCCCGTCCCTTAACCCTAACCTTAGCCCGAACCCTAACCCTAACCCTTCCCCGAAGCCTTACCCTCCCCCGACCCCTAATCCTTACCCGTAAGCTCAAACTAACCCGCGCCCTCACACGTACACTTCCCCTAAACCGTTGTCGTACCCTTATCTGGACCCTCAACCGTCCCCGTCCCCTAACCCTAACCCTAGCCCAAACCTTAACCCTAACCCTTCTCAAAAGCCTGACCCTCTCCCGTCCCCTAATCCTAACCCGTACGCTAACACTAACCCGCGCCCTCACACGCACGCTCCCCGTAAAGCGTTGTCGGACCCTCACCTGAACCCTAAACCGTCCCCGTCCCCTAACCCTAACCATAGCCCGAACCCTAACCCTAACCCTTCCCCGAAGCCTGACCCTCACCCGTCCCCTAATCCTAACCCGTACGCTAACACTAACACGCGCCCTCTCACGCAAGCTCCCCCTAAAGCGTTGTCGGACCCTCACCTGGACCCTAAACCGTCCCCATCCCCTAACCCTAACCCTAGCCCGAGCCCTAACCCTAACCCTTCCCCGAAGCCTGACCCTCACCCGTCCCCTAATCCTAACCCGTAGGCTCACACTAACCCGTGCCCTCACACGCACGCTCCCCCTAAAGGGTTGTCGGACCCTCACGTGGACCCTAAACCGTCCCCGTCCCCTAACCCTAACCCTAGGCCGAAACCTAACCCTAACCCTTCCCCGAAGCCTGACCCTCACTCCTCCCCTAATCCTAACCCGAACGCTAACACTAACCCGCGCCCTCACACGCACGCTCCCCCTAAAGCGTTGTCGGACCCTCACCTGGACCCTAAACCGTCCCCGTCCCCTAACCCTAACCCTAGCCCGAACCCTAACCCTAACCCTTCCCCGAAGCCTGACCCTCACCCGTCCCCTAATCCTAACCCGTACGCTAACACTAACCCGCGCCCTCACACGCACGCTCCCCCTAAAGCGTTGTCGGACCCTCACCTGAACCCTAAACCGTCCCCGTCCCCTAACCCTAACCCTAGCCCGAACCCTAACCCTAACCCTTCCCCGAAGCCTGACCCTCACCCGTCCCATAATCCTAACCTGTACACTAACACTAACCCGCGCCCTCACACGCACGCTCCCCCTAAAGCGTTGTTGGACCCTCACCTGGACCCTAAACCGTCCCCGTCCCCTAACCCTAACCCTAAGCCGAACCCTAACCCTAACCCTTCCCCGAAGCCTGACCCTCACCCGTCCCCTAATCCTAACCCGTACGCTCACACTAAACCGCGCCCTCACACGTACGCTCCCCCTAAACCGTTGTCGTACCCTCTCCTAGACCCTAAACCGTTCCCTTCCCCTAACCCTAACCCTCACCCAAACCCTAACCCTAACCCTTCCCCGAAGCCTTATCCTCACCCGTCCCCTAATCCTAACCCGTACGCTCACACTAACCCGCGCCCTCACACTGACGCTCCCACTAAACCGTTGTCGTACCCTCACCTGGACCCTAAACCATCCCCGTCCCCTAACTCTAACCCTAGCCCGAACCCTAACCCTAACCCTTCCCCGAAGCCTTACCCTCACCTGTCCCCTAATCCTAACCTGTACTCTCACGCTAACCCGCGTCCTCACACATACGCTCCCCATAAACCGTTGTCGTACCCTCACCTGGACCCTAAACCGTCCCTTCCCCTAACCCTAACCCTACCCCTAACCCTAACCCTTCCCCGAAGCCTTACACTCACCCGTCCCCTAATCCTAAGATGTACGCTCACACTATCCTGCGCCCTCACACGTACGCTCCCCCTAAACCGTTGTCATACCCTCACAGGGACCCTAAACCATCCCCGTCACCTAACCCTAACCCTAGCCCGAACTCTAAACCTAACCCTTCCCCGAAGCCTTACCCTCCCCCGTCCCCTAATCCTAAACCGTACGCTCACACTAACCCGCGCCCTCACACGTACGCTCCCCCTAAACCGTTGTCGTACCCTCACCAGGACCCTAAACCGTCCCCGTGCCCTAACCCTAACCCTAGCCTGAAGCCTAACACTAACCCTTCCCAGAAGCCTTACCCTCACCCGTCCCCTAATCCTAACCCGTACGCTCAAACGAACCCACGTCCTCACATGAACGCTCCCCCTAAACCGTTCTCGTACCCTCACCAGGACCCTAAACCGTCCCCGTCCCCTAACCCTAACCCTAGCCCGAAGCCTGACCCTCACCCGTCCCCTAATCCTAACCCGTACGCTAACACTAACCTGCGCCCTCACACGCATGCTCCCCCTAAAGCGTTGTCGGACCCTCACCTGGACCCTAAACCGTCCCCGTCCCCTAACCCTAACCCTAGCCCGAACCCTAACCCTAACCCTTCCCCGAAGCCTGACCCTCACCCGTCCCCTAATCCTAACCCGTACGCTAACACTAACCCGCGCCCTCACACGCACGCTCCCCCTAAAGCGTTGTCGGACCCCCACCTGGACCCTCACCCGTCCCCGTCCCCTAACCCTAACCCTAGCCCGAACTCTAACCCTAACCCTTCCCCGAAGCCTGACCCTCACCCGTCCCCTAATCCTAACCCGTACGCTAACACTAACCCGCGCCCTCACACGCACGCTCCCCCTAAAGCGTTGTCGGACCCTCACCTGGACCCTCAACCATCCCCGTCCCCTAACCCTAACCCGAACCCTAACCCTAACCCTTCCCCGATGTCTGACCCTCACCCGTCCCCTAATCCTAACCCGTACGCTAACACTAACCCGCGCCCTCACACGCACGCTCCCCCTAAAGCGTTGTCGGACCCTCACCTGGACCCTAAACCGTCCCCGTCCCCTAACCCTAACCCTAGCCAGAACCCTAACCCTAACCCTTCCCCGAAGCCTGACCCTCACCCGTCCCCTAATCCTAACCCGTACGCTAACATTAACCCGCGCCCTCACACGCACGCTCCCCCTAAAGCGTTTTCGGACCCTCACCTGGACCCTAAACCGTCCCCGTCCGCTAACCGTAACCGTAGCCCGAACCCTAAACCTAAACCTTCCCCGAAGCCTGACCCTCACCCGTCCCCTAATCCTAACCCGTACGCTAACACTAACCCGCTCCCTCACATGCACGCTCCCCGTAAAGCGTTGTCGGACCCTCACCTGGACCCTAAACCGTCCCCGTCCCCTAACCCTAACCCTAGCCCAAACCCTAACCCTAAACCTTCCCCGAAGCCTGACCCTCACCCGTCCCCTAATCCTAACCCGTACGCTAACACTAACCCGCGCCCTCCCACGCACGCTCCCCCTAAAGCGTTGTCGGACCCTCACCTGGACCCTAAACCGTCCCCGTCCCCTAACCCTAACCCTAGCCCGTACCCTAACCCTAACACTTCCCCGAAGCCTGACCCTCACCCGTTCCCTAATCCTAACCCGTAGGCTCACACTACCCCGCGCCCTCACACGCACGCTCCCCCTAAAGCGTTGTCGGACCCTCACCTGGACCCTAAACCGTCCCCGTCCCCTAACCCTAACCCTAGCCCGAACCCTAACCATAACCCTTCCCCGAAGCCTGACCCTCACCCGTCCCCTAATCCTAACCCGTACGCTAACAATAACCTGCGCCCTCACACCCATGCTCCCCCTAAAGCGTTGTCGGACCCTCACCTGGACCCTAAACCGTCCCCGTCCCCTAACCCTAACCCTAGCCCGAACCCTAACCCTAACCCTTCCCCAAAGCCTGACCCTCACCCGACCCCTAATCCTAAACCGTACGCTCATACTAAGCAGCGCCCTCACACGTATCCTCCCCCTAAACCATTGTGGTACCCTCACCTGGACCCTAAACCGTCCCCGTCCCCTAACCCTAACCCTAGCCCGAACCCTAACCCTAACCCTTCCCCGAAGCCTGACCCTCACCCGTCCCTTAATCCTAACCCGTAGGCTCACACTAACCCGCGCCCTCACACGCACGCTCCCCCTAAAGCGCTGTCGGACCATCACCTGGACCCTAAACCGTCCCAGTCCCCTAACCCTAACCCTAGCCCGAACCCTAACCCTAACCCTTCCCCGAAGCCTGACCCTCACCCGTCCCCTAATCATAACCCGTAGGCTCACACTAACCCGCGCCCTCACACGCACGCTCCCCCTAAAGCGTTGTCGGACCCTCACCTGGACCCTAAACCGTCCCCGTCCCCTAACCGTAACCCTAGCCCAAACCCTAACCCTAACCCTTTCCCGAAGCCAGACCCTCACCCGTCCCCTAATCCTAACCCGTACGCTAACACTAACACGCGCCCTCAAACGCACGCTCCCCCTAAAGCGCTGTCGGACCGTCACCTGGACCCTAAACCGTCCAAGTCCCCTAACCCTAACCCTAGCCTGAACCCTAACACTAACCCTTCCCCGAAGCCTGACCCTCACCCGTCCCCTAATCCTAACCCGTACGCTAACACTAACCCGCGCCCTCACACGCACGCTCCCCCTAAAGCGTTGTCGGACCCTCACCTGGACCCTAAACCGTCCCCGTCCCCTAACCCTAACCCT
This sequence comes from Lagenorhynchus albirostris, assembly GCF_949774975.1. Taxonomy (NCBI): domain Eukaryota; kingdom Metazoa; phylum Chordata; class Mammalia; order Artiodactyla; family Delphinidae; genus Lagenorhynchus; species Lagenorhynchus albirostris. The sequence continues at coordinate 44,843,534 of NC_083107.1, read as the reverse complement.
AGCATGAACCCTAAATCTAACCCTCCCCGTAGCCTGACCCTCACCCGTCCCCTAATCCTAACCCGTACGCTCATACTAACCCGTGCCCTCAAACGTAACCTCCCCCTAAACCGTTGTCGTACCCTCACCTTGACCCTAAACCGTCACCGTCCCCTAATCCTAAACCTAGCCCGAACCCTAACCCTAACCCTTCCCCGAAGCCTTACCCTTCCCCGTCCCCTAATCCTAAACCGTACGATCACACTATCCCGCGCCCTCACACGTACGCTCCCCCTAAACCTTTGTCATACACTCACCTGGACCCTAAACCGTCCCCGTCCCCTAACCCTAACCCTAGCCCGAACTCTAACCCTTACACTTCCCCGAAGCCTTACCCTCACCTGTCCATATTCCTAACCTGTACTCTCACGCTAACCCGCGTCCTCACACGTACGCTCCCCATAAACCGTTGTCGTACCCTCACCTGGACCCTAAACCGTCCCTTCCCCTGACCCTAACCCTAGCCCTAACCCTAACCCTTCCCCGAAGCCTTACCCTCAACCGTCCCCTAATCCTAACACGTACGCTCACACTATCCTGCGCCCTCACACGTACGCTCCCCCTAAACCGTTGTCATACCCTCACAGGGACCCTAAACCATCCCCGTCACCTAACCCTAACCCTAGCCCGAACTCTAAACCTAACCCTTCCCCGAAGCCTTACCCTCCCCCGTGCCCTAATCCTAAACCGTACGCTCACACTAACCCGCGCCGTCACACGTACGCTCCCCCTAAACCGTTGTCGTACCCTCACCAGGACCCTAAACCGTCCCCGTGCCCTAACCCTAACCCTAGCCTGAAGCCTAAAACTAACCCTTCCCCGAAGCCTTACCCTCACCCGTCCCCTAATCCTAACCCGTACTCTCAAACGAACCCACGCCCTCACATGAACGCTCCCCCTAAACCGTTGTCGTAACTTCACCTGGACCCTAAACCGTCCCCGTGCCCTAACCCTAACCCTAGCCTGAACCCTAACACTAACCCTTCCTAGAAGCCTTACTCTCACCCGTCCCGTAATCCTAAACCGAACGCTCATACTAACCCGACCCCTCACACGTATCCACCCCCTAAACCGTTGTCGTACACTCACCTGGACCCTAAACCGTCCCCGTCCCCTAACCCTAACCCTAGCCCGAACCCTAACCCTAACACTTCCCCGAAGCCTGACCCTCACCCGTTCCCTAATCCTAACCCGTAGGCTCACACTAACCCGCGCCCTCACACGCACGCTCCCCCTAAAGCGTTGTCGTACCCTCACCTGGACCCTAAACCATCCCCGTCCCCTAACCCTAACCCTAGCCCGAACCCTAACCTTAACCCTTTCCCGAAGCCTGACCCTCACCCGTCCCCTAATCCTAACCCGTACGCTAACACTAACCTGCGCCCTCACACGCATGCTCCCCCTAAAGCGTTGTCGGACCCTCACCTGGACCCTAAACCGTCCCCGTCCCCTAACCCTAACCCTAGCCCGAACACTAACCCTAACCCTTCCCCGAAGCCTGACCCTCACCCGTCCCCTAATCCTAAACCGTACGCTCATACTAAGCAGCGTCCTCACACGTATCCTCCCCCTAAACCATTGTGGTACCCTCACCTGGACCCTAAACCGTCCCCGTCCCCTAACCCTAACCCTAGCCCGAACCCTAACCCTAACCCTTCCCCGAAGCCTGACCCTCACCCGTCCCCTAATCCTAACCCGTACGCTAACACTAACACGCGCCCTCAAACGCACGCTCCCCCTAAAGCGCTGTCGGACCGTCACCTGGACCCTAAACCGTCCAAGTCCCCTAACCCTAACCTAGCCCGAACCCTAACCCTAACACTTCCCCGAAGCCTGACCCTCACCCGTCCCCTAATCCTAACCCGTAGGCTCACACTAACCCGTGCCCTCACACGCACGCTCCCCCTAAAGCGTTGTCCGACACTCACCTGGACCCTAAAACGTTCCCGTCCCCTAACCCTAACCCTAGCATGAACCCTAAACCTAACCCTTCCCCGAAGCCTGACCCTCACCCGTCCCCTAATCCTAACCCGTACGCTAACACTAACCCACGGCCTCACACGCACGCTCCCCCTAAAGCGTTGTCAGACCCTCACCTGGACCCTAAACCGTCCCCGTCCCCTAACCCTAACCCTAGCCCGAATCCTAACCCTAACCCTTCCCCGAAGCCTGACCCTCACCCGTCCCCTAATCCTAACCCGTACGCTAACACTAACCCGCGCCCTCACACGCACACTCCCCCTAAAGCGTTGTCGGACCCTCACCTGGACCCTAAACCGTCCCCGTCCCCTAACCCTAACCCTAGCCAGAACCCTAACCCTAACCCTTCCCCGAAGCCTGACCCTCACCCGTCCCCTAATCCTAACCCGTACGCTAACACTAACCCGCGCCCTCACACACACGCTCCCCCTAAAGCGTTGTCGGACTCTCACCTGGACCCTCAACCATCCCCGTCCCCTAACCGTAACCCTAGCCCGAACCCTAACCCTAACCCTTACCCGAAGCCTGACCCTCACCCGTCCCCTAATCCTAACCCGTACGCTAACACTAACGCGCGCCCTCTCACGTACGCTCCCCCTAAAGCGTTGTCGGACCCTCACCTGGACCCTAAACCGTCCCCATCCCCTAACCCTAACCCTAGCCCGAACCCTAACCCTAACCCTTCCCCGAAGCCTGACCCTCACCCGTCCCCTTATCCTAACCCGTAGGCTAACACTAACCCGCGCCCTCACACGCACGCTCCCCCTAAAGGGTTGTCGGACCCTCACCTGGACCCTAAACCGTCCCCGTCCCCTAACCCTAACCCTAGGCCGAACCCTAACCCTAACCCTTCCCCGAAGCCTGACCCTCACTCCTCCCCTAATCCTAACCCGTACGCTAACACTAACCCGCGCCCTCACACGCACGCTCCCCCTAAAGCGTTATCGGACCCTCACCTGGACCCTAAACCGTCCCCTTCCCCTAACCCTAACCCTAGCCCAAACCCTAACCCTAACCCTAACCCGTCCCCTAATCCTAACCCGTACGCTAACACTAACCCGCCCCCTCACACGCACGCTCCCCCTAAAGCGTTGTCGGACCCTCACCTGAACCCTAAACCGTCCCCGTCACCTAACCCTAACCCTAGCCCGAACCCTAACCCTAAACCTTCCCCGAAGCCTGACCCTCACCCGTCCCCTAATCCTAACCTGTACGCTAACACTAACCCGCGCCCTCACACGCACGCTCCCCCTAAAGCGTTGTCGGACCCTCACCTGGACCCTAAACCGTCCCCGTCCCCTAACCCTAACACTAGCCCGAACCCTAACACTAACACTTCCCCGAAGCCTGACCCTCACCCGTCCCCTAATCCTAACCCGTACGCTAACACTAACCCGCGCCCTCACACGCACGCTCCCCCTAAAGCGTTGTCGGACCCTCACCTGGACCCTAAACCGTCCCCGTCCCCTAACACTAACCCTAAGCCGAACCCTAACCCTAACCCTTCCCCGAAGCCTTAACCTCACCAGTCCCCTAATCCTAAATCGTACGCTCATACTAACCCGCGCCCTCACACGTATCCTCCCCCTAAACCGTTGTGGTACCCTCACCTGAACCCTAAACCGTCCCCATCCCCTAACCCTAACCCTAGCCCGAACCCTAACCCTAAACATTCCCCGAAGCCTTACCCTCACCAGTCCCCTAATCCTTAATCGTACGCTCAGGCTAACCCGTTCCCTCACACGGACGCTACCCCTAAACCGTTGTGGTACCCTCACCTGGACCCTAAACCATCCCCGTCCCCTAACCCTAACCCTAGCCCGAACCCTAACCCTAACCCTTCCCCGAAGCCTTACCCTCCCCCGACCCCAAATCCTTACCCGTAAGCTCACACTAACCCGCGCCCTCACACGTACACTTCCCCTAAACCGTTGTCGTACCCTCACCTGGACCCTCAACCGTCCCCGTCCCCTAACCCTAACCCTAGCCCAAACCCTAACCCTAACCCTTCCCCGAAACCTGACCCTCACCCGTCCCATAATCCTAACCCGTACGCTAACACTAACCCGCGCCCTCACACGCACGCTCCCCGTAAAGCGTTGTCGGACCCTCACCTGGACCCTACACCGTCCCCGTCCCCTAACCCTAACCCTAGCCCGAACCCTAACCCTAACCCTTCCCCGAAGCGTGACCCTCACCCGTCCCCTAATCCTAACCCGTACGCTAACACTAACGCGCGCCCTCTCACGCACGCTTCCCCTAAAGCGTTGTCGGACCCTCACCTGGACCCTAAACCGTCCCCATCCCCTAACCCTAACCCTAGCCCGAACCCTAACCCTAACCCTTCCCCGAAGCCTGACCCTCACCCGTCCCCTAATCCTAACCCGTAGGCTCACACTAACCTGCGCCCTCACACGCACGCTCCCCCTAAAGTGTTGTCGGGCCCTCACCTGGACCCTAAACCATCCCCGTCCCCTAACCCTAACCCTAGGCCAAACCCTAACCCTAACCCTTCCCCGAAGCCTGACCCTCACCCCTCCCCTAATCCTAACCCGTACGCTAACATTAACCCGCGCCCTCACACGCACGCTCCACCTAAAGCATTGTCGGACCCTCACCTGGACCCTAAACCGTCCCCGTCCCCTAACCCTAACCCTAGCATGAACCCGAAACCTAACACTTCCCCGAAGCCTGACCCTCACCCGTCTCCTAATCCTAACCCGTACGCTAACACTAACCCACGGCCTCACACGCACGCTCCCCCTAAAGCGTTGTCAGACCCTCACCTGGACCCTAAACCGTCCCCGTCCCCTAACCCTAACCCTAGCCAGAACCCTAACCCTAACACTTCCCCGAAGCCTGACCCTCACCCGTCCCCTAATCCTAACCCGTACGCTAACACTAACCCGCGCCCTCACACGCACGCTCTCCCTAAAGCGTTGTCGGACCCTCACCTGGACCCTAAACCGTCCCCGTCCCCTAACCCTAACCCTAGCCAGAACCCTAACCCTAACCCTTCCCCGAAGCCTGACCCTCACCCGTCCCCTAATCCTAACCCGTACGCTAACATTAACCCGCGCCCTCACACGCACGCTCCCCCTAAAGCGTTGTCGGACCCTCACCTGGACCCTAAACCGTCCCCGTCCCCTAACCGTAACCCTAGCCCGAACCCTAACCCTAACCCTTCCCCGAAGCCTGACCCTCACCCGTCCCCTAATCCTAACCCGTACGCTAACACTAACCCGCGCCCTCACATGCACGCTCCCCGTAAAGCGTTTTCGGACCCTCACCTGGACCCTAAAGCGTCCCCGTACCCTAACCCTAACCCTAGCCCGAACTCTAACCCTAACCCTTCCCCGAAGCCTGACCCTCACCCGTCCCCTAATCCTAACCCGTACGCTAACACTAACGCGCGCCCTCTCACGCACGCTCCCCCTAAAGCGTTGTCGGACCCTCACCTGGACCCTAAACCATCCCCGTCCCCTAACCCTAACCCTAGCCCGAACCCTAACACTAACCCTTCCCCGAAGCCTGACCCTCACCCGTCCCCTAATCCTAACCCGTAGGCTCACACTAACCCGCGCCCTCACACGCACGCTCCCGCTAAAGGGTTGTCGGACCCTCACCTGGACCCTAAACCGTCCCCGTCCCCTAACCCTAACCCTAGGCCGAACCTTAACCCTAACCCTTCCCCGAAGCCTGACCCTCACTCCTCCCCTAATCCTAACCCGTACGCTAACACTAACCCATGCCCTCACACGCACGCTCCCCCTAAAGCATTGTCGGACCCTCACCTGGACCCTAAACCGTCCCCGTCCTCTAACCCTAACCCTAGCCCGTACCCTAACCCTAACCCTTCCCCGAAGCCTGACCCTCACCTGTCCCATAATCCTAACCCGTACGCTAACACTAACGCGCGCCCTCACACGCACGCTCCCCATAAAGCCTTGTCGGACCCTCACCTGGACCCTAAACCGTCCCCGTCCCCTAACCCTAACCCTAGCCCGAACCCTAACCTTAACACTTTCCCGAAGCCTGACCCTCACCCGTCCCCTAATCCTAACCCGTACGCTAACACTAACCTGCGCCCTCACACGCATGCTCCCCCTAAAGCGTTGTCGGACACTCACCTGGACCCTAAACCGTCCCCGTCCCCTAACCCTAACCCTAGCCCGAACCCTAACCCTAACCCTTCCCCGAAGCCTGACCCTCACCCTTCCCCTAATCCTAACCCGTACGCTAACACTAACCCGCGCCCTCACACGCACGCTCCCCCTAAAGCGTTGTCTTTCCCTCACCTGGACCCTAAACCGTCCCCATCCCCTAACCCTAACCCTAGCCCGAACCCTAACCTTAACACTTTCCCGAAGCCTGACCCTCACCCGTCCCCTAATCCTAACCCGTACGCTAACACTAACCCGCGCCCTCACACGCACGCTCCCCCTAAAGCGTTGTCGGACCCTCACCTGGACCCTAAACCGTCCCCGTCCCCTAACCCTAACCCTAGCCCGAACCCTAACCCTAACCCTTCCCCGAGCCTTACCCTCACCTGTCCCCTAATCCTAACCTGTACTCTCACGCTAACCCGCGCCCTCACACGTACGCTCCCCATAAACCGTTGTTGTACCCTCACCTGGACCCTAAACCGTCCCTTCCCCTAACCCTAACCCTAGCCCGAACCCTAACCCTAACACTTCCCCGAAGCCTGACCCTCACCCGTCCCCTAATCCTAACCCGTAGGCTCACACTAACCCGCGCCCTCACACGCACACTCCCCCTAAAGCGTTGTCGGACCCTCACCTGGACCCTAAACCGTCCCCGTCCCCTAACCCTAACCCTAGCCCGAACCCTAACCCTAATCCTTCCCCGAAGCCTGACCCTCACCCGTCCCCTAATCCTAACCCGTAGGCTCACACTAACCCGTGCCCTCACACGCACGCTCCCCCTAAAGCGTTGTCGGACCCTCACCTGGACCCTAAACCGTCCCCGTCCCCTAACTCTAACCCTAGCCCAAACCCTAACCCTAACACTTTCCCAAAGCCTGAACCTCACCCGTCCCCTAATCCTAACCCGTACGCTAACACTAACCCGCGCCCTCACACGCACGCTCCCCCTAAAGCGTTGTCGGACACTCACCTGGACCCTAAACCGTCCCCGTCCCCTAACCCTAACCCTAGCATGAACCCTAAATCTAACCCTTCCCCGTAGCCTGACCCTCACCCGTCTCCTAATCCTAACCCGTACGCTAACACCACCCACGGCCTCACACGCACGCTCCCCGTAAATCGTTGTCGGACCCTCACCTGGACCCTAAACCGTCCCCGTCCCCTAACCCTAACCCTAGCCCGAACCCTAACCCTAACCCTTCCCCGAAGCCTTAACCTCACCGGTCCCCTAATCCTAAATCGTACGCTCATACTAACCCGCGCCCTCACACGTATGCTCCCCCTAAACCGTTGTGGTACCCTCACCTGGACCCTAAACCGTCCCCATCCCCTAACCCTAACCCTAGCCCGAACCCTAACCCTAAACCTTCCCCGATGCCTTACCCTCACCCGTTCCCTAATCCTAAACCGTACGCTCACGCTAACCCGTGCCCTCACATGGACGCTACCCCTAAACCGTTGTGGTACCCTCACCTGGACTCTAAACCATCCCAGTCCCCTAACCCTAACCCTAGCCCGAACCCTAATCCTAACCCTTCCCCGAAGCCTTACCCTCCCCCGACCCCTAATCCTTACCCGTAAGCTCACACTAACCCGCGCCCTCACACGCACGCTCCCCCTCAAGCGTTGTCGGACCCTCACCTGGACCCTAAACCGTCCCCGTCCCCTAACACTAACCCTAGCCCGAACCCTAACCCTAACCCTTCCCCGAAGCCTTACCCTCACCCGTCCCCTAATCCTAACCCGTACGCTCATACTAACCCGTGCCCTCAAACGTAACCTCCCCCTAAACCGTTGTCGTACCCTCACCTTGACCCTAAACCGTCACCGTCCCCTAATCCTAAACCTAGCCCGAACCCTAACCCTAACCCTTCCCCGAAGCCTTACCCTTCCCCGTCCCCTAATCCTAAACAGTACGATCACACTAACCCGTGTCCTCACACGTATGCTCCCCCTAAACCGTTGTCGTACCCTCACCAGGACCCTCAACCGTCCCTATGCCCTAACCCTAACCCTAGCCTGAACCCTAACACTAACCCTTCCCCGAAGCCTTACTCTCACCCGTCCCGTAATCCTAAACCGAACGCTCATACTAACCCGCACCCTCACACGTATCCTCCCCCTAAACCGTTGTCGTACACTCACCTGGACCCTAAACCGTCCCCATCCCCTAATCCTAACCCTAGCCCGAACCCTAACCCTAACCCTTCCCCGAAGCCTTACCCTCACCCGTCCCGTAATCCTAACCCGTACGGTCACACTATCCCGCGCCCTCACTCATACGCTCCCCCTAAACCATTGTCATACCCTCACCTGGACCGTAAACTGTCCCCATCCCCTAACCCTAACCCTAGCCCGAACCCTGACACTAACCCTTCCCCGAAGCCTTACTCTGACCCGTCCCCTAATCCTAAACCGTACGCTCATACTACCCAGCGCCCTCACACGTATCCTCCCCCTAAACCGTTGTGGTACCCTCACCTGGACCCTAAACCGTCCCCGTCCCCTAACCCTAACCCTAGCCCGAACCCTAACCCTAAACCTTCCCCGAAGCCTGACCCTCACCCGTCCCCTAATCCTAACCCGTAGGCTCACACTAACCCGCGCGCTCACACGCACGCTCCCCCTAAAGCGCTGTCGGACCATCACCTGGACCCTAAACAGTCCCCGTCCCCTAACCCTAACCCTAGCCCGAACCCTAACCCTAACCCTTCCCCGAAGCCTGACCCTCACCCGTCCCCTAATCCTAACCCGTACGCTAACACTAACCCGCGCCCTCACACGCACGCTCACCCTAAAGCGTTGTCGGACCCTCACCTGGACCCTAAACCGTCCCCATCCCCTAACCCTAACCCTAGCCCGAACCCTAACCCTAACCCTTCCCCGAAGCCTGACCCTCACCCGTCCCCTAATCCTAACCCGTACGCTAACACTAACCCGCGCCCTCACACGCACGCTCCCCCTAAGGCGAAGTCGTACCCTCATCTGGACCCTAAACCGTCCCCGTCCCCTAACCCTAACCCTAGCCCGAACCCTAACCCTAACACTTCCCCGAAGCCTGACCCTCACCCGTTCCCTAATCCTAACCCGTAGGCTCACACTAACCCGCGCCCTCACACGCACGCTCCCCCTAAAGCGTTGTCGGACCCTCACCTGGACCCTAAACCGTCCCCGTCCCCTAACCCTAACCCTAGCCCGAACCCTAACCTTAACCCTTTCCCGAAGCCTGACACTCACCCGTCCCCTAATTCTAACCCGTACGCTAACACTAACCTGCGCCCTCACACGCATGCTCCCCCTAAAGCGTTGTCGGACCCTCACCTGGACCCTAAACCGTCCCCGTCCCCTAACCCTAACCCTAGCCCGAACCCTAACCCTAACCCTTCCCCGAAGCCTGACCCTCACCCGTCCCCTAATCCTAAACCGTACGCTCATACTAGCCAGCGCCCTCACACGTATCCTCCCCCTAAACCATTGTGGTACCCTCACCTGGACCCTAAACCATCCCCGTCCCCTAACCCTAACCCTAGCCCGAACCCTAACCCTAACCCTTCCCCGAAGCCTGACCCTCACCCGTCCCCTAATGCTAACCCGTAGGCTCACACTAACCCGTGCCCTCACACGCACGCTCCCCCTAAAGCGCTGTCGGACCATCACCTGGACCCTGAACCGTCCCCGTCCCCTAACCCTAACCCTAGCCCAAACCCTAACCCTAACACTTCCCCGAAGCCTGACCCTCACCCGTCCCCTAATCCTAACCCGTACGCTAACACTAACCCGCGCCCTCACACGCACGCTCCCCCTAAAGCGTTGTCGGACCCTCACCTGGACCCTAAACCGTCCCCGTCCCCTAACCCTAACCCTAGCCCGAACCCTAACCCTAACCCTTCCCCGAAGCCTGACCCTCACCCGTCCCCTAATCCTAACCCGTACGCTAACACTAACCCGCGCCCTCACACGCACGCTCCCCCTAAAGCGTTGTCGGACCCTCACCTGAACCCTAAACCGTCCCCGTCCCCTAACCCTAACCCTAGCCCGAACCCTAACACTAACCCTTCCCCGAAGCCTTACCCTCACCTTTCCCCTAATCCTAACCTGTACTCTCACGCTAACCCGCGCCCTCACACGTGCGCTCCCCCTAAACCGTTGTCGTACCCTCACCTGGACCCTAAACCGTCCCTTCCACTAAGCCTAACCCTAGCCCTAAGCCTAACGCTTCCCCGAAGCCTTACCCTCACCCGTCCCCTAATCCTAACCCGTACGCTCACACTATCCCGCGCCCTCACACGTACGCTCCCCCTAAACCGTTGTCATACCCTCACCTGGACCCTAAACCGTCTCCATCCCCTAACCCTAACCCTAGCCCGAACCCTAACACTAACACTTCCCCGAAGCCTTACTCTCAACCGTCCCCTAATCCTAAACCGTACGCTCATACTCACCAGCGCCCTCGCACGTATCCTCCCCCTGAACCGTTGTGGTACCCTTACCTGGACCCTAAACCGTCCCCGTCCCCTAACCCTAACCCTAACCCTAGCCCTAACCCTAAACCTTCCCCGAAGCCTTACCCTCACCCGTCCCCTAATCCTAACACGTACGCTCAAACTATCCCGCGCCCTCACACCTACGCTCCCCCTAAACCGTTTTCATACCCTCACATGGACCCTAAACCATCCCCGTCCCCTAACCCTAACCCTAGCCCGAACTCTAAACCTAACACTTCCCCGAAGCCTTACCCTCACCCGTTCCCTAATCCTAAACCGTACGCACATACTAACCCGCGCCCTCACACGTATCCTCCCCATAAACCGTTGTGGTACGCTCACCTGGACCCTAAACCATCCCCGTCCCCTAACCCTAACCCTAGCCCGAACCCTAACCTAACCGTTCGCCGAAGCCTTACACTCACGCGTCCCCTAATCCTAAACCGTACGCTCATACTAACCGGGCCCTCACACGGACGCTCTCCCTAAACCGTTGTGGTACCCTCACCTGGACCCTAAACCGTCCCCGTCCCCTGACCCTAACCCTATCCCGAACGCTAACCTAACCCTTCGCCGAAGCCTTACCCTCACCCGTCCCCTACTCCTAAACCGTACGCTCACACTAACCCGCGCCCTCACATGTACGCTCCCCGTAAACCGTTTTCGTACCCTCCCCAGGACCCTAAAACGTCCCCTTCCCCTAACCCTAACCCTAGCCCGAACCCTAACCCTAACCCTTCCCCGAAGCCTTATCCTCACCCGTCCCCTAATCCTAACCCGTACGCTCACACTAACCCGCACCCTCACACGTACGCTTCCCCTAAACCGTTGTCGTACCCTCACCTGGACCCTCAACCGTCCCCGTCCCCTAACACTAAACCTAGGCCGAACCCTAACCCTAACCCTTCCCCGAAGCCTTACCCTCACCCGTCCCCTAATCCTAAATCGTACGCTCATACTAACCCGCACCCTCACACGTATCCTCCCCCTAAACCGTCGTGGTACCCTCACCTGGACCCTAAACTGTCCCCGTCCCATAACCCTAACCCTAGCCTGAACCCTAACCCTAACCCTTCCCCGAAGCCTGACCCTCACCGCCCCCTAATCCTAACCCGTAGGCTCACACTAACCCGCGCCCTCACACGCACGCTCCCCCTAAAGCGCTGTCGGACCATCACCTGGACCCTAAACCGTCCCCGTCCCCTAACCCTAACCCTAGCCCGAACCCTAACCCTAACACTTCCCCGAAGCCTGACCCTTACCTGTTCCCTAATCCTAACCCGTAGGCTCACACTAACCCGCGCCCTCACACGCACGCTCCCCCTAAAGCGTTGTCGGACCCTCACCTGGACCCTAAACCGTCCCCGTCCCCTAACCCTAACCCTAGCCCGAACCCTAACCTTAACCCTTTCCCGAAGCCTGACCCTCACCCGTCCCCTAATCCTAACCCGTACGCTAACACTAACCTGCGCCCTCACACGCACGCTCCCCCTAAAGCGTTGTCGGACACTCACCTGGACCCTAAACCGTCCCCGTCCCCTAACCCACAACCTAGCCCGAACCCTAACCCTAACCCTTCCCCGAAGCCTGACCCTCACCCTTCCCCTAATCCTAACCCGTACGCTAACACTAACCCGCGCCCTCACACGCACGCTGCCCCTAAAGCGTTGTCGGACCCTCACCTGGATCCTCAACCGTCCCCGTCCCCTAACCCTAACCCTAGCCCGAACCCTAACCCTAACCCTTCCCCGAAGCCTGACCCTCACCCGTCCCCTAATCCTAACCCGTACGCTAACACTAACACGCGCCCTCACACGCACGCTTCCCCTAAAGCGTTGTCGGACCCTCACCTGGACCCTAAACCGTCCCCGTCCCCTAACCCTAACCCTAGCATGAACCCGAAACCTAACACTTCCCCGAAGCCTGACCCTCACCCGTCTCCTAATCCTAACCCGTACGCTAACACTAACCCACGGCCTCACACGCACGCTCCCCCTAAAGCGTTGTCAGACCCTCACCTGGACCCTAAACCGTCCCCGTCCCCTAACACTAACCCTAGCCCGAACCCTAACCCTAAAACTTCCCCGAAGCCTGACCCTCACCCGTCCCCTAATCCTAACCCGTACGCTAACACTAACCCGCGCCCTCACATGCACGCTCCCCGTAAAGCGTTTTCGGACCCTCACCTGGACCCTAAAGCGTCCCCGTACCCTAACCCTAACCCTAGCCCGAACTCTAACCCTAACCCTTCCCCGAAGCCTGACCCTCACCCGTCCCCTAATCCTAACCCGTACGCTAACACTAACGCGCGCCCTCTCACGCACGCTCCCCCTAAAGCGTTGTCGGACCCTCACCTGGACCCTAAACCATCCCCGTCCCCTAACCCTAACCCTAGCCCGAACCCTAACACTAACCCTTCCCCGAAGCCTGACCCTCACCCGTCCCCTAATCCTAACCCGTAGGCTCACACTAACCCGCGCCCTCACACGCACGCTCCCGCTAAAGGGTTGTCGGACCCTCACCTGGACCCTAAACCGTCCCCGTCCCCTAACCCTAACCCTAGGCCGAACCTTAACCCTAACCCTTCCCCGAAGCCTGACCCTCACTCCTCCCCTAATCCTAACCCGTACGCTAACACTAACCCATGCCCTCACACGCACGCTCCCCCTAAAGCATTGTCGGACCCTCACCTGGACCCTAAACCGTCCCCGTCCTCTAACCCTAACCCTAGCCCGTACCCTAACCCTAACCCTTCCCCGAAGCCTGACCCTCACCTGTCCCATAATCCTAACCCGTACGCTAACACTAACGCGCGCCCTCACACGCACGCTCCCCATAAAGCCTTGTCGGACCCTCACCTGGACCCTAAACCGTCCCCGTCCCCTAACCCTAACCCTAGCCCGAACCCTAACCTTAACACTTTCCCGAAGCCTGACCCTCACCCGTCCCCTAATCCTAACCCGTACGCTAACACTAACCTGCGCCCTCACACGCATGCTCCCCCTAAAGCGTTGTCGGACACTCACCTGGACCCTAAACCGTCCCCGTCCCCTAACCCTAACCCTAGCCCGAACCCTAACCCTAACCCTTCCCCGAAGCCTGACCCTCACCCTTCCCCTAATCCTAACCCGTACGCTAACACTAACCCGCGCCCTCACACGCACGCTCCCCCTAAAGCGTTGTCTTTCCCTCACCTGGACCCTAAACCGTCCCCATCCCCTAACCCTAACCCTAGCCCGAACCCTAACCTTAACACTTTCCCGAAGCCTGACCCTCACCCGTCCCCTAATCCTAACCCGTACGCTAACACTAACCCGCGCCCTCACACGCACGCTCCCCCTAAAGCGTTGTCGGACCCTCACCTGGACCCTAAACCGTCCCCGTCCCCTAACCCTAACCCTAGCCCGAACCCTAACCCTAACCCTTCCCCGAGCCTTACCCTCACCTGTCCCCTAATCCTAACCTGTACTCTCACGCTAACCCGCGCCCTCACACGTACGCTCCCCATAAACCGTTGTTGTACCCTCACCTGGACCCTAAACCGTCCCTTCCCCTAACCCTAACCCTAGCCCGAACCCTAACCCTAACACTTCCCCGAAGCCTGACCCTCACCCGTCCCCTAATCCTAACCCGTAGGCTCACACTAACCCGCGCCCTCACACGCACACTCCCCCTAAAGCGTTGTCGGACCCTCACCTGGACCCTAAACCGTCCCCGTCCCCTAACCCTAACCCTAGCCCGAACCCTAACCCTAATCCTTCCCCGAAGCCTGACCCTCACCCGTCCCCTAATCCTAACCCGTAGGCTCACACTAACCCGTGCCCTCACACGCACGCTCCCCCTAAAGCGTTGTCGGACCCTCACCTGGACCCTAAACCGTCCCCGTCCCCTAACTCTAACCCTAGCCCAAACCCTAACCCTAACACTTTCCCAAAGCCTGAACCTCACCCGTCCCCTAATCCTAACCCGTACGCTAACACTAACCCGCGCCCTCACACGCACGCTCCCCCTAAAGCGTTGTCGGATACTCACCTGGACCCTAAACCGTCCCCGTCCCCTAACCCTAACCCTAGCATGAACCCTAAATCTAACCCTTCCCCGTAGCCTGACCCTCACCCGTCTCCTAATCCTAACCCGTACGCTAACACCACCCACGGCCTCACACGCACGCTCCCCGTAAATCGTTGTCATACCCTCACCTGGACCCTAAACCGTCCCCGTCCCCTAACCCTAACCCTAGCCCGAACCCTAACCCTAACCCTTCCCCGAAGCCTTAACCTCACCGGTCCCCTAATCCTAAATCGTACGCTCATACTAACCCGCGCCCTCACACGTATGCTCCCCCTAAACCGTTGTGGTACCCTCACCTGGACCCTAAACCGTCCCCATCCCCTAACCCTAACCCTAGCCCGAACCCTAACCCTAAACCTTCCCCGATGCCTTACCCTCACCCGTTCCCTAATCCTAAACCGTACGCTCACGCTAACCCGTGCCCTCACATGGACGCTACCCCTAAACCGTTGTGGTACCCTCACCTGGACTCTAAACCATCCCCGTCCCCTAACCCTAACCCTAGCCCGAACCCTAATCCTAACCCTTCCCCGAAGCCTTACCCTCCCCCGACCCCTAATCCTTACCCGTAAGCTCACACTAACCCGCGCCCTCACACGCACGCTCCCCCTCAAGCGTTGTCGGACCCTCACCTGGACCCTAAACCGTCCCCGTCCCCTAACACTAACCCTAGCCCGAACCCTAACCCTAACCCTTCCCCGAAGCCTTACCCTCACCCGTCCCCTAATCCTAACCCGTACGCTCATACTAACCCGTGCCCTCAAACGTAACCTCCCCCTAAACCGTTGTCGTACCCTCACCTTGACCCTAAACCGTCACCGTCCCCTAATCCTAAACCTAGCCCGAACCCTAACCCTAACCCTTCCCCGAAGCCTTACCCTTCCCCGTCCCCTAATCCTAAACCGTACGATCACACTAACCCGTGTCCTCACACGTATGCTCCCCCTAAACCGTTGTCGTACCCTCACCAGGACCCTCAACCGTCCCTATGCCCTAACCCTAACCCTAGCCTGAACCCTAACACTAACCCTTCCCCGAAGCCTTACTCTCACCCGTCCCGTAATCCTAAACCGAACGCTCATACTAACCCGCACCCTCACACGTATCCTCCCCCTAAACCGTTGTCGTACACTCACCTGGACCCTAAACCGTCCCCATCCCCTAATCCTAACCCTAGCCCGAACCCTAACCCTAACCCTTCCCCGAAGCCTTACCCTCACCCGTCCCGTAATCCTAACCCGTACGGTCACACTATCCCGCGCCCTCACTCATACGCTCCCCCTAAACCATTGTCATACCCTCACCTGGACCGTAAACTGTCCCCATCCCCTAACCCTAACCCTAGCCCGAACCCTGACACTAACCCTTCCCCGAAGCCTTACTCTGACCCGTCCCCTAATCCTAAACCGTACGCTCATACTACCCAGCGCCCTCACACGTATCCTCCCCCTAAACCGTTGTGGTACCCTCACCTGGACCCTAAACCGTCCCCGTCCCCTAACCCTAACCCTAGCCCGAACCCTAACCCTAAACCTTCCCCGAAGCCTGACCCTCACCCGTCCTCTAATCCTAACCCGTAGGCTCACACTAACCCGCGCGCTCACACGCACGCTCCCCCTAAAGCGCTGTCGGACCATCACCTGGACCCTAAACAGTCCCCGTCCCCTAACCCTAACCCTAGCCCGAACCCTAACCCTAACCCTTCCCCGAAGCCTGACCCTCACCCGTCCCCTAATCCTAACCCGTACGCTAACACTAACCCGCGCCCTCACACGCACGCTCACCCTAAAGCGTTGTCGGACCCTCACCTGGACCCTAAACCGTCCCCATCCCCTAACCCTAACCCTAGCCCGAACCCTAACCCTAACCCTTCCCCGAAGCCTGACCCTCACCCGTCCCCTAATCCTAACCCGTACGCTAACACTAACCCGCGCCCTCACACGCACGCTCCCCCTAAGGCGAAGTCGTACCCTCATCTGGACCCTAAACCGTCCCCGTCCCCTAACCCTAACCCTAGCCCGAACCCTAACCCTAACACTTCCCCGAAGCCTGACCCTCACCCGTTCCCTAATCCTAACCCGTAGGCTCACACTAACCCGCGCCCTCACACGCACGCTCCCCCTAAAGCGTTGTCGGACCCTCACCTGGACCCTAAACCGTCCCCGTCCCCTAACCCTAACCCTAGCCCGAACCCTAACCTTAACCCTTTCCCGAAGCCTGACACTCACCCGTCCCCTAATTCTAACCCGTACGCTAACACTAACCTGCGCCCTCACACGCATGCTCCCCCTAAAGCGTTGTCGGACCCTCACCTGTACCCTAAACCGTCCCCGTCCCCTAACCCTAACCCTAGCCCGAACCCTAACCCTAACCCTTCCCCGAAGCCTGACCCTCACCCGTCCCCTAATCCTAAACCGTACGCTCATACTAGCCAGCGCCCTCACACGTATCCTCCCCCTAAACCATTGTGGTACCCTCACCTGGACCCTAAACCATCCCCGTCCCCTAACCCTAACCCTAGCCCGAACCCTAACCCTAACCCTTCCCCGAAGCCTGACCCTCACCCGTCCCCTAATGCTAACCCGTAGGCTCACACTAACCCGTGCCCTCACACGCACGCTCCCCCTAAAGCGCTGTCGGACCATCACCTGGACCCTGAACCGTCCCCGTCCCCTAACCCTAACCCTAGCCCAAACCCTAACCCTAACACTTCCCCGAAGCCTGACCCTCACCCGTCCCCTAATCCTAACCCGTACGCTAACACTAACCCGCGCCCTCACACGCACGCTCCCCCTAAAGCGTTGTCGGACCCTCACCTGGACCCTAAACCGTCCCCGTCCCCTAACCCTAACCCTAGCCCGAACCCTAACCCTAACCCTTCCCCGAAGCCTGACCCTCACCCGTCCCCTAATCCTAACCCGTACGCTAACACTAACCCGCGCCCTCACACGCACGCTCCCCCTAAAGCGTTGTCGGACCCTCACCTGAACCCTAAACCGTCCCCGTCCCCTAACCCTAACCCTAGCCCGAACCCTAACACTAACCCTTCCCCGAAGCCTTACCCTCACCTTTCCCCTAATCCTAACCTGTACTCTCACGCTAACCCGCGCCCTCACACGTGCGCTCCCCCTAAACCGTTGTCGTACCCTCACCTGGACCCTAAACCGTCCCTTCCACTAAGCCTAACCCTAGCCCTAAGCCTAACGCTTCCCCGAAGCCTTACCCTCACCCGTCCCCTAATCCTAACCCGTACGCTCACACTATCCCGCGCCCTCACACGTACGCTCCCCCTAAACCGTTGTCATACCCTCACCTGGACCCTAAACCGTCTCCATCCCCTAACCCTAACCCTAGCCCGAACCCTAACACTAACACTTCCCCGAAGCCTTACTCTCAACCGTCCCCTAATCCTAAACCGTACGCTCATACTCACCAGCGCCCTCGCACGTATCCTCCCCCTGAACCGTTGTGGTACCCTTACCTGGACCCTAAACCGTCCCCGTCCCCTAACCCTAACCCTAACCCTAGCCCTAACCCTAAACCTTCCCCGAAGCCTTACCCTCACCCGTCCCCTAATCCTAACACGTACGCTCAAACTATCCCGCGCCCTCACACCTACGCTCCCCCTAAACCGTTTTCATACCCTCACATGGACCCTAAACCATCCCCGTCCCCTAACCCTAACCCTAGCCCGAACTCTAAACCTAACACTTCCCCGAAGCCTTACCCTCACCCGTTCCCTAATCCTAAACCGTACGCACATACTAACCCGCGCCCTCACACGTATCCTCCCCATAAACCGTTGTGGTACGCTCACCTGGACCCTAAACCATCCCCGTCCCCTAACCCTAACCCTAGCCCGAACCCTAACCTAACCGTTCGCCGAAGCCTTACACTCACCCGTCCCCTAATCCTAAACCGTACGCTCATACTAACCGGGCCCTCACACGGACGCTCTCCCTAAACCGTTGTGGTACCCTCACCTGGACCCTAAACCGTCCCCGTCCCCTGACCCTAACCCTATCCCGAACGCTAACCTAACCCTTCGCCGAAGCCTTACCCTCACCCGTCCCCTACTCCTAAACCGTACGCTCACACTAACCCGCGCCCTCACATGTACGCTCCCCGTAAACCGTTTTCGTACCCTCCCCAGGACCCTAAAACGTCCCCTTCCCCTAACCCTAACCCTAGCCCGAACCCTAACCCTAACCCTTCCCCGAAGCCTTATCCTCACCCGTCCCCTAATCCTAACCCGTACGCTCACACTAACCCGCACCCTCACACGTACGCTTCCCCTAAACCGTTGTCGTACCCTCACCTGGACCCTCAACCGTCCCCGTCCCCTAACACTAAACCTAGGCCGAACCCTAACCCTAACCCTTCCCCGAAGCCTTACCCTCACCCGTCCCCTAATCCTAAATCGTACGCTCATACTAACCCGCACCCTCACACGTATCCTCCCCCTAAACCGTCGTGGTACCCTCACCTGGACCCTAAACCGTCCCCGTCCCATAACCCTAACCCTAGCCTGAACCCTAACCCTAACCCTTCCCCGAAGCCTGACCCTCACCGCCCCCTAATCCTAACCCGTAGGCTCACACTAACCCGCGCCCTCACACGCACGCTCCCCCTAAAGCGCTGTCGGACCATCACCTGGACCCTAAACCGTCCCCGTCCCCTAACCCTAACCCTAGCCCGAACCCTAACCCTAACACTTCCCCGAATCCTGACCCTTACCTGTTCCCTAATCCTAACCCGTAGGCTCACACTAACCCGCGCCCTCACACGCACGCTCCCCCTAAAGCGTTGTCGGACCCTCACCTGGACCCTAAACCGTCCCCGTCCCCTAACCCTAACCCTAGCCCGAACCCTAACCTTAACCCTTTCCCGAAGCCTGACCCTCACCCGTCCCCTAATCCTAACCCGTACGCTAACACTAACCTGCGCCCTCACACGCATGCTCCCCCTAAAGCGTTGTCGGACACTCACCTGGACCCTAAACCGTCCCCGTCCCCTAACCCACAACCTAGCCCGAACCCTAACCCTAACCCTTCCCCGAAGCCTGACCCTCACCCTTCCCCTAATCCTAACCCGTACGCTAACACTAACCCGCGCCCTCACACGCACGCTGCCCCTAAAGCGTTGTCGGACCCTCACCTGGATCCTCAACCGTCCCCGTCCCCTAACCCTAACCCTAGCCCGAACCCTAACCCTAACCCTTCCCCGAAGCCTGACCCTCACCCGTCCCCTAATCCTAACCCGTACGCTAACACTAACACGCGCCCTCACACGCACGCTTCCCCTAAAGCGTTGTCGGACCCTCACCTGGACCCTAAACCGTCCCCGTCCCCTAACCCTAACCCTAGCATGAACCCGAAACCTAACACTTCCCCGAAGCCTGACCCTCACCCGTCTCCTAATCCTAACCCGTACGCTAACACTAACCCACGGCCTCACACGCACGCTCCCCCTAAAGCGTTGTCAGACCCTCACCTGGACCCTAAACCGTCCCCGTCCCCTAACACTAACCCTAGCCCGAACCCTAACCCTAAAACTTCCCCGAAGCCTGACCCTCACCCGTCCCCTAATCCTAACCCGTACGCTAACACTAACCCGCGCCCTCACACGCACGCTCTCCCTAAAGCGTTGTCGGACCCTCACCTGGACCCTAAACCGTCCCCGTCCCCTAACCCTAACCCTAGCCAGAACCCTAACCCTAACCCTTCCCCGAAGCCTGACCCTCACCCGTCCCCTAATCCTAACTCGTACGCTAACATTAACCCGCGCCCTCACACGCACGCTCCCCCTAAAGCGTTGTCGGACCCTCACCTGGACCCTAAACCGTCCCCGTCCCCTAACCGTAACCCTAGCCCGAACCCTAACCCTAACCCTTCCCCGAAGCCTGACCCTCACCCGTCCCCTAATCCTAACCCGTACGCTAACACTAACCCGCGCCCTCACATGCACGCTCCCCGTAAAGCGTTTTCGGACCCTCACCTGGACCCTAAAGCGTCCCCGTACCCTAACCCTAACCCTAGCCCGAACTCTAACCCTAACCCTTCCCCGAAGCCTGACCCTCACCCGTCCCCTAATCCTAACCCGTACGCTAACACTAACGCGCGCCCTCTCACGCACGCTCCCCCTAAAGCGTTGTCGGACCCTCACCTGGACCCTAAACCATCCCCGTCCCCTAACCCTAACCCTAGCCCGAACCCTAACACTAACCCTTCCCCGAAGCCTGACCCTCACCCGTCCCCTAATCCTAACCCGTAGGCTCACACTAACCCGCGCCCTCACACGCACGCTCCCCCTAAAGGGTTGTCGGACCCTCACCTGGACCCTAAACCGTCCCCGTCCCCTAACCCTAACCCTAGGCCGAACCTTAACCCTAACCCTTCCCCGAAGCCTGACCCTCACTCCTCCCCTAATCCTAACCCGTACGCTAACACTAACCCATGCCCTCACACGCACGCTCCCCCTAAAGCATTGTCGGACCCTCACCTGGACCCTAAACCGTCCCCGTCCTCTAACCCTAACCCTAGCCCGTACCCTAACCCTAACCCTTCCCCGAAGCCTGACCCTCACCTGTCCCATAATCCTAACCCGTACGCTAACACTAACGCGCGCCCTCACACGCACGCTCCCCATAAAGCCTTGTCGGACCCTCACCTGGACCCTAAACCGTCCCCGTCCCCTAACCCTAACCCTAGCCCGAACCCTAACCTTAACACTTTCCCGAAGCCTGACCCTCACCCGTCCCCTAATCCTAACCCGTACGCTAACACTAACCTGCGCCCTCACACGCATGCTCCCCCTAAAGCGTTGTCGGACACTCACCTGGACCCTAAACCGTCCCCGTCCCCTAACCCTAACCCTAGCCCGAACCCTAACCCTAACCCTTCCCCGAAGCCTGACCCTCACCCTTCCCCTAATCCTAACCCGTACGCTAACACTAACCCGCGCCCTCACACGCACGCTCCCCCTAAAGCGTTGTCTTTCCCTCACCTGGACCCTAAACCGTCCCCATCCCCTAACCCTAACCCTAGCCTGAACCCTAACCTTAACACTTTCCCGAAGCCTGACCCTCACCCGTCCCCTAATCCTAACCCGTACGCTAACACTAACCCGCGCCCTCACACGCACGCTCCCCCTAAAGCGTTGTCGGACCCTCACCTGGACCCTAAACCGTCCCCGTCCCCTAACCCTAACCCTAGCCCGAACCCTAACCCTAACCCTTCCCCGAGCCTTACCCTCACCTGTCCCCTAATCCTAACCTGTACTCTCACGCTAACCCGCGCCCTCACACGTACGCTCCCCATAAACCGTTGTTGTACCCTCACCTGGACCCTAAACCGTCCCTTCCCCTAACCCTAACCCTAGCCCTAACCCTAACCCTTCCCCGAAGCCTTACTCTCACCCGTCCCCTAATCCTAACCCGTACGCTCACACTATCCCGCGCCCTCACACGTACGCTCCCCCTAAACCGTTGTCATACCCTCACCAGGACCCTAAACCGTCCCCGTCCCCTACCCCTAACCCTAGCCCGAACCCTAACACTAACCCTTCCCCGAAGCCTTACTCTCACCCGTCCCGTAATCCTAAACCGAACGCTCATACTAAGCCGCCCCCTCACACGTATCCTCCCCCTAAACCGTTGTCGTACACTCACCTGGACCCTAAACCGTCCCCGACCCCTAATCTTAACCCTAGCCCGAACCCTAACCCTAACCCTTCCCCGAAGCCTTACCCTCACCCGTCCCCTAACCCTAACCCGTACGGTCACACTATCCCGCGCCCTCACTCGTACGCTCCCCCTAAACCGTTGTCATACCCTCACCTGGACCGTAAACCGTCCCCATCCCCTAACACTAACCCTAGCCCGAACCCTAACACTAACCCTTCCCCGAAGCCTTAATCTGACCCGTCCCCTAATCCTAAACCGTACCCTCATACTAACCAGCGCCCTCACACGTACCTCCCCCTAAACCGTTGTGGCACCCTCACCTGGACCCTAAACCGTCCCCGTCCCCTAACCCTAACCCTAGCCCGAACCCTAACCCTAAACCTTCCCTGAAGCCTCACCCTCACCCGTCCCCTAATCCTAACCCGTAGGCTCACACTAACCTGCGCCCTCACACGCACGCTCCCCCTAAAGCGCTGTCGGACCGTCACCTGGACCCTAAATCGTCCCCGTCCCCTAACCCTAACCCTAGCCCGAACCCTAACCCTAACCCTTCCCCGAAGCCTGACCCTCACCCGTCCCCTAATCCTAACCCGTAGGCTCACACTAATGCGCACCCTCACACGTACGCTCCCCCTAAAGCGTTGTCGGACCCTCACCTGGACCCTAAACCGTCCCCGTCCCCTAACCCTAACCCTAGCCCAAACCCTAACCCTAAACCTTCCCCGAAGCCTGACCCTCACCCGTCCCCTAATCCTAACCCGTACGCTTACACTAACCCGCACCCTCACACGTACGCTTCCCCTAAACCGTTGTCGTACCCTCACCTGGACCCTCAACTGTCCCCGTCCCCTAACACTAACCCTAGGCCGAACCCTAACCCTAACCCTTCCCCGAAGCCTTAACCTCACCAGTCCCCTAATCCTAAATCGTACGCTCATACTAACCTGCGCCCTCACACGTATCCTCGCCCTAAACCGTTGTGGTACCCTCACCTGGACCCTAAACCGTCCCCATCCCCTAACCCTAACCCTAGCCCGAACCCTAACCCTAAACCTTCTCCGAAGCCTTACCCTCAACCGTCACCTAATCCTAACCCGTACGCTCACGCTAACCCGTGCCCTCACACGGACGCTCCCCCTAAACCGTTGTGGTACCCTCACCTGGACCCTAAACCATCCCCGTCCCCTAACCCTAACCCTAGCCCGAACCCTAACCCTAACCCTTCCCCGAAGCCTTACCCTCCCCCGACCCCTAATCCTTACCCGTAAGCTCACACTAACCCGCGCCCTCACACGTACGCTTCCACTAAACAGTTGTCGTACCCTCACATGGACCCTCAACCGTCCCCGTCCCCTAACCCTAACCCTAGCCCGAACCCTAACCCTAACCCTTCCCCGAAACCTTACCCTCACCCGTCCCCTAATCCTAACCCGAACGCTCACACTAACCCGCACCCTCACACGTACGCTTCGCCTAAACCGTTGTCGTACCCTCACCTGGACCCTAAACCGTCCCCGTCCCCTAACCCTAACCCTAGCCCGAATCCTCACCCTAACCCTTCCCCGAAGCCTTACCCTCACCCGTCCCCTAATCCTAACCCGTACGCTCACACTAAACCGCGCCCTCACACGTACGCTCCCCCTAAACCGTTGTCGTACCCTCTCCTAGACCCTAAACCGTTCCCTTCCCCTAACCCTAACCCTCACCCAAACCCTAACCCTAACCCTTCCCCGAAGCCTTATCCTCACCCGTCCCCTAATCCTAACCCGTACGCTCACACTAACCCGCGCCCTCACACTGACGCTCCCACTAAACCGTTGTCGTACCCTCACCTGGACCCTAAATCATCCCCGTCCCCTAACTCTAACCCTAGCCCGAACCCTAACCCTAACCCTTCCCCGAAGCCTTACTCTCACCCGTCCCGTAATCCTAAACCGAACGCTCATACTAACCCGCGCCCTCACACGTATCCTCCCCCTAAACTGTTGTCGTACCCTCACCTGGACCCTAAACCGTCCCCGTCCCCTAATCCTAACCCTAGCCCGAACCCTAACCCTAACCCTTCCCCGAAGCCTTACCCTCACCTGTCCCCTAATCCTAACCTGTACTCTCACGCTAACCCGCGTCCTCACACATACGCTCCCCATAAACCGTTGTCGTACCCTCACCTGGACCCTAAACCGTCCCTTCCCCTAACCCTAACCCTACCCCTAACCCTAACCCTTCCCCGAAGCCTTACACTCACCCGTCCCCTAATCCTAAGATGTACGCTCACACTATCCTGCGCCCTCACACGTACGCTCCCCCTAAACCGTTGTCATACCCTCACAGGGACCCTAAACCATCCCCGTCACCTAACCCTAACCCTAGCCCGAACTCTAAACCTAACCCTTCCCCGAAGCCTTACCCTCCCCCGTCCCCTAATCCTAAACCGTACGCTCACACTAACCCGCGCCCTCACACGTACGCTCCCCCTAAACCGTTGTCGTACCCTCACCAGGACCCTAAACCGTCCCCGTGCCCTAACCCTAGCCTGAAGCCTAACACTAACCCTTCCCAGAAGCCTTACCCTCACCCGTCCCCTAATACTAACCCGTACGCTCAAACGAACCCACGTCCTCACATGAACGCTCCCCCTAAACCGTTGTCGTACCCTCACCAGGACCCTAAACCGTCCCCGTCCCCTAACCCTAACCCTAGCCCGAAGCCTGACCCTCACCCGTCCCCTAATCCTAACCCGTACGCTAACACTAACCTGCGCCCTCACACGCATGCTCCCCCTAAAGCGTTGTCGGACCCTCACCTGGACCCTAAACCGTCCCCGTCCCCTAACCCTAACCCTAGCCCGAACCCTAACCCTAACCCTTCCCCGAAGCCTGACCCTCACCCGTCCCCTAATCCTAACCCGTAGGCTCACACTAACCCGCACCCTCACACGCACGCTCCCCCTAAAGCGTTGTCGGACCCTCACCTGGACCCTAAACCGTCCCCGTCCCCTAACCCTAACCCTAGCCCAAACCCTAACCCTAACCCTTCCCCGAAGCCTGACCCTCACCCGTCCCCTAATCCTAACCCGTACGCTAACACTAACCCGCGCCCTCACACGCACGCTCCCCCTAAAGCGTTGTCGGACCCTCACCTGGACCCTCAACCATCCCCGTCCCCTAACCCTAGCCCGAACCCTAACCCTAACCCTTCCCCGATGTCTGACCCTCACCCGTCCCCTAATCCTAACCCGTACGCTAACACTAACCCGCGCCCTCACACGCACGCTCCCCCTAAAGCGTTGTCGGACCCTCACCTGGACCCTAAACCGTCCCCGTCCCCTAACCCTAACCCTAGCCAGAACCCTAACCCTAACCCTTCCCCGAAGCCTGACCCTCACCCGTCCCCTAATCCTAACCCGTACGCTAACATTAACCCGCGCCCTCACACGCACGCTCCCCCTAAAGCGTTTTCGGACCCTCACCTGGACCCTAAACCGTCCCCGTCCGCTAACCGTAACCGTAGCCCGAACCCTAAACCTAAACCTTCCCCGAAGCCTGACCCTCACCCGTCCCCTAATCCTAACCCGTACGCTAACACTAACCCGCTCCCTCACATGCACGCTCCCCGTAAAGCGTTGTCGGACCCTCACCTGGACCCTAAACCGTCCCCGTCCCCTAACCCTAACCCTAGCCCGAACCCTAACCCTAACCCTTCCCCGAAGCCTGACCCTCACCCGTCCCCTAATCCTAACCCGTACGCTAACACTAACGCGCGCCCTCTCAGGCACGCTCCCCCTAAAGCGTTGTCGGACCCTCACCTGGACCCTAAACCGTCCCCATCCCCTAACCCTAACCCTAGCCCGAACCCTAACCCTAACCCTTCCCCGAAGCCTGACCCTCACCCGTCCCCTAATCCTAACCCGTAGGCTCACACTAACCCGCGCCCTCACACGCACGCTCCCCCTAAAGGGTTGTCGGACCCTCACCTGGACCCTAAACCGTCCCCGTCCCCTAACCCTAACCCTAGGCCGAACCCTAACCCTAACCCTTCCCCGAAGCCTGACCCTCACTCCTCCCCTAATCCTAACCCGTACGCTAACACTAACGCGCACCCTCACACGCACGCTCCCCCTAAAGCGTTGTCGGACCCTCACCTGGACCCTAAACCGTCCCCGTCTCCTAACCCTAACCCTAGCCCGAACCCTAACCCTAACCCTTCCCCGAAGCCTGACCCTCACCCGTCCCCTAATCCTAACCCGTACGCTAACACTAACCCGTGCCGTCACACGCACGCTCCCACTAAAGCGTTGTCGGACCCTCACCTGAACCCTAAACCGTCCCCGTCCCCTAACCCTAACCCTAGCCCGAACCCTAACCCTAACCCTTCCCCGAAGCCTGACCCTCACCCGTCCCATAATCCTAACCTGTACGCTAACACTAACCCGCGCCCTCACACGCACGCTCCCCCTAAAGCGTTGTCGGACCCTCACCTGGAACCTAAACCGTCCCCGTCCCCTAACCCTAACCCTAGCCCAAACCCTAACCCTAAACCTTCCCCGAAGCCTGACCCTCACCCGTCCCCTAATCCTAACCCGTACGCTAACACTAACCCGCGCCCTCACACGCACGCTCCCCCTAAAGCGTTGTCGTACCCTCACCTGGACCCTAAACCGTCCCCGTCCCCTAACCCTAACCCTAGCCCGAACCCTAACCCTAACACTTCCCCGAAGCCTGACCCTCACCCGTTCCCTAATCCTAACCCGTAGGCTCACACTACCCCGCGCCCTCACACGCACGCTCCCCCTAAAGCGTTGTCGGACCCTCACCTGGACCCTAAACCGTCCCCGTCCCCTAACCCTAACCCTAGCCCGAACCCTAACCTTAACCCTTCCCCGAAGCCTGACCCTCACACGTCCCCTAATCCTAACCCGTACGCTAACACTAACCTGCGCCCTCACACGCATGCTCCCCCTAAAACGTTGTCGGACCCTCACCTGGACCCTAAACCGTCCCCGTCCCCTAACCCTAACCCTAGCCCGAACCCTAACCCTAACCCTTCCCCAAAGCCTGACCCTCACCCGTCCCCTAATCCTAAACCGTACGCTCATACTAAGCAGCGCCCTCACACGTATCCTCCCCCTAAACCATTGTGGTACCCTCACCTGGACCCTAAACCGTCCCCGTCCCCTAACACTAACCCTAGCCCGAACCCTAACCCTAACCCTTCCCCGAAGCCTGACCCTCACCCGTCCCTTAATCCTAACCCGTAGGCTCACACTAACCCGCGCCCTCACACGCACGCTCCCCCTAAAGCGCTGTCGGACCATCACCTGGACCCTAAACCGTCCCAGTCCCCTAACCCTAACCCTAGACCGAACCCTAACCCTAACCCTTCCCCGAAGCCTGACCCTCACCCGTCCCCTAATCCTAACCCGTAGGCTCACACTAACCCGCGCCCTCACACGCACGCTCCCCCTAAAGCGTTGTCGGACCCTCACCTGGACCCTAAACCGTCCCCGTCCCCTAACCGTAACCCTAGCCCAAACCCTAACCCTAACCCTTTCCCGAAGCCAGACCCTCACCCGTCCCCTAATCCTAACCCGTACGCTAACACTAACACGCGCCCTCAAACGCACGCTCCCCCTAAAGCGCTGTCGGACCGTCACCTGGACCCTAAACCGTCCAAGTCCCCTAACCCTAACCCTAGCCTGAACCCTAACACTAACCCTTCCCCGAAGCCTGACCCTCACCCGTCCCCTAATCCTAACCCGTACGCTAACACTAACCCGCGCCCTCACACGCACGCTCCCCCTAAAGCGTTGTCGGACCCTCACCTGGACCCTAAACCGTCCCCGTCCCCTAACACTAACCCTAAGACGAACCCTAACCCTAATCCTTCCCCGAAGCCTTAACCTCACCAGTCCCCTAATCCTAAATCGTACGCTCATACTAACCCGCGCCCTCACACGTATCCTCCCCCTAAACCGTTGTGGTACCCTCACCTGAACCCTAAACCGTCCCCATCCCCTAACCCTAACCCTAGCCCGAACCCTAACCCTAAACCTTCCCGGAAGCCTTACCCTCACCCGTCCCCTAATCCTTAATCGTACGCTCAGGCTAACCCGTGCCCTCACACGGACGCTACCCCTAAACCGTTGTGGTACCCTCACCTGGACCCTAAACCATCCCCGTCCCCTAACCCTAACCCTAGCCCGAACCCTATCCCTAACCCTTCCCCGAAGCCTTACCCTCCCCCGACCCCTAATCCTTACCCGTAAGCTCACACTAACCCGCGCCCTCACACGTACACTTCCCCTAAACCGTTGTCGTACCCTCACCTGCACCCTCAACCGTCCCCGTCCCCTAACCCTAACCCTAGCCCAAACCCTAACCCTAACCCTTCTCCGAAGCCTGACCCTCTCCCGTCCCCTAATCCTAACCCGTACGCTAACACTAACCCGCGCCCTCACACGCACGCTCCCCGTAAAGCGTTGTCGGACCCTCACCTGGACCCTAAACCGTCCCCGTCCCCTAACCCTAACCCTAGCCCGAACCCTAACCCTAACCCTTCCCCGAAGCGTGACCCTCACCCGTCCCCTAATCCTAACCCGTACGCTAACACTAACGCGCGCCCTCTCACGCACGCTCCCCCTAAAGCGTTGTCGGACCCTCACCTGGACCCTAAACCGTCCCCATCCCCTAACCCTAACCCTAGCCCGAACCCTAACCCTAACCCTTCCCCGAAGCCTGACCCTCACCCGTCCCCTAATCCTAACCCGTAGACTCACACTAACCCGCGCCCTCACACGCACGCTCCCCCTAAAGGGTTGTCGGGTCCTCACCTGTACCCTAAACCATCCCCGTCCCCTAACCCTAACCCTAGGCCAAACCCTAACCCTAACCCTTCCCCGAAGCCTGACCCTCACCCCTCCCCTAATCCTAACCCGTACGCTAACACTAACCCGCGCCCTCACACGCACGCTCCACCTAAAGCATTGTCGGACCCTCACCTGGACCCTAAACCGTCCCCGTCCCCTAACCCTAACCCTAGCCCGTACCCTAACCCTAAAACTTCCCCGAAGCCTGACCCTCACCTGTCCCCTAATCCTAACCCGTACGCTAACACTAACGCGTGCCCTCACACGCACGCTCCCCCTAAAGCGTTGTCGGACCCTCACCTGGACCCTAAACCGTCCCCGTCCCCTAACCCTAACCCTAGCCCGAACCCTAACCCTAACCCTTCCCCGAAGCCTGACCCTCACCCGTCCCCTAATCCTAACCCGTATGCTAACACTAACCCGCGCCCTCACACGCACGCTCCCCCTAAAGCGTTGTCGGACCCTCACCTGGACCCTAAACCGTCCCCGTCCCCTAACCCTAACCCTAGCCTGAACCCTAGCCCTAACCCTTCCCCGAAGCCTGACCCTCACCCGTCCCCTAATCCTAACCCGTAGGCTCACACTAACCCGCGCCCTCACACGCACACTCCCCCTAAAGCGTTGTCGGACCCTCACCTGGACCCTAAACCGTCCCCGTCCCCTAACCCTAACCCTAGCCCGAACCCTAACCCTAACCCTTCCCCGAAGCCTTACCCTCCCCCGACCCATAATCCTTACCCGTAAGCTCACGCTAACCCGTGCCCTCACACGTACGGTTCCCCTAAACCGTTGTCGTACCCTCACCTGGACCCTCAACCGTCCCCGTCCCCTAACCCTAACCCTAGCCCGAACCCTAACCCTAACCCTTCCCCGAAGCCTTACCCTCACCCGTCCCCTAATCCTAAACCGTACGCTCATACTAACCCACGCCCTCACACGTACGCTCCCCCTAAACCTTTGTCGTACCCTCACCTGGACCCTAAACCGTCCCCGTCCCCTAAACCTAACCCTAGCCCGAACCCTAACCCTAACCCTAACCCTTCCCCGAAGCCTTACCCTCACCCGTACCCTAATCCTAACACGTACGCTCACACTATCACGCGCCCTCACACCTACGCTCCCCCTAAACCGTTGTCATACCCTCACCTGGACCCTAAACCGTCCCCTAACCCTAACCCTAACCCTAGCCCGAACTCTAAACCTAACCCTTCCCCGAAGCCTTACCCTCACCCGTACCCTAATCCTAACCCGTACTCTAACGCTAACCCGCGCCCTCACACGTACGCTCCACCTTAACCGTTGTCGAACCCTCACCTGGACCCTGAACCGTCCCCGTCCCCTAACCCTAACCCTAGTTCGAACCCTAACCCTAACCCTTCCCCGAAGCCATACCCTCCCCCGTCCCCTAATACTTACCCGTAGGCTCACACTAACCCGCGCCCTCACACGTAAGTTTCCCCGAAACCGTTGTCGTACCCTTACCTGGACCCTCAACCTTCCCCGTCCCCTAACCCTAACCCTAGCCCGAACCCTAACCCTAACCCTTCCCCGAAACCTTACCCTCACCCATCCCCTAATCCTAACCCGTACTCTAACACTACCCCGCACCCTCACACGTACGCTCCCCTAAACCGTTGTCGTACCCTCACCTGGACCCTCAACCGTCCCCGTCCCCTAACCCTAACCCTAGCCCGAACCCTAACCTAACCCTTCGCCGAAGCCTTACCCTCACCCGTCCCCAATTCTAAACCGTACGCTCACACTAAACCGCGCCCTCACACGTACGCTCCCCCTAAACCGTTTTCGTACCCTCACCTGGACCCTAAACCGTCCCCGTCCCCTAACCCTAACCCTAGCCCGAACCCTAACCCTAACCCTTCCCCGAAGCCTTATCCTCACCCGTCCCGTAATCCTAACCCGTACGCTCACACTAACCCGCACCCTCACACGTACGCTTCCCCTAAACCGTTGTCGTACCCTCACCAGGACCCTTAACCGTCAACGTCCCCTAAAACTAACCCTAGCCCGAACCCTCACCCTAACCCTTCCCGAAGCCTTACCCTCACCCGTCCCCTAATCCTAAATCGTACGCTCACGCTAACCCGTGCCCTCACACGGACGCTACCCCTAAACCGTTGTGGTACCCTCACCTGAACCCTAAACCATCCCCGTCCCCTAACCCTAACCCTAGCCCGCACCCTAACCCTAACCCTTCCCCGAAGCCTTACCCTCAACCATCCCCTAATTCTAACCCTTACGCTCACGCTAACCCGTGCCCTCACACGGACGCTCCCCCTAAACCGTTGTGGTTCCCTCACCTGGACCCTAAACCGTCCCCGTCCCATAACCCTAACCCTATCCCGAACCCTAACCCTAACACTTCCCCGAAGCCTTACCCTCCCCCGACCCCTAATCCTTACCCGTAAGCTCACACTAACCCGCGCCCTCACACGAACGCTTCCCCTAAACCGTTGTCGTACCCTCACCTGGACCCTCAACTGTCCCCGTCCCCTAACCCTAACCCTAGCCCGAACCCTAACCCTAACCCTTCCCCGAAGCCTGACCCTCACCCGTCCCTTAATCATAACCCGTACGCTAACACTAACCCGCGCCCTCACACGCACGCTCCCCCTAAAGCGTTGTCATACCCTCACCTGGACCCTAAACCGTCCCCGTCCCCTAACCCTAACCCTAGGCCGAACCCTAAACCTAACACTTCCCCGAAGCCTGACCCTCACCCGTTCCCTAATCCTAACCCGTAGGCTCACACTAACCCGCCCCCTCACACGCACGCTCCCCCTAAAGCGTTGTCGGACCCTCACCTGGACCCTAAACCGTCCCCGTCCCCTAACCCTAACCCTAGCCCGAACCCTAACCCTAACCCTTCCCCGAAGCCTGACCCTCACCCGTCCCCTAATCCTAACCCGTACGCTAACACTAACCTGCGCCCTCACACGCATGCTCCCCCTAAAGCATTGTCGGACCCTCACCTGGACCCTAAACCGTCCCCGTCCCCTAACCCTAACCCTAGCCCGAACCCTAACCCTAACCCTTCCCCGAAGCGTGACCCTCACCCGTCCCCTAATCCTAACCCGTACGCTAAAACTAACCCGCGCCCTCACACGCACGTTCCCCCTAAATCGTTGTCGGACCCTCACCTGTACCCTCAACCGTCCCCGTCCCGTAACCCTAACCCTAGCCCGAACCCTAACCCTAACCCTTCCCCGAAGCCTGACCCTCACCCGTCCCCTAATCCTAACCCGTAGGCTCACACTAACCCGCGCCCTCACACGCACGCTCCCCCTAAAGCGTTGTCGGACCCTCACCTGGACCCTAAACCGTCCCCGTCCCCTAACCCTAACCCTAGCCCAAACCCTAACCCTAACACTTTCCAGAAGCCTGACCCTCACCCGTCCCCTAATCCTAACCCGTACGCTAACACTAACACGCGCCCTCAAACGCACGCTCCCCCTAAAGCGCTGTCGGACCGTCACCTGAACCCTAAACCGTCCCCGTCCCCTAACCCTAACCCTAGCCCGAACCCTAACCCTAACACTTCCCCGAAGCCTGACCCTCACCCGTCCCCTAATCCTAACCCGTAGGCTCACACTAACCCGCGCCCTCACACGCACGCTCCCCCTAAAGCGTTGTCGGACACTCACCTGGACCCTACACCGTCCCCGTCCCCTAACCCTAACCCTAGCCCGAACCCTAACCCTAACCCTTCCCCGAAGCCTGACCCTCACCCGTCCCCTAATCTTAACCCGTACGCTAACACTAACCCGCGCCCTCACACGCACGCTCTCCCTAAAGCGTTGTCGGACCCTCACCTGGACCCTAAACCGTCCCCGTCCCCTAACCCTAACCCTAGCCCGAACCCTAACCCTAACCCTTCCCCGAAGCCTGACCCTCACCCGTCCCATAATCCTAACCTGTACGCTAACACTAACCCGCGGCCTCACAAGCACGCTCCCCCTAAAGCGTTGTCGGACCCTCACCTGGACCCTAAACCGTCCCCGTCCCCTAACCCTAACCCTAGCCCGAACCCTAACCCTAACCCTTCCCCGAAGCCTGTCCCTCACCCGTCTCCTAATCCTAACCCGTACGCTAACACTAACCCGCGCCCTCACACGCACGCTCCCCCTAAAGCGTTGTCGGACCCTCACCTGGACCCTAAACCGTCCCCGTCCCCTAACACTAACCCTTAGCCGAACCCTAACCCTAAATCTTCCCCGAAGCCTTACCCTCACCCATCCCCTAATCCTAAATCGTACGCTCACGCTAACCCGTGCCCTCACACGGACGCTACCCCTAAACCGTTGTGGTACCCTCACCTGGACCCTAAACCATCCCCGTCCCCTAACCCTAACCCTAGCCTGAACCCTAACCCTAACCCTTCCCCGAAGCCTTACCCTCCCCCTACCCCTAATCCTTACCCGTAAGCTCACACTAACCCGCGCCCTCACACGTACACTTCCCCTAAACCGTTGTCGTACCCTCACCTGGACCCTCAACCGTCCCCGTCCCCTAACCCTAACCCTAGCCGAACCCTAACCCTAAACCTTCCCCGAAGCCTTACCCTCAACCGTCAACTAATCCTAACCCGTACGCTCACGCTAACCCGTGCCCTCACACGGACGCTCCCCCTAAACTGTTGTGGTACCCTCACCTGGACCCTAAACCATCCCCGTCCCCTAACACTAACCCTAGCCCGAACCCTAATCCTAACCCTTCCCCGAAGCCTTACCCTCCCCCGACCCCTAATCCTTACCCGTAAGCTCACACTAACCCGCGCCCTCACACGTACGCTTCCCCTAAACCGTTGTCGTACCCTCACCTGGACCCTCAACCGTCCCCGTCCCCTAACCCTAACCCTAGCCCGAACCCTAACCCTAACCCTTCCCCGAAACCTTACCCTCACCCGTCCCCTAATCCTAAACCGAACGCTCACACTAACCCGCACCCTCAGACGTACGCTTCCCCTAAACCGTTGTCGTACCCTCACCTGGACCCTAAACCGTCCCCGTCCCCTAACCCTAACCCTAGCCCGAATCCTCACCCTAACCCTTCCCCGAAGCCTTACCCTCACCCGTCCCCTAATCCTAACCCGTACGCTCACACTAAACCGCGCCCTCACACGTACGCTCCCCCTAAACCGTTGTCGTACCCTCTCCTAGACCCTAAACCGTTCCCTTCCCGTAACCCTAACCCTCACCCAAACCCTAACCCTAACCCTTCCCCGAAGCCTTACCCTCACCCGTCCCCTAATCCTAACCCGTACGCTAAAACGAACCCACGCCCTCACATGAACGCTCCCCCTAAACCGTTGTCGTAACTTCACCTGGACCCTAAACCGTCCCCGTGCACTAACCCAAACCCTAGCCTGAAACCTAACACTAACCCTTCCTAGAAGCCTTAATCTCACCCGTCCCGAAATCCTAAACCAAACGCTCATACTAACCCGCCCCCTCACACGTATCCTCCCCCTAAACCGTTGTCGTACACTCACCTGGACCCTAAACCGTCCCCGTCCCCTAATCCTAACCCTAGCCCGAACCCTAACCCTAACCCTTCCCCGAAGCCTTACCCTCACCCGTCCCCTAATCCTAACCCGTACGGTCACACTATCCCGCGCCCTCACTCGTACGCTCCCCCTAAACCGTTGTCATACCCTAACCTGGACCCTCAACCGTCCCCATCCCCTAACCCTAACCCTAGCCCGAACCCTAACACTAACCCTTCCCCGAAGCCTTACTCTGACCCGTCCCCTAATCATAAACCGTACGCTCATACTAACCAGCGCCCTCACACGTATCCTCCCCCTAAACCGTTGTGGTACCCTCACCAAGACCCTCAACCGTCCCCGTCCCCTAACCCTAACCCTAGCCTGAACCCTAACCCTAACCCTTCCCCGAAGCCTGACCCTCACCCGTCCCCTAATCCTAACCCGTAGGCTCACACTAACCCGCGCCCTCACACGCACGCTCCCCCTAAAGCGCTGTCGGACCATCACCTGGACCCTAAACCGTCCCCGTCCCCGTCCCCTAACCCTAGCCCGAACCCTAACCCTAACCCTTCCCCGAAGCCTGACCCTCACCCGTCCCATAATCCTAACCCGTACGCTAACACTAACCCGCGCCCTCACACGCACGCTCCCCCTAATGCGTTGTCGGACCCTCACCTGGACCCTAAACCGTCCCCATCCCCTAACCCTAACCCTAGCCCGAACCCTAACCCTAACCCTTCCCCGAAGCCTTACCCTCACCCGTCCCCTAATCCTAACTCGTACGCTCATACTAACCCGTGCCCTCAAACGTATCCTCCCCCTAAACCGTTTTCGTACCCTCACCTTGACCCTAAACCGTCACCGTCTCCTAACCCTAACCCTAGCCCAAACCCTAACCCTAACCCTTCCCCGAAGCCTTACCCTCCCCGGTCCCCTAATCCTAAACCGTACGATCACACTCACCCGCGCCCTCACACGTACGCTCCCCCTAAACCATTGTCGTACCCTCACCAGGACCCTCAACCGTCCCCGTGCCCTAACCCTAACCCTAGGCTGAACCCTAACACTAACCCTTCCCCGAAGCCTTACTCTCACCCGTCCCGTAATACTAAACCGAACGCTCATACTAACCCGCGCCCTCACACGTATCCTCCCCCTAAACCGTTGTCGTACCCTCACCTGGACCCTAAACCGTCCCCGTCCCCTAATCCTAACCCTAGCCCGAACCCTAACCCTAACCCTTCCCCGAAGCCTTACCCTCACCTGTCCCCTAAACCTAACCTGTACTCTCACGCTAACCCGCGCCCTCACATGTACGCTCCCCATAAACCGTTGTCGTACCCTCACCTGGACCCTAAACCGTCCCTTTCCCTAACCCTAACCCTAGCCCTAACCCTAACCCTTCCCCAAAGACATACCCTCACCCGTCCCCTAATCCTAACCCGTACGGTCACACTATCCCGCGCCCTCACACGTAAGCTCCCCCTAAACCGTTGTCATACCCTCACCTGGACCCTAAACCGTCCCTGTCCCCTAACCCTAACCCTAGCCCGAACCCTAACCTAACCCTTCGCCTAAGCCTTACCCTCACCCGTCCACTAATCCTAAACCGTACGCTCACACTAAACCGCACCCTCACACGTACCCTCCCCCTAAACCGTTTTCGTACCCTCACCAGGACCCTAAACCGTCCCCTTCCCCTAACCCTAACCCTAGCCCGAACCCTAACCCTAACCCTTCCCCGAAGCCTTATCCTCACCCGTCCCCTAATCCTAACCCGTACGCTCACACTAACCCGCACCCTCACACGTACGCTTCCCCTAAACCGTTGTCGTACCCTCACCAGGACCCTTAACCGTCCCCGTCCCCTAAAACTAACCCTAGCCCGAACCCTCACCCTAACCCTTCCCGAAGCCTTACCCTCACCCGTCCCCTAATCCTAAATCGTACGCTCACGCTAACCCGTGCCCTCACACGGACGCTACCCCTAAACCGTTGTGGTACCCTCACCTGAACCCTAAACCATCCCCGTCCCCTAACCCTAACCCTAGCCCGCACCCTAACCCTAACCCTTCCCCGAAGCCTTACCCTCACCCATCCCCTAATTCTAACCCTTACGCTCACGCTAACCCGTGCCCTCACACGGACGCTCCCCCTAAACCGTTGTGGTTCCCTCACCTGGACCCTAAACCGTCCCCGTCCCATAACCCTAACCCTATCCCGAACCCTAACCCTAACACTTCCCCGAAGCCTTACCCTCCCCCGACCCCTAATCCTTACCCGTAAGCTCACACTAACCCGCGCCCTCACACGAACGCTTCCCCTAAACCGTTGTCGTACCCTCACCTGGACCCTCAACTGTCCCCGTCCCCTAACCCTAACCCTAGCCCGAACCCTAACCCTAACCCTTCCCCGAAGCCTGACCCTCACCCGTCCCTTAATCATAACCCGTACGCTAACACTAACCCGCGCCCTCACACGCACGCTCCCCCTAAAGCGTTGTCATACCCTCACCTGGACCCTAAACCGTCCCCGTCCCCTAACCCTAACCCTAGGCCGAACCCTAAACCTAACACTTCCCCGAAGCCTGACCCTCACCCGTTCCCTAATCCTAACCCGTAGGCTCACACTAACCCGCCCCCTCACACGCACGCTCCCCCTAAAGCGTTGTCGGACCCTCACCTGGACCCTAAACCGTCCCCGTCCCCTAACCCTAACCCTAGCCCGAACCCTAACCCTAACCCTTCCCCGAAGCCTGACCCTCACCCGTCCCCTAATCCTAACCCGTACGCTAACACTAACCTGCGCCCTCACACGCATGCTCCCCCTAAAGCATTGTCGGACCCTCACCTGGACCCTAAACCGTCCCCGTCCCCTAACCCTAACCCTAGCCCGAACCCTAACCCTAACCCTTCCCCGAAGCGTGACCCTCACCCGTCCCCTAATCCTAACCCGTACGCTAAAACTAACCCGCGCCCTCACACGCACGTTCCCCCTAAAGCGTTGTCGGACCCTCACCTGTACCCTCAACCGTCCCCGTCCCGTAACCCTAACCCTAGCCCGAACCCTAACCCTAACCCTTCCCCGAAGCCTGACCCTCACCCGTCCCCTAATCCTAACCCGTAGGCTCACACTAACCCGCGCCCTCACACGCACGCTCCCCCTAAAGCGTTGTCGGACCCTCACCTGGACCCTAAACCGTCCCCGTCCCCTAACCCTAACCCTAGCCCAAACCCTAACCCTAACACTTTCCAGAAGCCTGACCCTCACCCGTCCCCTAATCCTAACCCGTACGCTAACACTAACACGCGCCCTCAAACGCACGCTCCCCCTAAAGCGCTGTCGGACCGTCACCTGGACCCTAAACCGTCCCCGTCCCCTAACCCTAACCCTAGCCCGAACCCTAACCCTAACACTTCCCCGAAGCCTGACCCTCACCCGTCCCCTAATCCTAACCCGTAGGCTCACACTAACCTGCGCCCTCACACGCACGCTCCCCCTAAAGCGTTGTTGGACACTCACCTGGACCCTACACCGTCCCCGTCCCCTAACCCTAACCCTAGCCCGAACCCTAACCCTAACCCTTCCCCGAAGCCTGACCCTCACCCGTCCCCTAATCTTAACCCGTACGCTAACACTAACCCGCGCCCTCACACGCACGCTCTCCCTAAAGCGTTGTCGGACCCTCACCTGGACCCTAAACCGTCCCCGTCCCCTAACCCTAACCCTAGCCAGAACCCTAACCCGAACCCTTCCCCGAAGCCTGACCCTCACCCGTCCCCTAATCCTAACTCGTACGCTAACATTAACCCGCGCCCTCACACGCACGCTCCCCCTAAATCGTTGTCGGACCCTCACCTGGACCCTAAACCGTCCCCGTCCCCTAACCCTAACCCTAGCCCGAACCCTAACCCTAACCCTTCCCCGAAGCCTGACCCTCACCCGTCCCATAATCCTAACCTGTACGCTAACACTAACCCGCGGCCTCACAAGCACGCTGCCCCTAAAGCGTTGTCGGACCCTCACCTGGACCCTAAACCGTCCCCGTCCCCTAACCCTAACCCTAGCCCGAACCCTAACCCTAACCCTTCCCCGAAGCCTGTCCCTCACCCGTCTCCTAATCCTAACCCGTACGCTAACACTAACCCGCGCCCTCACACGCACGCTCCCCCTAAAGCGTTGTCGGACCCTCACCTGGACCCTAAACCGTCCCCGTCCCCTAACACTAACCCTTAGCCGAACCCTAACACTAAATCTTCCCCGAAGCCTTACCCTCACCCATCCCCTAATCCTAAATCGTACGCTCACGCTAACCCGTGCCCTCACACGGACGCTACCCCTAAACCGTTGTGGTACCCTCACCTGGACCCTAAACCATCCCCGTCCCCTAACCCTAACCCTAGCCCGAACCCTAACCCTAACCCTTCCCCGAAGCCTTACCCTCCCCCTACCCCTAATCCTTACCCGTAAGCTCACACTAACCCGCGCCCTCACACGTACACTTCCCCTAAACCGTTGTCGTACCCTCACCTGGACCCTCAACCGTCCCCGTCCCCTAACCCTAACCCTAGCCGAACCCTAACCCTAAACCTTCCCCGAAGCCTTACCCTCAACCGTCAACTAATCCTAACCCGTACGCTCACGCTAACCCGTGCCCTCACACGGACGCTCCCCCTAAACCGTTGTGGTACCCTCACCTGGACCCTAAACCATCCCCGTCCCCTAACCCTAACCCTAGCCCGAACCCTAATCCTAACCCTTCCCCGAAGCCTTACCCTCCCCCGACCCCTAATCCTTACCCGTAAGCTCACACTAACCCGCGCCCTCACACGTACGCTTCCCCTAAACCGTTGTCGTACCCTCACCTGGACCCTCAACCGTCCCCGTCCCCTAACCCTAACCCTAGCCCGAACCCTAACCCTAACCCTTCCCCGAAACCTTACCCTCACCCGTCCCCTAATCCTAAACCGAACGCTCACACTAACCCGCACCCTCAGACGTACGCTTCCCCTAAACCGTTGTCGTACCCTCACCTGGACCCTAAACCGTCCCCGTCCCCTAACCCTAACCCTAGCCCGAATACTCACCCTAACCCTTCCCCGAAGCCTTACCCTCACCCGTCCCCTAATCCTAACCCGTACGCTCACACTAAACCGCGCCCTCACACGTACGCTCCCCCTAAACCGTTGTCGTACCCTCTCCTAGACCCTAAACCGTTCCCTTCCCGTAACCCTAACCCTCACCCAAACCCTAACCCTAACCCTTCCCCGAAGCCTTACCCTCACCCGTCCCCTAATCCTAACCCGTACGCTCAAACGAACCCACGCCCTCACATGAACGCTCCCCCTAAACCGTTGTCGTAACTTCAACTGGACCCTAAACCGTCCCCGTGACTAACCCAAACCCTAGCCTGAAACCTAACACTAACCCTTCCTAGAAGCCTTAATCTCACCCGTCCCGAAATCCTAAACCAAACGCTCATACTAACCCGCCCCCTCACACGTATCCTCCCCCTAAACCGTTGTCGTACACTCACCTGGACCCTAAACCGTCCCCGTCCCCTAATCCTAACCCTAGCCCGAACCCTAACCCTAACCCTTCCCCGAAGCCTTACCCTCACCCGTCCCCTAATCCTAACCCGTACGGTCACACTATCCCGCGCCCTCACTCGTACGCTCCCCCTAAACCGTTGTCATACCCTAACCTGGACCGTAAACCGTCACCATCCCCTAACCCTAACCCTAGCCCGAACCCTAACACTAACCCTTCCCCGAAGCCTTACTCTGACCCGTCCCCTAATCATAAACCGTACGCTCATACTAACCAGCGCCCTCACACGTATCCTCCCCCTAAACCGTTGTGTACCCTCACCTGGACCCTCAACCGTCCCCGTCCCCTAACGCTAACCCTAGCCTGAACCCTAACCCTAACCCTTCCCCGAAGCCTGACCCTCACCCGTCCCCTAATCCTAACCCGTAGGCTCACACTAACCCGCGCCCTCACACGCACGCTCCCCCTAAAGCGCTGTCGGACCATCACCTGGACCCTAAACCGTCCCCGTCCCCTAACCCTAACCCTTGCCCGAACCCTAACCCTAACCCTTCCCGAAGCCTGACCCTCACCCGTCCCATAATCCTAACCCGTACGCTAACACTAACCCGCGCCCTCACACGCACGCTCCCCCTAAAGCGTTGTCGGACCCTCACCTGGACCCTAAACCGTCCCCGTCCCCTAACCCTAACCCTAGCCCGAACCCTAACCCTAACCCTTCCCCGAAGCCTGACCCTCACCCGTCCCCTAATCCTAAACCGAACGCTCACACTAACCCGCACCCTCACACGTACGCTTCCCCTAAACCGTTGTCGTACCCTCACCTGGACCCTAAACCGTCCCCGTACCCTAACCCTAACCCTAGCCCGAATCCTCACCCTAACCCTTCCCCGAAGCCTTACCCTCACCCGTCCCCTAATCCTAACCCGTACGCTCACACTAAACCGCGCCCTCACACGTACGCTCCCCCTAAACCGTTGTCGTACCCTCTCCTTGACCCTAAACCGTTCCCTTCCCGTAACCCTAACCCTCACCCAAACCCTAACCCTAACCCTTCCCCGAAGCCTTACCCTCACCCGTCCCCTAATCCTACCCCGTACGCTCAAACGAACCCACGCCCTCACATGAACGCTCCCCCTAAACCGTTGTCGTAACTTCACCTGGACCCTAAACCGTCCCCGTGCACTAACCCTAACCCTAGCCTGAACCCTAACACTAACCCTTCCTAGAAGACTTACTCTCACCCGTCCCGTAATCCTAAACCGAACGCTCATACTAACCCGCCCCCTCACACGTATCCTCCCCCTAAACCGTTGTCGTACACTCACCTGGACCCTAAACCGTCCCCGTCCCCTAATCCTAACCCTAGCCCGAACCCTAACCCTAACCCTTCCCCGAAGCCTTACCCTCACCCGTCCCCTAATCCTAACCCGTACGGTCACACTATCCCGCGCCCTCACTCATACGCTCCCCCTAAACCGTTGTCATACCCTAACCTGGACCGTAAACCGTCCCCATCCCCTAACCCTAACCCTAGCCCGAACCCTAACACTAACCCTTCCCCGAAGCCTTACTCTGACCCGTCCCCTAATCATAAACCGTACGCTCATACTAACCAGCGCCCTCACACGTATCCTCCCCCTAAACCGTTGTGGTACCCTCACCAAGACCCTCAACCGTCCCCGTCCCCTAACCCTAACCCTAGCCTGAACCCTAACCCTAACCCTTCCCCGAAGCCTGACCCTCACCCGTCCCCTAATCCTAACCCGTAGGCTCACACTAACCCGCGCCCTCACACGCACGCTCCCCCTAAAGCGCTGTCGGACCATCACCTGGACCCTAAACCGTCCCCGTCCCCGTCCCCTAACCCTAGCCCGAACCCTAACCCTAACCCTTCCCCGAAGCCTGACCCTCACCCGTCCCATAATCCTAACCCGTACGCTAACACTAACCCGCGCCCTCACACGCACGCTCCCCCTAATGCGTTGTCGGACCCTCACCTGGACCCTAAACCGTCCCCATCCCCTAACCCTAACCCTAGCCCGAACCCTAACCCTAACCCTTCCCCGAAGCCTTACCCTCACCCGTCCCCTAATCCTAACTCGTACGCTCATACTAACCCGTGCCCTCAAACGTATCCTCCCCCTAAACCGTTTTCGTACCCTCACCTTGACCCTAAACCGTCACCGTCTCCTAACCCTAACCCTAGCCCAAACCCTAACCCTAACCCTTCCCCGAAGCCTTACCCTCCCCGGTCCCCTAATCCTAAACCGTACGATCACACTCACCCGCGCCCTCACACGTACGCTCCCCCTAAACCATTGTCGTACCCTCACCAGGACCCTCAACCGTCCCCGTGCCCTAACCCTAACCCTAGGCTGAACCCTAACACTAACCCTTCCCCGAAGCCTTACTCTCACCCGTCCCGTAATACTAAACCGAACGCTCATACTAACCCGCGCCCTCACACGTATCCTCCCCCTAAACCGTTGTCGTACCCTCACCTGGACCCTAAACCGTCCCCGTCCCCTAATCCTAACCCTAGCCCGAACCCTAACCCTAACCCTTCCCCGAAGCCTTACCCTCACCTGTCCCCTAAACCTAACCTGTACTCTCACGCTAACCCGCGCCCTCACATGTACGCTCCCCATAAACCGTTGTCGTACCCTCACCTGGACCCTAAACCGTCCCTTTCCCTAACCCTAACACTAGCCCTAACCCTAACCCTTCCCCAAAGACATACCCTCACCCGTCCCCTAATCCTAACCCGTACGGTCACACTATCCCGCGCCCTCACACGTAAGCTCCCCCTAAACCGTTGTCATACCCTCACCTGGACCCTAAACCGTCCCTGTCCCCTAACCCTAACCCTAGCCCGAACCCTAACCTAACCCTTCGCCTAAGCCTTACCCTCACCCGTCCACTAATCCTAAACCGTACGCTCACACTAAACCGCACCCTCACACGTACCCTCCCCCTAAACCGTTTTCGTACCCTCACCAGGACCCTAAACCGTCCCCGTCCCCGTCCCCTAACCCTAGCCCGAACCCTAACCCTAAGCCTTCCCCGAAGCCTTATCCTCACCCGTCCCCTAATCCTAACCCGTACGCTCACACTAACCCGCACCCTCACACGTACGCTTCCCCTAAACCGTTGTCGTACCCTCACCAGGACCCTTAACCGTCCCCGTCCCCTAAAACTAACCCTAGCCCGAACCCTCACCCTAACCCTTCCGGAAGCCTTACCCTCACCCGTCCCCTAATCCTAAATCGTACGCTCACGCTAACCCGTGCCCTCACACGGACGCTACCCCTAAACCGTTGTGGTACCCTCACCTGAACCCTAAACCATCCCCGTCCCCTAACCCTAACCCTAGCCCGCACCCTAACCCTAACCCTTCCCCGAAGCCTTACCCTCACCCATCCCCTAATTCTAACCCTTACGCTCACGCTAACCCGTGCCCTCACACGGACGCTCCCCCTAAACCGTTGTGGTTCCCTCACCTGGACCCTAAACCGTCCCCGTCCCATAACCCTAACCCTATCCCGAACCCTAACCCTAACACTTCCCCGAAGCCTTACCCTCCCCCGACCCCTAATCCTTACCCGTAAGCTCACACTAACCCGCGCCCTCACACGAACGCTTCCCCTAAACCG
Source organism: Lagenorhynchus albirostris (assembly GCF_949774975.1). Classification (NCBI taxonomy): domain Eukaryota; kingdom Metazoa; phylum Chordata; class Mammalia; order Artiodactyla; family Delphinidae; genus Lagenorhynchus; species Lagenorhynchus albirostris. Next base: position 44,799,533 of record NC_083107.1, on the reverse strand, counting down.
TTGTCGTACCCTCACCTGGACCCTCAACTGTCCCCGTCCCCTAACCCTAACCCTAGCCCGAACCCTAACCCTAACCCTTCCCCGAAGCCTGACCCTCACCCGTCCCTTAATCCTAACCCGTACGCTAACACTAACCCGCGCCCTCACACGCACGCTCCCCCTAAAGCGTTGTCATACCCTCACCTGGACCCTAAACCGTCCCCGTCCCCTAACCCTAACCCTAGGCCGAACCCTAAACCTAACACTTCCCCGAAGCCTGACCCTCACCCGTTCCCTAATCCTAAACAGTAGGCTCACACTAACCCGCCCCCTCACACGCACGCTCCCCCTAAAGTGTTGTCGGACCCTAACCTGGACCCTAAACCGTCCCCGTCCCCTAACCCTAACCCTAGCCCGAACCCTAACCTTAACCCTTTCCCGAAGCCTGACCCTCACCCGTCCACTAATCCTAACCCGTACGCTAACACTAACCTGCGCCCTCACACGCATGCTCCCCCTAAAGCATTGTCAGACCCTCACCTGGACCCTAAACCGTCCCCGTCCCCTAACCCTAACCCTAGCCCGAACCCTAACCCTAACCCTTCCCCGAAGCGTGACCCTCACCCGTCATCTAATCCTAACCCGTACGCTAAAACTAACCCGCGCCCTCACACGCACGTTCCCCCTAAAGCGTTGTCGGACCCTCACCTGTACCCTCAACCGTCCCCGTCCCGTAACCCTAACCCTAGCCCGAACCCTAACCCTAACCCTTCCCCGAAGCCTGACCCTCACCCGTCCCCTAATCCTAACCCGTAGGCTCACACTAACCCGCGCCCTCACACGCACGCTCCCCCTAAAGCGTTGTCGGACCCTCACCTGGACCCTAAACCGTCCCCGTCCCCTAACCCTAACCCTAGCCCAAACCCTAACCCTAACACTTTCCAGAAGCCTGACCCTCACCCGTCCCCTAATCCTAACCCGTACGCTAACACTAACACGCGCCCTCAAACGCACGCTCCCCCTAAAGCGCTGTCGGACCGTCACCTGGACCCTAAACCGTCCCCGTCCCCTAACCCTAACCCTAGCCCGAACCCTAACCCTAACACTTCCCCGAAGCCTGACCCTCACCCGTCCCCTAATCCTAACCCGTAGGCTCACACTAACCCGCGCCCTCACACGCACGCTCCCCCTAAAGCGTTGTCGGACCCTCACCTGGACCCTAAACCGTCCCCGTCCCCTAACCCTAACCCTAGCCCGAACCCTAACCCTAACCCTTCCCCGAAGCCTGACCCTCACCCGTCCCCTAATCTTAACCCGTACGCTAACACTAACCCGCGCCCTCACACGCACGCTCTCCCTAAAGCGTTGTCGGACCCTCACCTGGACCCTAAACCGTCCCCGTCCCCTAACCCTAACCCTAGCCAGAACCCTAACCCGAACCCTTCCCCGAAGCCTGACCCTCACCCGTCCCCTAATCCTAACTCGTACGCTAACATTAACCCGCGCCCTCACACGCACGCTCCCCCTAAAGCGTTGTCGGACCCTCACCTGGACCCTAAACCGTCCCCGTCCCCTAACCCTAACCCTAGCCCGAACCCTAACCCTAACCCTTCCCCGAAGCCTGACCCTCACCCGTCCCATAATCCTAACCTGTACGCTAACACTAACCCGTGGCCTCACAAGCACGCTCCCCCTAAAGCGTTGTCGGACCCTCACCTGGACCCTAAACCGTCCCCGTCCCCTAACCCTAACCCTAGCCCGAACCCTAACCCTAACCCTTCCCCGAAGCCTGACCCTCACCCGTCCCCTAATCCTAACCCGTACGCTAACACTAACCCGCGCCCTCACACGCACGCTCCCCCTAAAGCGTTGTCGGACCCTCACCTGGACCCTAAACCGTCCCCGTCCCCTAACCCTAACCCTAGCCCGAACCCTAACCCTAACCCTTCCCCGAAGCCTTACCCTCCCCCGACCCCTAATCCTTACCCGTAAGCTCACACTAACCCGCGCCCTCACACGTACACTTCCCCTAAACCGTTGTCGTACCCTCACCTGGACCCTCAACCGTCCCCGTCCCCTAACCCTAACCCTAGCCGAACCCTAACCCTAAACCTTCCCCGAAGCCTTACCCTCACCCGTCCCCTAATCCTAACCCGTACGCTCACGCTAACCCGTGCCCTCACACGGACGCTCCCCCTAAACCGTTGTGGTACCCTCACCTGGACCCTAAACCATCCCCGTCCCCTAACCCTAACCCGAACCCTAATCCTAACCCTTCCCCGAAGCCTTACCCTCCCCCGACCCCTAATCCTTACCCGTAAGCTCACACTAACCCGCGCCCTCACACGTACGCTTCCCCTAAACCGTTGTCGTACCCTCACCTGGACCCTCAACCGTCCCCGTCCCCTAACCCTAACCCTAGCCCGAACCCTAACCCTAACCCTTCCCCGAAACCTTACCCTCACCCGTCCCCTAATCCTAAACCGAACGCTCACACTAACCCGCACCCTCACACGTACGCTTCCCCTAAACCGTTGTCGTACCCTCACCTGGACCCTAAACCGTCCCCGTCCCCTAACCCTAACCCTAGCCCGAATCCTCACCCTAACCCTTCCCCGAAGCCTTACCCTCACCCGTCCCCTAATCCTAACCCGTACGCTCACACTAAACCGCGCCCTCACACGTACGCTCCCCCTAAACCGTTGTCGTACCCTCTCCTAGACCCTAAACCGTTCCCTTCCCGTAACCCTAACCCTCACCCAAACCCTAACCCTAACCCTTCCCCGAAGCCTTACCCTCACCCGTCCCCTAATCCTACCCCGTACGCTCAAACGAACCCACGCCCTCACATGAACGCTCCCCCTAAACCGTTGTCGTAACTTCACCTGGACCCTAAACCGTCCCCGTGCACTAACCCTAACCCTAGCCTGAACCCTAACACTAACCCTTCCTAGAAGCCTTACTCTCACCCGTCCCGTAATCCTAAACCGAACGCTCATACTAACCCGCCCCCTCACACGTATCCTCCCCCTAAACCGCTGTCGTACACTCACCTGGACCCTAAACCGTCCCCGTCCCCTAATCCTAACCCTAGCCCGAACCCTAACCCTAACCCTTCCCCGAAGCCTTACCCTCACCCGTCCCCTAATCCTACCCCGTACGCTCAAACGAACCCACGCCCTCACATGAACGCTCCCCCTAAACCGTTGTCGTAACTTCACCTGGACCCTAAACCGTCCCCGTGCACTAACCCTAACCCTAGCCTGAACCCTAACACTAACCCTTCCTAGAAGCCTTACTCTCACCCGTCCCGTAATCCTAAACCGAACGCTCATACTAACCCGCCCCCTCACACGTATCCTCCCCCTAAACCGCTGTCGTACACTCACCTGGACCCTAAACCGTCCCCGTCCCCTAATCCTAACCCTAGCCCGAACCCTAACCCTAACCCTTCCCCGAAGCCTTACCCTCACCCGTCCCCTAATCCTACCCCGTACGCTCAAACGAACCCACGCCCTCACATGAACGCTCCCCCTAAACCGTTGTCGTAACTTCACCTGGACCCTAAACCGTCCCCGTGCACTAACCCTAACCCTAGCCTGAACCCTAACACTAACCCTTCCTAGAAGCCTTACTCTCACCCGTCCCGTAATCCTAAACCGAACGCTCATACTAACCCGCCCCCTCACACGTATCCTCCCCCTAAACCGCTGTCGTACACTCACCTGGACCCTAAACCGTCCCCGTCCCCTAATCCTAACCCTAGCCCGAACCCTAACCCTAACCCTTCCCCGAAGCCTTACCCTCACCCGTCCCCTAATCCTAACCCGTACGGTCACACTATCCCGCGCCCTCACTCGTACGCTCCCCCTAAACCGTTGTCATACCCTAACCTGGACCGTAAACCGTCCCCATCCCCTAACCCTAACCCTAGCCCGAACCCTAACACTAACCCTTCCCCGAAGCCTTACTCTGACCCGTCCCCTAATCATAAACCGTACGCTCATACTAACCAGCGCCCTCACACGTATCCTCCCCCTAAACCGTTGTGGTACCCTCACCGGGACCCTCAACCGTCCCCGTCCCCTAACCCTAACCCTAGCCTGAACCCTAACCCTAACCCTTCCCCGAAGCCTGACCCTCACCCGTCCCCTAATCCTAACCCGTAGGCTCACACTACCCCGCGCCCTCACACGCACGCTCCCCCTAAAGCGCTGTCGGACCATCACCTGGACCCTAAACCGTCCCCGTCCCCGTCCCCTAACCCTAGCCCGAACCCTAACCCTAACCCTTCCCCGAAGCCTGACCCTCACCCGTCCCATAATCCTAACCCGTACGCTAACACTAACCCGCGCCCTCACACGCACGCTCCCCCTAAAGCGTTGCCGGACCCTCACCTGGACCCTAAACCGTCCCCGTCCCCTAACCCTAACCCTAGCCCGAACCCTAACCCTAACCCTTCCCCGAAGCCTGACCCTCACCCGTCCCCTAATCCTAACCCGTACGCTCACGCTAACCCGTGCCCTCACACGGACGCTCCCCCTAAACCGTTGTGGTACCCTCACCTGGACCCTAAACCATCCCCGTCCCCTAACCCTAACCCGAACCCTAATCCTAACCCTTCCCCGAAGCCTTACCCTCCCCCGACCCCTAATCCTTACCCGTAAGCTCACACTAACCCGCGCCCTCACACGTACGCTTCCCCTAAACCGTTGTCGTACCCTCACCTGGACCCTCAACCGTCCCCGTCCCCTAACCCTAACCCTAGCCCGAACCCTAACCCTAACCCTTCCCCGAAACCTTACCCTCACCCGTCCCCTAATCCTAAACCGAACGCTCACACTAACCCGCACCCTCACACGTACGCTTCCCCTAAACCGTTGTCGTACCCTCACCTGGACCCTAAACCGTCCCCGTCCCCTAACCCTAACCCTAGCCCGAATCCTCACCCTAACCCTTCCCCGAAGCCTTACCCTCACCCGTCCCCTAATCCTAACCCGTACGCTCACACTAAACCGCGCCCTCACACGTACGCTCCCCCTAAACCGTTGTCGTACCCTCTCCTAGACCCTAAACCGTTCCCTTCCCGTAACCCTAACCCTCACCCAAACCCTAACCCTAACCCTTCCCCGAAGCCTTACCCTCACCCGTCCCCTAATCCTACCCCGTACGCTCAAACGAACCCACGCCCTCACATGAACGCTCCCCCTAAACCGTTGTCGTAACTTCACCTGGACCCTAAACCGTCCCCGTGCACTAACCCTAACCCTAGCCTGAACCCTAACACTAACCCTTCCTAGAAGCCTTACTCTCACCCGTCCCGTAATCCTAAACCGAACGCTCATACTAACCCGCCCCCTCACACGTATCCTCCCCCTAAACCGCTGTCGTACACTCACCTGGACCCTAAACCGTCCCCGTCCCCTAATCCTAACCCTAGCCCGAACCCTAACCCTAACCCTTCCCCGAAGCCTTACCCTCACCCGTCCCCTAATCCTAACCCGTACGCTCAAACGAACCCACGCCCTCACATGAACGCTCCCCCTAAACCGTTGTCGTAACTTCACCTGGACCCTAAACCGTCCCCGTGCACTAACCCTAACCCTAGCCTGAACCCTAACACTAACCCTTCCTAGAAGCCTTACTCTCACCCGTCCCGTAATCCTAAACCGAACGCTCATACTAACCCGCCCCCTCACACGTATCCTCCCCCTAAACCGCTGTCGTACACTCACCTGGACCCTAAACCGTCCCCGTCCCCTAATCCTAACCCTAGCCCGAACCCTAACCCTAACCCTTCCCCGAAGCCTTACCCTCACCCGTCCCCTAATCCTACCCCGTACGCTCAAACGAACCCACGCCCTCACATGAACGCTCCCCCTAAACCGTTGTCGTAACTTCACCTGGACCCTAAACCGTCCCCGTGCACTAACCCTAACCCTAGCCTGAACCCTAACACTAACCCTTCCTAGAAGCCTTACTCTCACCCGTCCCGTAATCCTAAACCGAACGCTCATACTAACCCGCCCCCTCACACGTATCCTCCCCCTAAACCGCTGTCGTACACTCACCTGGACCCTAAACCGTCCCCGTCCCCTAATCCTAACCCTAGCCCGAACCCTAACCCTAACCCTTCCCCGAAGCCTTACCCTCACCCGTCCCCTAATCCTAACCCGTACGGTCACACTATCCCGCGCCCTCACTCGTACGCTCCCCCTAAACCGTTGTCATACCCTAACCTGGACCGTAAACCGTCCCCATCCCCTAACCCTAACCCTAGCCCGAACCCTAACACTAACCCTTCCCCGAAGCCTTACTCTGACCCGTCCCCTAATCATAAACCGTACGCTCATACTAACCAGCGCCCTCACACGTATCCTCCCCCTAAACCGTTGTGGTACCCTCACCGGGACCCTCAACCGTCCCCGTCCCCTAACCCTAACCCTAGCCTGAACCCTAACCCTAACCCTTCCCCGAAGCCTGACCCTCACCCGTCCCCTAATCCTAACCCGTAGGCTCACACTACCCCGCGCCCTCACACGCACGCTCCCCCTAAAGCGCTGTCGGACCATCACCTGGACCCTAAACCGTCCCCGTCCCCGTCCCCTAACCCTAGCCCGAACCCTAACCCTAACCCTTCCCCGAAGCCTGACCCTCACCCGTCCCATAATCCTAACCCGTACGCTAACACTAACCCGCGCCCTCACACGCACGCTCCCCCTAAAGCGTTGTCGGACCCTCACCTGGACCCTAAACCGTCCCCGTCCCCTAACCCTAACCCTAGCCCGAACCCTAACCCTAACCCTTCCCCGAAGCCTGACCCTCACCCGTCCCCTAATCCTAACCCGTACGCTAACACTAACCCGCGCCCTCACACGCACGCTCCCCCTAAAGCGTTGTCGGACCCTCACCTGGACCCTAAACCGTCCCCGTCCCTTAACCCTAACCCTAGCCCAAACCCTAACCTTAACACTTTCCCAAAGCCTGACCCTCACCCGTCCCCTAATCCTAACCCGTACGCTAACACTAACACGCGCCCTCAAACGCACGCTCCCCCTAAACCGCTGTCGGACCGTCACCTGGACCCTAAACCGTCCCCGTCCCCTAACCCTAACCCTAGCCCGAACCCTAACCCTAACACTTCCCCGAAGCCTGACCCTCACCCGTCCCCTAATCCTAACCCGTACGCTAACACTAACCCGCGCCCTCACACGCACGCTCCCCCTAAAGCGTTGTCGGACACTCACCTGGACCCTAAACCGTCCCCGTCCCCTAACCCTAACCCTAGCATGAACCCTAAACCTAACCCTTCCCCGAAGCCTGACCCTCACCCGTCTCCTAATCCTAACCCGTACGCTAACACTAACCCACGGCCTCACACGCACGCTCCCCCTAAATCGTTGTCATACCCTCACCTGGACCCTAAACCGTCCCCGTCCCCTAACCCTAACCCTAGCCCGAACCCTAACCCTAACCCTTCCCCGAAGCCTGACCCTCACCCGTCCCCTAATCCTAACCCGTACGCTAACACTAACCCGCGCCCTCACACGCACGCTCTCCCTAAAGCGTTGTCGGACCCTCACCTGGACCCTAAACCGTCCCCGTCCCCTAACCCTAACCCTAGCCCGAACCCTAACCCTAACCCTTCCCCGAAACCTTACCCTCACCCATCCCCTAATCCTAACCCGTACTCTAACACTACCCCGCACCCTCACACGTACGCTCCCCTAAACCGTTGTCGTACCCTCACCTGGACCCTCAACCGTCCCCGTCCCCTAACCCTAACCCTAGCCCGAACCCTAACCTAACCCTTCGCCGAAGCCTTACCCTCACCCGTCCCCAATTCTAAACCGTACGCTCACACTAAACCGCGCCCTCACACGTACGCTCCCCCTAAACCGTTTTCGTACCCTCACCTGGACCCTAAACCGTCCCCGTCCCCTAACCCTAACCCTAGCCCGAACCCTAACCCTAACCCTTCCCCGAAGCCTTATCCTCACCCGTCCCGTAATCCTAACCCGTACGCTCACACTAACCCGCACCCTCACACGTACGCTTCCCCTAAACCGTTGTCGTACCCTCACCTGGACCCTCAACCGTCCCCATCCCCTAACACTAACCCTAGGGCGAACCCTAACCCTAACCCTTCCCCGAAGCCTTACCCTCACCCGTCCCGTAATCCTAAATCGTACGCTCATACTAACCCGCACCCTCACACGTATCCTCCCCCTAAACCGTTGTGGTACCCTCATCTGGACCCTATACCGTCCCCGTCCCCTGACCCTAACCCTAGCCCGAACCCTAACCCTAACCCTTCCCCGAAGCCTTATCCTCACCCGTCCCGTAATCCTAACCCGTATGCTCATGCTAACCTGGGCCCTCACACGTACGCTCCCCCTAAACCGTTGTCGTACCCTCACCAGGACCCTAAACCGTCCCCGTGCCCTAACCCTAACCCTAGCCTGAAGCCTAACACTAACCCTTCCCCGAAGCCTTACCCTCACCCGTCCCCTAATCCTAACCCGTACGCTCACACTAACCCACGCCCTCACATGAACGCTCCACCTCAACCGTTGTCGTAACTTCACCTGGACCCTAAACCGTCCCCGTGCCCTAACCCTAACCCTAGTCTGAACCCTAACACTATCCCTTCCTAGAAGCCTTACCCTCACCCGTCCCCTAATCCTAACCCGTACGCTCATACTAACCCGTGCCCTCAAACGTATCCTCCCCCTAAACCGTTTTCGTACCCTCACCTTGACCCTAAACCGTCACCGTCTCCTAACCCTAACCCTAGCCCGAACCCTAACCCTAACCCTTCCCCGAAGCCTTACCCTCCCCGGTCCCCTAATCCTAAACCGTACGATCACACTCACCCACGCCCTCACACGTACGCTCCCCCTAAACCGTTGTCGTACCCTCACCAGGACCCTCAACCGTCCCCGTGCCCTAACCCTAACCCTAGGCTGAACCCTAACACTAACCCTTCCCCGAAGCCTTACTCTCACCCGTCCCGTAATACTAAACCGAACGCTCATACTAACCCGCGCCCTCACACGTATCCTCCCCCTAAACCGTTGTCGTACCCTCACCTGGACCCTAAACCGTCCCCGTCCCCTAATCCTAACCCTAGCCCGAACCCTAACCCTAACCCTTCCCCGAAGCCTTACCCTCACCTGTCCCCTAAACCTAACCTGTACTCTCACGCTAACCCGCGCCCTCACATGTACGCTCCCCACAAACCGTTGTCGTACCCTCACCTGGACCCTAAACCGTCCCTTTCCCTAACCCTAACCCTAGCCCGAACCCTAACCCTTCCCCAAAGACATACCCTCACCCGTCCCCTAAACCTAACCCGTACGGTCACACTATCCCGCGCCCTCACACGTAAGCTCCCCCTAAACCGTTGTCATACCCTCACCTGGACCCTAAACCGTCCCTGTCCCCTAACCCTAACCCTAGCCCGAACCCTAACCTAACCCTTCGCCTAAGCCTTACCCTCACCCGTCCACTAATCCTAAACCGTACGCTCACACTAAACCGCACCCTCACACGTACCCTCCCCCTAAACCGTTTTCGTACCCTCACCAGGACCCTAAACCGTCCCCGTCCCCTAACCCTAACCCTAGCCCGAACCCTAACCCTAACCCTTCCCCGAAGCCTTATCCTCACCCGTCCCCTAATCCTAACCCGTACGCTCACACTAACCCGCACCCTCACACGTACGCTTCCCCTAAACCGTTGTCGTACCCTCACCAGGACCCTTAACCGTCCCCGTCCCCTAAAACTAACCCTAGCCCGAACCCTCACCCTAACCCTTCCCGAAGCCTTACCCTCACCCGTCCCCTAATCCTAAATCGTACGCTCACGCTAACCCGTGCCCTCACACGGACGCTACCCCTAAACCGTTGTGGTACCCTCACCTGAACCCTAAACCATCCCAGTCCCCTAACCCTAACCCTAGCCCGCACCCTAACCCTAACCCTTCCCCGAAGCCTTACCCTCACCCATCCCCTAATTCTAACCCTTACGCTCACGCTAACCCGTGCCCTCACACGGACGCTCCCCCTAAACCGTTGTGGTTCCCTCACCTGGACCCTAAACCGTCCCCGTCCCATAACCCTAACCCTATCCCGAACCCTAACCCTAACACTTCCCCGAAGCCTTACCCTCCCCCGACCCCTAATCCTTACCCGTAAGCTCACACTAACCCGCGCCCTCACACGAACGCTTCCCCTAAACCGTTGTCGTACCCTCACCTGGACCCTCAACTGTCCCCGTCCCCTAACCCTAACCCTAGCCCGAACCCTAACCCTAACCCTTCCCCGAAGCCTGACCCTCACCCGTCCCTTAATCATAACCCGTACGCTAACACTAACCCGCGCCCTCACACGCACGCTCCCCCTAAAGCGTTGTCATACCCTCACCTGGACCCTAAACCGTCCCCGTCCCCTAACCCTAACCCTAGGCCGAACCCTAAACCTAACACTTCCCCGAAGCCTGACCCTCACCCGTTCCCTAATCCTAACCCGTAGGCTCACACTAACCCGCCCCCTCACACGCACGCTCCCCCTAAAGCGTTGTCGGACCCTCACCTGGACCCTAAACCGTCCCCGTCCCCTAACCCTAACCCTAGCCCGAACCCTAACCTTAACCCTTTCCCGAAGCCTGACCCTCACCCGTCCCCTAATCCTAACCCGTACGCTAACACTAACCTGCGCCCTCACACGCATGCTCCCCCTAAAGCATTGTCGGACCCTCACCTGGACCCTAAACCGTCCCCGTCCCCTAACCCTAACCCTAGCCCGAACCCTAACCCTAACCCTTCCCCGAAGCGTGACCCTCACCCGTCCCCTAATCCTAACCCGTACGCTAAAACTAACCCGCGCCCTCACACGCACGTTCCCCCTAAAGCGTTGTCGGACCCTCACCTGTACCCTCAACCGTCCCCGTCCCGTAACCCTAACCCTAGCCCGAACCCTAACCCTAACCCTTCCCCGAAGCCTGACCCTCACCCGTCCCCTAATCCTAACCCGTAGGCTCACACTAACCCGCGCCCTCACACGCACGCTCCCCCTAAAGCGTTGTCGGACCCTCACCTGGACCCTAAACCGTCCCCGTCCCCTAACCCTAACCCTAGCCCAAACCCTAACCCTAACACTTTCCAGAAGCCTGACCCTCACCCGTCCCCTAATCCTAACCCGTACGCTAACACTAACACGCGCCCTCCAACGCACGCTCCCCCTAAAGCGCTGTCGGACCGTCACCTGGACCCTAAACCGTCCCCGTCCCCTAACCCTAACCCTAGCCCGAACCCTAACCCTAACACTTCCCCGAAGCCTGACCCTCACCCGTCCCCTAATCCTAACCCGTAGGCTCACACTAACCCGCGCCCTCACACGCACGCTCCCCCTAAAGCGTTGTCGGACACTCACCTGGACCCTACACCGTCCCCGTCCCCTAACCCTAACCCTAGCCCGAACCCTAACCCTAACCCTTCCCCGAAGCCTGACCCTCACCCGTCCCCTAATCTTAACCCGTACGCTAACACTAACCCGCGCCCTCACACGCACGCTCTCCCTAAAGCGTTGTCGGACCCTCACCTGGACCCTAAACCGTCCCCGTCCCCTAACCCTAACCCTAGCCAGAACCCTAACCCGAACCCTTCCCCGAAGCCTGACCCTCACCCGTCCCCTAATCCTAACTCGTACGCTAACATTAACCCGCGCCCTGACACGCACACTCCCCCTAAATCGTTGTCGGACCCTCACCTGGACCCTAAACCGTCCCCGTCCCCTAACCCTAACCCTAGCCCGAACCCTAACCCTAACCCTTCCCCGAAGCCTGACCCTCACCCGTCCCATAATCCTAACCTGTACGCTAACACTAACCCGCGGCCTCACAAGCACGCTCCCCCTAAAGCGTTGTCGGACCCTCACCTGGACCCTAAACCGTCCCCGTCCCCTAACCCTAACCCTAGCCCGAACCCTAACCCTAACCCTTCCCCGAAGCCTGTCCCTCACCCGTCTCCTAATCCTAACCCGTACGCTAACACTAACCCGCGCCCTCACACGCACGCTCCCCCTAAAGCGTTGTCGGACCCTCACCTGGACCCTAAACCGTCCCCGTCCCCTAACACTAACCCTTAGCCGAACCCTAACCCTAAATCTTCCCCGAAGCCTTACCCTCACCCATCCCCTAATCCTAAATCGTACGCTTACGCTAACCCGTGCCCTCACACGGACGCTACCCATAAACCGTTGTGGTACCCTCACCTGGACCCTAAACCATCCCCGTCCCCTAACCCTAACCCTAGCCCGAACCCTAACCCTAACCCTTCCCCGAAGCCTTACCCTCCCCCTACCCCTAATCCTTACCCGTAAGCTCACACTAACCCGCGCCCTCACACGTACACTTCCCCTAAACCGTTGTCGTACCCTCACCTGGACCCTCAACCGTCCCCGTCCCCTAACCCTAACCCTAGCCGAACCCTAACCCTAAACCTTCCCCGAAGCCTTACCCTCAACCGTCAACTAATCCTAACCCGTACGCTCACGCTAACCCGTGCCCTCACACGGACGCTCCCCCTAAACCGTTGTGGTACCCTCACCTGGACCCTAAACCATCCCCGTCCCCTAACCCTAACCCTAGCCCGAACCCTAATCCTAACCCTTCCCCGAAGCCTTACCCTCCCCCGACCCCTAATCCTTACCCGTAAGCTCACACTAACCCGCGCCCTCACACGTACGCTTCCCCTAAACCGTTGTCGTACCCTCACCTGGACCCTCAACCGTCCCCGTCCCCTAACCCTAACCCTAGCCCGAACCCTAACCCTAACCCTTCCCCGAAACCTTACCCTCACCCGTCCCCTAATCCTAAACCGAACGCTCACACTAACCCGCACCCTCAGACGTACGCTTCCCCTAAACCGTTGTCGTACCCTCACCTGGACCCTAAACCGTCCCCGTCCCCTAACCCTAACCCTAGCCCGAATCCTCACCCTAACCCTTCCCCGAAGCCTTACCCTCACCCGTCCCCTAATCCTAACCCGTACGCTCACACTAAACCGCGCCCTCACACGTACGCTCCCCCTAAACCGTTGTCGTACCCTCTCCTAGACCCTAAACCGTTCCCTTCCCGTAACCCTAACCCTCACCCAAACCCTAACCCTAACCCTTCCCCGAAGCCTTACCCTCACCCGTCCCCTAATCCTAACCCGTACGCTCAAACGAACCCACGCCCTCACATGAACGCTCCCCCTAAACCGTTGTCGTAACTTCAACTGGACCCTAAACCGTCCCCGTGCACTAACCCAAACCCTAGCCTGAACCCTAACACTAACCCTTCCTAGAAGCCTTAATCTCACCCGTCCCGAAATCCTAAACCAAACGCTCATACTAACCCGCCCCCTCACACGTATCCTCCCCCTAAACCGTTGTCGTACACTCACCTGGACCCTAAACCGTCCCCGTCCCCTAATCCTAACCCTAGCCCGAACCCTAACCCTAACCCTTCCCCGAAGCCTTACCCTCACCCGTCCCCTAATCCTAACCCGTACGGTCACACTATCCCGCGCCCTCACTCGTACGCTCCCCCTAAACCGTTGTCATACCCTAACCTGGACCGTAAACCGTCCCCATCCCCTAACCCTAACCCTAGCCCGAACCCTAACACTAACCCTTCCCCGAAGCCTTACTCTGACCCGTCCCCTAATCATAAACCGTACGCTCATACTAACCAGCGCCCTCACACGTATCCTCCCCCTAAACCGTTGTGGTACCCTCACCTGGACCCTAAACCGTCCCCGTCCCCTAAAACTAACCCTAGCCCGAACCCTCACCCTAACCCTTCCCGAAGCCTTACCCTCACCCGTCCCCTAATCCTAAATCGTACGCTCACGCTAACCCGTGCCCTCACACGGACGCTACCCCTAAACCGTTGTGGTACCCTCACCTGAACCCTAAACCATCCCAGTCCCCTAACCCTAACCCTAGCCCGCACCCTAACCCTAACCCTTCCCCGAAGCCTTACCCTCACCCATCCCCTAATTCTAACCCTTACACTCACGCTAACCCGTGCCCTCACACGGACGCTCCCCCTAAACCGTTGTGGTTCCCTCACCTGGACCCTAAACCGTCCCCGTCCCATAACCCTAACCCTATCCCGAACCCTAACCCTAACACTTCCCCGAAGCCTTACCCTCCCCCGACCCCTAATCCTTACCCGTAAGCTCACACTAACCCGCGCCCTCACACGAACGCTTCCCCTAAACCGTTGTCGTACCCTCACCTGGACCCTCAACTGTCCCCGTCCCCTAACCCTAACCCTAGCCCGAACCCTAACCCTAACCCTTCCCTGAAGCCTGACCCTCACCCGTCCCTTAATCATAACCCGTACGCTAACACTAACCCGCGCCCTCACACGCACGCTCCCCCTAAAGCGTTGTCATACCCTCACCTGGACCCTAAACCGTCCCCGTCCCCTAACCCTAACCCTAGGCCGAACCCTAAACCTAACACTTCCCCGAAGCCTGACCCTCACCCGTTCCCTAATCCTAACCCGTAGGCTCACACTAACCCGCCCCCTCACACGCACGCTCCCCCTAAAGCGTTGTCGGACCCTCACCTGGACCCTAAACCGTCCCCGTCCCCTAACCCTAACCCTAGCCCGAACCCTAACCTTAACTCTTTCCCGAAGCCTGACCCTCACCCGTCCCCTAATCCTAACCCGTACGCTAACACTAACCTGCGCCCTCACACGCATGCTCCCCCTAAAGCATTGTCGGACCCTCACCTGGACCCTAAACCGTCCCCGTCCCCTAACCCTAACCCTAGCCCGAACCCTAACCCTAACCCTTCCCCGAAGCGTGACCCTCACCCGTCCCCTAATCCTAACCCGTACGTTAAAACTAACCCGCGCCCTCACACGCACGTTCCCCCTAAAGCGTTGTCGGACCCTCACCTGTACCCTCAACCGTCCCCGTCCCGTAACCCTAACCCTAGCCCGAACCCTAACCCTAACCCTTCCCCGAAGCCTGACCCTCACCCGTCCCCTAATCCTAACCCGTAGGCTCACACTAACCCGCGCCCTCACACGCACGCTCCCCCTAAAGCGTTGTCGGACCCTCACCTGGACCCTAAACCGTCCCCGTCCCCTAACCCTAACCCTAGCCCAAACCCTAACCCTAACACTTTCCAGAAGCCTGACCCTCACCCGTCCCCTAATCCTAACCCGTACGCTAACACTAACACGCGCCCTCAAACGCACGCTCCCCCTAAAGCGCTGTCGGACCGTCACCTGGACCCTAAACCGTCCCCGTCCCCTAACCCTAACCCTAGCCCGAACCCTAACCCTAACACTTCCCCGAAGCCTGACCCTCACCCGTCCCCTAATCCTAACTCGTAGGCTCACACTAACCCGCGCCCTCACACGCACGCTCCCCCTAAAGCGTTGTCGGACACTCACCTGGACCCTACACCGTCCCCGTCGCCTAACCCTAACCCTAGCCCGAACCCTAACCCTAACCCTTCCCCGAAGCCTGACCCTCACCCGTCCCCTAATCTTAACCCGTACGCTAACACTAACCCGCGCCCTCACACGCACGCTCTCCCTAAAGCGTTGTCGGACCCTCACCTGGACCCTAAACCGTCCCCGTCCCCTAACCCTAACCCTAGCCAGAACCCTAACCCGAACCCTTCCCCGAAGCCTGACCCTCACCCGTCCCCTAATCCTAACTCGTACGCTAACATTAACCCGCGCCCTCACACGCACGCTCCCCCTAAATCGTTGTCGGACCCTCACCTGGACCCTAAACCGTCCCCGTCCCCTAACCCTAACCCTAGCCCGAACCCTAACCCTAACCCTTCCCCGAAGCCTGACCCTCACCCGTCCCATAATCCTAACCTGTACGCTAACACTAACCCGCGGCCTCACAAGCACGCTCCCCCTAAAGCGTTGTCGGACCCTCACCTGGACCCTAAACCGTCCCCGTCCCCTAACCCTAACCCTAGCCCGAACCCTAACCCTAACCCTTCCCCGAAGCCTGTCCCTCACCCGTCTCCTAATCCTAACCCGTACGCTAACACTAACCCGCGCCCTCACACGCACGCTCCCCCTAAAGCGTTGTCGGACCCTCACCTGGACCCTAAACCGTCCCCGTCCCCTAACACTAACCCTTAGCCGAACCCTAACCCTAAATCTTCCCCGAAGCCTTACCCTCACCCATCCCCTAATCCTAAATCGTACGCTCACGCTAACCCGTGCCCTCACACGGACGCTACCCCTAAACCGTTGTGGTACCCTCACCTGGACCCTAAACCATCCCCGTCCCCTAACCCTAACCCTAGCCCGAACCCTAACCCTAACCCTTCCCCGAAGCCTTACCCTCCCCCTACCCCTAATCCTTACCCGTAAGCTCACACTAACCCGCGCCCTCACACGTACACTTCCCCTAAACCGTTGTCGTACCCTCACCTGGACCCTCAACCGTCCCCGTCCCCTAACCCTAACCCTAGCCGAACCCTAACCCTAAACCTTCCCCGAAGCCTTACCCTCAACCGTCAACTAATCCTAACCCGTACGCTCACGCTAACCCGTGCCCTCACACGGACGCTCCCCCTAAACCGTTGTGGTACCCTCACCTGGACCCTAAACCATCCCCGTCCCCTAACCCTAACCCTAGCCTGAACCCTAATCCTAACCCTTCCCCGAAGCCTTACCCTCCCCCGACCCCTAATCCTTACCCGTAAGCTCACACTAGCCCGCGCCCTCACACGTACGCTTCTCCTAAACCGTTGTCGTACCCTCACCTGGACCCTCAACCGTCCCCGTCCCCTAACCCTAACCCTAGCCCGAACCCTAACCCTAACCCTTCCCCGAAACCTTACCCTCACCCGTCCCCTAATCCTAAACCGAACGCTCACACTAACCCGCACCCTCAGACGTACGCTTCCCCTAAACCGTTGTCGTACCCTCACCTGGACCCTAAACCGTCCCCGTCCCCTAACCCTAACCCTAGCCCGAATCCTCACCCTAACCCTTCCCCGAAGCCTTACCCTCACCCGTCCCCTAATCCTAACCCGTACGCTCACACTAAACCGCGCCCTCACACGTACGCTCCCCCTAAACCGTTGTCGTACCCTCTCCTAGACCCTAAACCGTTCCCTTCCCGTAACCCTAACCCTCACCCAAACCCTAACCCTAACCCTTCCCCGAAGCCTTACCCTCACCCGTCCCCTAATCCTAACCCGTACGCTCAAACGAACCCACGCCCTCACATGAACGCTCCCCCTAAACCGTTGTCGTAACTTCAACTGGACCCTAAACCGTCCCCGTGCACTAACCCAAACCCTAGCCTGAACCCTAACACTAACCCTTCCTAGAAGCCTTAATCTCACCCGTCCCGAAATCCTAAACCAAACGCTCATACTAACCCGCCCCCTCACACGTATCCTCCCCCTAAACCGTTGTCGTACACTCACCTGGACCCTAAACCGTCCCCGTCCCCTAATCCTAACCCTAGCCCGAACCCTAACCCTAACCCTTCCCCGAAGCCTTACCCTCACCCGTCCCCTAATCCTAACCCGTACGGTCACACTATCCCGCGCCCTCACTCGTACGCTCCCCCTAAACCGTTGTCATACCCTAACCTGGACCGTAAACCGTCCCCATCCCCTAACCCTAACCCTAGCCCGAACCCTAACACTAACCCTTCCCCGAAGCCTTACTCTGACCCGTCCCCTAATCATAAACCGTACGCTCATACTAACCAGCACCCTCACACGTATCCTCCCCCTAAACCGTTGTGGTACCCTCACCTGGACCCTCAACCGTCCCCGTCCCCTAACGCTAACCCTAGCCTGAACCCTAACCCTAACCCTTCCCCGAAGCCTGACCCTCACCCGTCCCCTAATCCTAACCCGTAGGCTCACACTAACCCGCGCCCTCACACGCACGCTCCCCCTAAAGCGCTGTCAGACCATCACCTGGACCCTAAACCGTCCCCGTCCCCTAACCCTAACCCTTGCCCGAACCCTAACCCTAACCCTTCCCGAAGCCTGACCCTCACCCGTCCCATAATCCTAACCCGTACGCTAACACTAACCCGCGCCCTCACACGCACGCTCCCCCTAAAGCGTTGTCGGACCCTCACCTGGACCCTAAACCGTCCCCGTCCCCTAACCCTAACCCTAGCCCGAACCCTAACCCTAACCCTTCCCCGAAGCCAGACCCTCACCCGTCCCCTAATCCTAAACCGAACGCTCACACTAACCCGCACCCTCACACGTACGCTTCCCCTAAACCGTTGTCGTACCCTCACCTGGACCCTAAACCGTCCCCGTACCCTAACCCTAACCCTAGCCCGAATCCTCACCCTAACCCTTCCCCGAAGCCTTACCCTTACCCGTCCCCTAATCCTAACCCGTACGCTCACACTAAACCGCGCCCTCACACGTACGCTCCCCCTAAACCGTTGTCGTACCCTCTCCTTGACCCTAAACCGTTCCCTTCCCGTAACCCTAACCCTCACCCAAACCCTAACCCTAACCCTTCCCCGAAGCCTTACCCTCACCCGTCCCCTAATCCTAACCCGTACGCTCAAACGAACCCACGCCCTCACATGAACGCTCCCCCTAAACCGTTGTCGTAACTTCACCTGGACCCTAAACCGTCCCCGTCCCCTAACCCTAACCCTAGCCCAAACCCTAACCCTAACACTTTCCAGAAGCCTGACCCTCACCCGTCCCCTAATCCTAACCCGTACGCTAACACTAACACGCGCCCTCAAACGCACGCTCCCCCTAAAGCGCTGTCGGACCGTCACCTGGACCCTAAACCGTCCCCGTCCCCTAACCCTAACCCTAGCCCGAACCCTAACCCTAACACTTCCCCGAAGCCTGACCCTCACCCGTCCCCTAATCCTAACCCGTAGGCTCACACTAACCCGCGCCCTCACACGCACGCTCCCCCTAAAGCGTTGTCGGACACTCACCTGGACCCTACACCGTCCCCGTCGCCTAACCCTAACCCTAGCCCGAACCCTAACCCTAACCCTTCCCCGAAGCCTGACCCTCACCCGTCCCCTAATCTTAACCCGTACGCTAACACTAACCCGCGCCCTCACACGCACGCTCTCCCTAAAGCGTTGTCGGACCCTCACCTGGACCCTAAACCGTTCCCGTCCCCTAACCCTAACCCTAGCCAGAACCCTAACCCGAACCCTTCCCCGAAGCCTGACCCTCACCCGTCCCCTAATCCTAACTCGTACGCTAACATTAACCCGCGCCCTCACACGCACGCTCCCCCTAAATCGTTGTCGGACCCTCACCTGGACCCTAAACCGTCCCCGTCCCCTAACCCTAACCCTAGCCCGAACCCTAACCCTAACCCTTCCCCGAAGCCTGACCCTCACCCGTCCCATAATCCTAACCTGTACGCTAACACTAACCCGCGGCCTCACAAGCACGCTCCCCCTAAAGCGTTGTCGGACCCTCACCTGGACCCTAAACCGTCCCCGTCCCCTAACCCTAACCCTAGCCCGAACCCTAACCCTAACCCTTCCCCGAAGCCTGTCCCTCACCCGTCTCCTAATCCTAACCCGTACGCTAACACTAACCCGCGCCCTCACACGCACGCTCCCCCTAAAGCGTTGTCGGACCCTCACCTGGACCCTAAACCGTCCCCGTCCCCTAACACTAACCCTTAGCCGAACCCTAACCCTAAATCTTCCCCGAAGCCTTACCCTCACCCATCCCCTAATCCTAAATCGTACGCTCACGCTAACCCGTGCCCTCACACGGACGCTACCCCTAAACCGTTGTGGTACCCTCACCTGGACCCTAAACCATCCCCGTCCCCTAACCCTAACCCTAGCCCGAACCCTAACCCTAACCCTTCCCCGAAGCCTTACCCTCCCCCTACCCCTAATCCTTACCCGTAAGCTCACACTAACCCGCGCCCTCACACGTACACTTCCCCTAAACCGTTGTCGTACCCTCACCTGGACCCTCAACCGTCCCCGTCCCCTAACCCTAACCCTAGCCGAACCCTAACCCTAAACCTTCCCCGAAGCCTTACCCTCAACCGTCAACTAATCCTAACCCGTACGCTCACGCTAACCCGTGCCCTCACACGGACGCTCCCCCTAAACCGTTGTGGTACCCTCACCTGGACCCTAAACCATCCCCGTCCCCTAACCCTAACCCTAGCCTGAACCCTAATCCTAACCCTTCCCCGAAGCCTTACCCTCCCCCGACCCCTAATCCTTACCCGTAAGCTCACACTAGCCCGCGCCCTCACACGTACGCTTCCCCTAAACCGTTGTCGTACCCTCACCTGGACCCTCAACCGTCCCCGTCCCCTAACCCTAACCCTAGCCCGAACCCTAACCCTAACCCTTCCCCGAAACCTTACCCTCACCCGTCCCCTAAACCTAAACCGAACGCTCACACTAACCCGCACCCTCAGACGTACGCTTCCCCTAAACCGTTGTCGTACCCTCACCTGGACCCTAAACCGTCCCCGTCCCCTAACCCTAACCCTAGCCCGAATCCTCACCCTAACCCTTCCCCGAAGCCTTACCCTCACCCGTCCCCTAATCCTAACCCGTACGCTCACACTAAACCGCGCCCTCACACGTACGCTCCCCCTAAACCGTTGTCGTACCCTCTCCTAGACCCTAAACCGTTCCCTTCCCGTAACCCTAACCCTCACCCAAACCCTAACCCTAACCCTTCCCCGAAGCCTTACCCTCACCCGTCCCCTAATCCTAACCCGTACGCTCAAACGAACCCACGCCCTCACATGAACGCTCCCCCTAAACCGTTGTCGTAACTTCAACTGGACCCTAAACCGTCCCCGTGCACTAACCCAAACCCTAGCCTGAACCCTAACACTAACCCTTCCTAGAAGCCTTAATCTCACCCGTCCCGAAATCCTAAACCAAACGCTCATACTAACCCGCCCCCTCACACGTATCCTCCCCCTAAACCGTTGTCGTACACTCACCTGGACCCTAAACCGTCCCCGTCCCCTAATCCTAACCCTAGCCCGAACCCTAACCCTAACCCTTCCCCGAAGCCTTACCCTCACCCGTCCCCTAATCCTAACCCGTACGGTCACACTATCCCGCGCCCTCACTCGTACGCTCCCCCTAAACCGTTGTCATACCCTAACCTGGACCGTAAACCGTCCCCATCCCCTAACCCTAACCCTAGCCCGAACCCTAACACTAACCCTTCCCCGAAGCCTTACTCTGACCCGTCCCCTAATCATAAACCGTACGCTCATACTAACCAGCGCCCTCACACGTATCCTCCCCCTAAACCGTTGTGGTACCCTCACCTGGACCCTCAACCGTCCCCGTCCCCTAACGCTAACCCTAGCCTGAACCCTAACCCTAACCCTTCCCCGAAGCCTGACCCTCACCCGTCCCCTAATCCTAACACGTAGGCTCACACTAACACGCGCCCTCACACGCACGCTCCCCCTAAAGCGCTGTCAGACCATCACCTGGACCCTAAACCGTCCCCGTCCCCTAACCCTAACCCTTGCCCGAACCCTAACCCTAACCCTTCCCGAAGCCTGACCCTCACCCGTCCCATAATCCTAACCCGTACGCTAACACTAACCCGCGCCCTCACACGCACGCTCCCCCTAAAGCGTTGTCGGACCCTCACCTGGACCCTAAACCGTCCCCGTCCCCTAACCCTAACCCTAGCCCGAACCCTAACCCTAACCCTTCCCCGAAGCCTGACCCTCACCCGTCCCCTAATCCTAAACCGAACGCTCACACTAACCCGCACCCTCACACGTACGCTTCCCCTAAACCGTTGTCGTACCCTCACCTGGACCCTAAACCGTCCCCGTACCCTAACCCTAACCCTAGCCCGAATCCTCACCCTAACCCTTCCCCGAAGCCTTACCCTCACCCGTCCCCTAATCCTAACCCGTACGCTCACACTAAACCGCGCCCTCACACGTACGCTCCCCCTAAACCGTTGTCGTACCCTCTCCTTGACCCTAAACCGTTCCCTTCCCGTAACCCTAACCCTCACCCAAACCCTAACCCTAACCCTTCCCCGAAGCCTTACCCTCACCCGTCCCCTAATCCTAACCCGTACGCTCAAACGAACCCACGCCCTCACATGAACGCTCCCCCTAAACCGTTGTCGTAACTTCACCTGGACCCTAAACCGTCCCCGTGCACTAACCCTAACACTAGCCTGAACCCTAACACTAACCCTTCCTAGAAGCCTTACTCTCACCCGTCCCGTAATCCTAAACCGAACGCTCATACTAACCCGCCCCCTCACACGTATCCTCCCCCTAAACCGTTGTCGTACACTCACCTGGACCCTAAACCGTCCCCGTCCCCTAATCCTAACCCTAGCCCGAACCCTAACCCTAACCCTTCCCCGAAGCCTTACCCTCACCCGTCCCCTAATCCTAACCCGTACGGTCACACTATCCCGCGCCCTCACTCATACGCTCCCCCTAAACCGTTGTCATACCCTAACCTGGACCGTTAACCGTCCCCATCCCCTAACCCTAACCCTAGCCCGAACCCTAACACTAACCCTTCCCCGAAGCCTTACTCTGACCCGTCCCCTAATCATAAACCGTACGCTCATACTAACCAGCGCCCTCACACGTATCCTCCCCCTAAACCGTTGTGGTACCCTCACCAAGACCCTCAACCGTCCCCGTCCCCTAACGCTAACCCTAGCCTGAACCCTAACCCTAACCCTTCCCCGAAGCCTGACCCTCACCCGTCCCCTAATCCTAACCCGTAGGCTCACACTAACCCGCGCCCTCACACGCACGCTCCCCCTAAAGCGCTGTCGGACCATCACCTGGACCCTAAACCGTCCCCGTCCCCGTCCCCTAACCCTAGCCCGAACCCTAACCCTAACCCTTCCCCGAAGCCTGACCCTCACCCGTCCCATAATCCTAACCCGTACGCTAACACTAACCCGCGCCCTCACACGCACGCTCCCCCTAATGCGTTGTCGGACCCTCACCTGGACCCTAAACCGTCCCCATCCCCTAACCCTAACAATAGCCCGAACCCTAACCCTAACCCTTCCCCGAAGCCTTACCCTCACACGTCCCCTAATCCTAACTCGTACGCTCATACTAACCCATGCCCTCAAACGTATCCTCCCCCTAAACCGTTTTCGTACCCTCACCTTGACCCTAAACCGTCACCGTCTCCTAACCCTAACCCTAGCCCAAACCCTAACCCTAACCCTTCCCCGAAGCCTTACCCTCCCCGGTCCCCTAATCCTAAACCGTACGATCACACTCACCCGCGCCCTCACACGTACGCTCCCCCTAAACCATTGTCGTACCCTCACCAGGACCCTCAACCGTCCCCGTGCCCTAACCCTAACCCTAGGCTGAACCCTAACCCTAACCCTTCCCCGAAGCCTGACCCTCACCCGTCCCTTAATCCTAACCCGTACGCTAACACTAACCCGCGCCCTCACACGCACGCTCCCCCTAAAGCGTTGTCATACCCTCACCTGGACCCTAAACCGTCCCCGTCCCCTAACCCTAACCCTAGGCCGAACCCTAAACCTAACACTTCCCCGAAGCCTGACCCTCACCCGTTCCCTAATCCTAAACCGTAGGCTCACACTAACCCGCCCCCTCACACGCACGCTCCCCCTAAAGTGTTGTCGGACCGTCACCTGGACCCTAAACCGTCCCCGTCCCCTAACCCTAACCCTAGCCCGAACCCTAACCTTAACCCTTTCCCGAAGCCTGACCCTCACCCATCCCCTAATCCTAACCCGTACGCTAACACTAACCTGCGCCCTCACACGCATGCTCCCCCTAAAGCATTGTCGGACCCTCACCTGGACCCTAAACCGTCCCCGTCCCCTAACCCTAACCCTAGCCCGAACCCTAACCCTAACCCTTCCCCGAAGCGTGACCCTCACCCGTCCCCTAATCCTAACCCGTACGCTAAAACTAACCCGCGCCCTCACACGCACGTTCCCCCTAAAGCGTTGTCGGACCCTCACCTGTACCCTCAACCGTCCCCGTCCCGTAACCCTAACCCTAGCCCGAACCCTAACCCTAACCCTTCCCCGAAGCCTGACCCTCACCCGTCCCCTAATCCTAACCCGTAGGCTCACACTAACCCGCGCCCTCACACGCACGCTCCCCCTAAAGCGTTGTCGGACCCTCACCTGGACCCTAAACCGTCCCCGTCCCCTAACCCTAACCCTAGCCCAAACCCTAACCCTAACACTTTCCAGAAGCCTGACCCTCACCCGTCCCCTAATCCTAACCCGTACGCTAACACTAACACGCGCCCTCAAACGCACGCTCCCCCTAAAGCGCTGTCGGACCGTCACCTGGACCCTAAACCGTCCCCGTCCCCTAACCCTAACCCTAGCCCGAACCCTAACCCTAACACTTCCCCGAAGCCTGACCCTCACCCGTCCCCTAATCCTAACCCGTAGGCTCACACTAACCCGCGCCCTCACACGCACGCTCCCCCTAAAGCGTTGTCGGACACTCACCTGGACCCTAAACCGTCCCCGTCCCCTAACCCTAACCCTAGCCCGAACCCTAACCCTAACCCTTCCCCGAAGCCTGACCCTAACCCGTCCCCTAATCTTAACCCGTACGCTAACACTAACCCGCGCCCTCACACGCACGCTCTCCCTAAAGCGTTGTCGGACCCTCACCTGGACCCTAAACCGTCCCCGTCCCCTAACCCTAACCCTAGCCAGAACCCTAACCCGAACCCTTCCCCGAAGCCTGACCCTCACCCGTCCCCTAATCCTAACTCGTACGCTAACATTAACCCGCGCCCTCACACGCACGCTCCCCCTAAAGCGTTGTCGGACCCTCACCTGGACCCTAAACCGTCCCCGTCCCCAACCCTAACCCTAGCCCGAACCCTAACCCTAACCCTTCCCCGAAGCCTGACCCTCACCCGTCCCATAATCCTAACCTGTACGCTAACACTAACCCGTGGCCTCACAAGCACGCTCCCCCTAAAGCGTTGTCGGACCCTCACCTGGACCCTAAACCGTCCCCGTCCCCTAACCCTAACCCTAGCCCGAACCCTAACCCTAACCCTTCCCCGAAGCCTGACCCTCACCCGTCCCCTAATCCTAACCCGTACGCTAACACTAACCCGCGCCCTCACACGCACGCTCCCCCTAAAGCGTTGTCGGACCCTCACCTGGACCCTAAACCGTCCCCGTCCCCTAACCCTAACCCTAGCCCGAACCCTAACCCTAACCCTTCCCCGAAGCCTTACCCTCCCCCGACCCCTAATCCTTACCCGTAAGCTCACACTAACCCGCGCCCTCACACGTACACTTCCCCTAAACCGTTGTCGTACCCTCACCTGGACCCTCAACCGTCCCCGTCCCCTAACCCTAACCCTAGCCGAACCCTAACCCTAAACCTTCCCCGAAGCCTTACCCTCACCCGTCCCCTAATCCTAACCCGTACGCTCACGCTAACCCGTGCCCTCACACGGACGCTCCCCCTAAACCGTTGTGGTACCCTCACCTGGACCCTAAACCATCCCCGTCCCCTAACCCTAACCCGAACCCTAATCCTAACCCTTCCCCGAAGCCTTACCCTCCCCCGACCCCTAATCCTTACCCGTAAGCTCACACTAACCCGCGCCCTCACACGTACGCTTCCCCTAAACCGTTGTCGTACCCTCACCTGGACCCTCAACCGTCCCCGTCCCCTAACCCTAACCCTAGCCCGAACCCTAACCCTAACCCTTCCCCGAAACCTTACCCTCACCCGTCCCCTAATCCTAAACCGAACGCTCACACTAACCCGCACCCTCACACGTACGCTTCCCCTAAACCGTTGTCGTACCCTCACCTGGACCCTAAACCGTCCCCGTCCCCTAACCCTAACCCTAGCCCGAATCCTCACCCTAACCCTTCCCCGAAGCCTTACCCTCACCCGTCCCCTAATCCTAACCCGTACGCTCACACTAAACCGCGCCCTCACACGTACGCTCCCCCTAAACCGTTGTCGTACCCTCTCCTAGACCCTAAACCGTTCCCTTCCCGTAACCCTAACCCTCACCCAAACCCTAACCCTAACCCTTCCCCGAAGCCTTACCCTCACCCGTCCCCTAATCCTACCCCGTACGCTCAAACGAACCCACGCCCTCACATGAACGCTCCCCCTAAACCGTTGTCGTAACTTCACCTGGACCCTAAACCGTCCCCGTGCACTAACCCTAACCCTAGCCTGAACCCTAACACTAACCCTTCCTAGAAGCCTTACTCTCACCCGTCCCGTAATCCTAAACCGAACGCTCATACTAACCCGCCCCCTCACACGTATCCTCCCCCTAAACCGTTGTCGTACACTCACCTGGACCCTAAACCGTCCCCGTCCCCTAATCCTAACCCTAGCCCGAACCCTAACCCTAACCCTTCCCCGAAGCCTTACCCTCACCCGTCCCCTAATCCTAACCCGTACGGTCACACTATCCCGCGCCCTCACTCGTACGCTCCCCCTAAACCGTTGTCATACCCTAACCTGGACCGTAAACCGTCCCCATCCCCTAACCCTAACCCTAGCCCGAACCCTAACACTAACCCTTCCCCGAAGCCTTACTCTGACCCGTCCCCTAATCATAAACCGTACGCTCATACTAACCAGCGCCCTCACACGTATCCTCCCCCTAAACCGTTGTGGTACCCTCACCGGGACCCTCAACCGTCCCCGTCCCCTAACCCTAACCCTAGCCTGAACCCTAACCCTAACCCTTCCCCGAAGCCTGACCCTCACCCGTCCCCTAATCCTAACCCGTAGGCTCACACTACCCCGCGCCCTCACACGCACGCTCCCCCTAAAGCGCTGTCGGACCATCACCTGGACCCTAAACCGTCCCCGTCCCCGTCCCCTAACCCTAGCCCGAACCCTAACCCTAACCCTTCCCCGAAGCCTGACCCTCACCCGTCCCATAATCCTAACCCGTACGCTAACACTAACCCGCGCCCTCACACGCACGCTCCCCCTAAAGCGTTGTCGGACCCTCACCTGGACCCTAAACCGTCCCCGTCCCCTAACCCTAACCCTAGCCCGAACCCTAACCCTAACCCTTCCCCGAAGCCTGACCCTCACCCGTCCCCTAATCCTAACCCGTACGCTAACACTAACCCGCGCCCTCACACGCACGCTCCCCCTAAAGCGTTGTCGGACCCTCACCTGGACCCTAAACCGTCCCCGTCCCTTAACCCTAACCCTAGCCCAAACCCTAACCTTAACACTTTCCCAAACCTGACCCTCACCCGTCCCCTAATCCTAACCCGTACGCTAACACTAACACGCGCCCTCAAACGCACGCTCCCCCTAAACCGCTGTCGGACCGTCACCTGGACCCTAAACCGTCCCCGTCCCCTAACCCTAACCCTAGCCCGAACCCTAACCCTAACACTTCCCCGAAGCCTGACCCTCACCCGTCCCCTAATCCTAACCCGTACGCTAACACTAACCCGCGCCCTCACACGCACGCTCTCCCTAAAGCGTTGTCGGACACTCACCTGGACCCTAAACCGTCCCCGTCCCCTAACCCTAACCCTAGCATGAACCCTAAACCTAACCCTTCCCCGAAGCCTGACCCTCACCCGTCTCCTAATCCTAACCCGTACGCTAACACTAACCCACGGCCTCACACGCACGCTCCCCCTAAATCGTTGTCATACCCTCACCTGGACCCTAAACCGTCCCCGTCCCCTAACCCTAACCCTAGCCCGAACCCTAACCCTAACCCTTCCCCGAAGCCTGACCCTCACCCGTCCCCTAATCCTAACCCGTACGCTAACACTAACCCGCGCCCTCACACGCACGCTCTCCCTAAAGCGTTGTCGGACCCTCACCTGGACCCTAAACCGTCCCCGTCCCCTAAACCTAACCCTAGCCCGAACTCTAACCCTAACCGTTCCCCGAAGCCTTACCCTCCCCCGTCCCCTATTCTTAAACCGTACGCTCACACTAACCCGCGCCCTCACACGTACGCTCCTCCTAAACCGTTGTCATACCCTCACCAGGACCCTAAACCGTCCCCGTGCCCTAACCCTAACCCTAGCCTGAACCCTAACACTAACCCTTCCCCGAAGCCTTACTCTCACCCGTCCCGTAATCCTAAACCGAACGCTAACACTAACCCGCGCACTCACACGTACGCTCCCCCTAAACCGTTTTCGTACCCTCACCTGGACCCTCAACCGACCCCGTATCCTAACCCTAACCCTAGCCCGAATCCTCACCCTAACACTTCCCCGAAGCCTTACCCTCACCCGTCCCCTAATCCTAACCCGTAGGCTAACACTAACCCACGCCCTCACACGCACGCTGCCCCTAAAGCGTTGTCGGACCCTCACCTGGACCCTAAACCGTCCCCGTCCCCTAACCCTAACCCTAGCCCGAACCCTAACCCTAACCCTTCCCCGAAGCCTGACCCTCACCCGTCCCCTAATCCTAACGCGTAGGCTCACACTAACCCGCGCCCTCACACGCACGCTCCCCCTAAAGCGTTGTCGTAGCCTCACCTGGACCCTAAACCTTCCCCGTCCCCTAACCCTACCCCGAAACCTAAACCTAACCCTTTCCCGAAGCCTTACCCTCACCCGTCCCCTAATCCTAAACCGTACGCTCATACTAACCCGCGCCCTCACACGTATCCTCCCCATAAACCGTTGTGGTACGCTCACCTGGACCCTAAACCGTCCCCGTCCCCTAACCCTAACCCTAGCCCGAACCGTAACCTAACCGTTCGCCGAAGCCTTACACTCACCCGTCCCCTAATCCTAAACCGTACGCTCATACTAACCAGGCCCTCACACGGACGCTCTCCCTAAACCGTTGTGGTACCCTCACCTGTACCCTAAACCGTCCCCGTCCCCTAACCCTAACTCTAGCCCGAACCCTAACCCTAACCCTTCCCCGAAGCCTTACCCTCCCCCGACCCCTAATCCTTACCCGTAAGCTCACAATAACCCGTGCCCTCACACGTACGCTTCCCCTAAACCGTTGTTGTACCCTCACCTGGACCCTCAACCGTCCCCGTCCCCTAACCCTAACCCTAGCCCGAACCCTAACCCTAACCCTATCCCGAAACCTTACCCTCACCCGTCCCCTAATCCTAACCCGAACGCTCACACTAACCCGCACCCTCACACGTACGCTTCCCCTAAACCTTGTCGTACCCTCACCTGGACCCTAAACCGTCCCCGTCCCCTAACCCTAACCCTAGCCCGAATCCTCACCCTAACCCTTCCCCGAAGCCTTACCCTCACCCGTCCCCTAATTCTAACCCGTACGCTCACACTAACCCGCGCCCTCACACGTATGCTCCCCCTAAACTGTTGTCGTACCCTCTCCTAGACCCTAAACCGTCCCCGTCCCCTAACCCTAACCCTAACCCAAACCCTAACCCTTTCCCGAAGCCTTATCCTCACCCATCTCCTATCCTAAAACGTACGCTCATACTAACCCGCGCCCTCACACGTATCCTCCCCCTAAACCGTTGTGGTACGCTCACCTGGTCCCTAAACCGTCCCCGTCCCCTAACCCTAACCCTAGCCCGAACCCTAACCTAACCCTTCGCTGAGCCTTACCCTCACCCGTCCCCAATCCTAAACCGTACGCTCACACTAACCCATGCCCTCACACGGACGCTCCCCCTAAACCGTTGTGGTACCCTCATTTGGACCCTAAACCGTCCCCGTCCCCTAACCCTAACCCTAGCCCGAACCCCAACGCTAAACCTTCCCCAAAGCCTTACCCTCCCCCGACCCCTAATCCTTACCCGTAAGCTCACACTAACCCGTGCCCTCACACGTACGCTTCCCCTAAACCGTTGTCGTACCCTCACCTGGACCCTCAATCGTCCCCGTCCCCTAACCCTAACCCTAGCCCGAACCCTAACCCTAACACTTCCCCGAAACCTTACCCTCACCCGTCCCCTAATCCTAACCCGAACGCTCACACTAACCCGCATCCTCACACGTACGCTTCCCCTAAACCGTTGTCGTACCCTCACCTGGACCCTAAACCGTCCCCATCCCCTAACCCTAACCCTAGCCCGAATCCTCACCCTAACCCTTCCCCGAAGCCTTACCGTCACCCGTCCCCTAATCCTAACCCGTACGCTCACACTAACCCGCGCCCTCACACGTACGCTCTCCATAAACCGTTGTTGTACCCTCTCCTAGACCCTAAACCGTGCCCGTCCGCTAACCCTAACCCTAGCCCGAACCCTAACCCTAACCCTTCCCCGAAGCCTTATCCTCAACCGTCCCCTAATCCTAACCCGTACGCTCACACTAACCCGCACCCTCACACGTACGCTTCCCCTAAAGCATTGTCGTACCCTCACCAGTACCCTAAACCGTCCCCGTCCCCTAACCCTAACCCTAGCCCGAACCCTAACCCTAACCCTTCCCCGAAGCCTTACCCTCCCCCGACCCCTAATTCTTACCCGTAAGCTCACGCTACCCCGTGCCCTCACACGTACGCTTCCCCTAAACCGTTGTCGTACCCTCACCTGGACCCTCAACCGTCCCCGTACCCTACCCCTAACCCTAGCCCGAACCCTAACCCTAACCCTACCCCGAGACCTTACCCTCACCCGTCCCTTAATCATAACCCGTACGCTCACACTTACAAGCGCCCTCACACGTACGCTCCCCCTAAACCGTTGTCGTACGCTCACCTGGACCCTAAACCGTCCTCATCCCCTAACCCTAACCCTAGCCCGAACCCTAACCCTAACCCTTCACTGAAGCCTTACCCTCACCCGTCCCCTAATCCTAACCCGCATGCTCAATCTAACACGCGCCCTCACACGTACGCTCCCCCTAAACCGTTGTCGTACCCTCACCTGGACCCTAAACCGTCCCCGTCCCCTAACCCTAACCCTAGCCCGAACCCTAACCCTACCCCTTCCCCGAAGCCTTACACTCACCCGTCCCCTAATCCTAAACCGTACGCTCACACTAACCCGCGCCCTCACACGTACGCTCCCCCTAAACCGTTGTCGTACCCTCACGTGGACCCTAAACCGTCCCCATCCCCTAACCCTAAGCCTAGCCCAAACCCTAACCCTAACCCTTCCCCGAAGCCTTACCCTCCCCCGACCCCTAATCCTTACCTGTAAGCTCACGCTAACCCGTGCCCTCACACGTACGGTTCCCCTAAACCGTTGTCGTACCCTCACCTGGACCCTCAACCGTCCCCGTCCCCTAACCCTAAACCTAGCCCGAACCCTAACCCTAACCCTTCCCCGAAGCCTTACCCTCACCTGTCCACTAATCCTAACCCGTACGCTCACACAAAACCGCGCCATCACACGTACGCTCCCCCTAAACCGTTGTCGTACCCTCACCTGGACCCTAAACCGTCCCCGTACCCTAACCCTAAACCTAGCCCGAACCCTAACCCTAAACCTTCCACGAAGCCTTACCCTCATCCGTCACCTAATCCTAACCCGTACGCTCACACTAACCCGGCCGTCACACGTACGCTCCACCAAAACCATTGTCATACCCTCACGTGGACCCGAAACCGTCCCCATTCCCTAACCCTAGCCCGAACCCTAACTCTAACCCATCCCCGAAGCCTTACCCTCACCCGTCCCCTATTCCTAACCCGTACGCTCACACTAACCCGCGCCCTCACACGTACGCTCCCCCTAAACCGTTGTCGTATCCTCACCTGGACCCTAAATCGTCCCCGTCCCCTAACCCTAACCCTAGCCCTAACCCTAACCCTAACCCTTCCCCGTAGCCTTACCCTCACCCGTCCCCTAATCCTAAACCGTTCGCTCACACTAACCCGCGCCCTCACACGTACGCTCCCCTTAAACCGTTGTCGTACCCTCACCTGAACCCTCAACCTTCCCCGTCCCCTAACCCTAACCCTAACCCGAACCCTACATCTAACCCGTCCCCGAAGCCTTACCCTCACCCGTCCCCTAATCCTAAACCGTACGCTCATACTAACCCACGCCCTCACACGTACGCTCCCCCTAAACCTTTGTCATACCCTCACCTGGACCCTAAACCGTCCCCGTTCTCTAAA
Source organism: Lagenorhynchus albirostris (assembly GCF_949774975.1). Lineage (NCBI taxonomy): Eukaryota > Metazoa > Chordata > Mammalia > Artiodactyla > Delphinidae > Lagenorhynchus > Lagenorhynchus albirostris. Next base: position 44,767,466 of record NC_083107.1, on the reverse strand, counting down.
CCTAACCCTAGCCCGAACCCTAACCCTAACCCTAACCCTTCCCCGAAGCCTTACTCTCACCCGTACCCTAATCCTAACACGTACGCTCACACTATCCCGCGCCCTCACACCTACGCTCCCCCTAAACCGTTGTCATACCCTCACCTGGACCCTAAACCGTCCCCGTCCCCTAACCCTAACCCTAGCCCGAACTCTAAACCTAACCCTTCCCCGAAGCCTTACCCTCACCCGTACCCTAATCCTAACCCGTACTCTAACGCTAACCCGCGCCCTCACACGTACGCTCCACCTTAACCGTTGTCGTACCCTCACCTGGACCCTGAACCGTCCCCGTCCCCTAACCCTAACCCTAGCCCGAACCCTAACCCTAACCCTTCCCCGAAGCCTTACTCTCCCCCGTCCCCTAATACTTACCCGTAGGCTCACACTAACCCGCGCCCTCACACGTACGTTTCCCCGAAACCGTTGTCGTACCCTTACCTGGACCCTCAACCGTCCCCGTCCCCTAACCCTAACCCTAGCCCGAACCCTAACCCTAACCCTTCCCCGAAACCTTACCCTCACCCGTCCCCTAATCCTAACCCGTACTCTAACACTACCCTGCACCCTCACACGTACGCTCCCCTAAACCGTTGTCGTACCCTCACCTGGACCCTCAACCGTCCCCGTCCCCTAACCCTAACCCTAGCCCGAACCCTAACCTAACCCTTCGCCGAAGCCTTACCCTCACCCGTCCCCAATTCTAAACCGTACGCTCACACGAAACCGCGCCCTCACACGTACGCTCCCCCTAAACCGTTTTCGTACCCTCACCAGGACCCTAAAACGTCCCCGTCCCCTAACCCTAACCCTAGCCCGAACCCTAACCCTAACCCTTCCCCGAAGCCTTATCCTCACCCGTCCCGTAATACTAACCCGTACGCTCACACTAACCCGCACCCTCACACGTACGCTTCCCCTAAACCGTTGTCGTACCCTCACCTGGACCCTCAACCGTCCCCATCCCCTAACACTAACCCTAGGGCGAACCCTAACCCTAACCCTTCCCCGAAGCCTTACCCTCACCCGTCCCCTAATCCTAAATCGTACGCTCATACTAACCCGCACCCTCACACGTATCCTCCCCCTAAACCGTTGTGGTACCCTCACCTGGACCCTAAACCGTCCCCGTCCCCTGACCCTAACCCTAGCCCGAACCCTAACCCTAACCCTTCCCCGAAGCCTTACCCTCACCCGTCCCCTAATCCTAACCCGTACGCTCACGCTAACCTGTGCCCTCACACGGACGCTCCCCCTAAACCGTTGTGGTACCCTCACCTGGACCCTAAATCGTCCCCATCCCCTAACCCTAACCCTAGCCCGGACCCTAACCCCAACCCTTCCCCGAAGCCTTACCCTCCCCCGACCCCTAATCCTTACCCGTAAGCTCACACTAACCCGCGCTTTCACAAGTACGCTCCTCCTAAACCGTTGTCATACCCTCACCTGGACCCTAAACCGTCCCCGTCCCCTAACCCTAACCCTAGCCCGAACCCTAACCCTAACCCTTCCCCGAAGCCTTACTCTCACCCGTTCCCTAATCCTAAACCGTACTCACACACTAACACGCGCCCTCACACGTACACTCCCCCTAAACCGTTGTCGTACCCAAACCTGGACCCTAAACCGTCCCCTTCCCCTAACCCTAAACCTAGCCCGAACCCTAACGCTAACGCTTCCCCGAAGCCTTACCCTCCTCCGTCCCCTAATCCTAACCTGTACGCTCACACTAAATAGCGCCCTCACACGTACGCTCCCCCTAAACCCTTGTCGTACCCACACCAGGACCCTAAACCGTCCTTGTCCCCTAACCCTAACCCTTGCCGGAAACCTAACCCTAACACTTCACCGAAGCCATACCCTCACCCGTCCCCTAATCCTAACCCGTATGCTCACACTAACCCGCACCCTCACACTGACGCTCCCCCTAATCTGTTGTCGTACCCTCACCTGGACCCTAAACCGTCCCCGTCCCCTAAACCTAACCCTAGCCCGAACCCTAACCCTAACACTTCTTCGAAGATTTACACTCACCCGTCCCCTAATCCTAACCCGTAAGCTCACACTAACCCGCGCCCTCACACATACGCTCCCCCTAAACCATTGTCGTTCCCTCACCAGGACCCTAAACCGTCCCCGTGCCCTAACTCTAACCCTAGCCTGAAACCTAACACTAACCCTTCCCAGAAGCCTTACTCTCACCCGTCCTGTAATCCTAAACCGAACGCTCATACTAACCCGCGCCCTCACACGTATCCTCCCCTTAAACCGTTGTCGTACCCTCAACTGGACCCTAAACCGTCCCCGTCCCCTAATCCTAACCCTAGCCCGAACACTAACCCTAATCCTTCCCCGAAGCCTTACCTCACCTGTCCCCTAATCCTAAACTGTACACTCACGCTAACCCGCGCCCTCACACGTACACTCCCCATAAACCGTTGTCGTACCCTCACCTGGACCCTAAACCGTCCCTTCCCCTAACCCTAACCCTAGCCCTAACCCTAACCCTTCCCCGAAGCCTTACCCTCACCCGTCCCTTAATCCTAACCCGTACGCTCACGCTAACCCGTGCCCTCACACGTACGCTCCCCCTAAACCGTTGTGGTACCCTCACCTGGACCCTAAACCATCCCCGTCCCCTAACCCTAACCCTAGCCCGAACCCTAACCCTAACCCTTCCCCGAAGCCTTACCCTCCCCCGACCCCTAATCCTTACCCGTAAGCTCACACTAACCCGCGCCCTCACACGTACGCTTCCCCTAAACCGTTGTCGTACCCTCACATGGACCCTCAACCGTCCCCATCCCCTAACCCTAACCCTAGCCCGAACCCTAACCTAACACTTCGCCAAAGCCTTACCCTCACCCATCCCCTAATCCTAACCCGTACGCTCACACTATCCCACGCCCTCACACGTACGCTCCCCCTAAACCTTTGTCATACCCTCACCTGGACCCTAAACCGTCCCCGTCCCCTAACCCTAACCCTAGCCCGAACTCTAACCCTAAACCTTCCCCGAAGCCTTACCCTCACCTGTCCATATTCCTAACCTGTACTCTCACGCTAACCCGCGTCCTCACACGTACGCTCCCCATAAACCGTTGTTGTACCCTCACCTGGACCCTAAACCGTCCCTTCCCCTAACCCTAACCCTAGCTCTAACTCTAACCCTTCCCCGAAGCCTTACCCTCACCCGTCCCCTAATCCTAACACGTACGCTCACACTATCCCGCGCCCTCACACGTACGCTCCCCCTAAACCGTTGTCATACCCTCACAGGGACCCTAAACCATCCCCGTGCCCTAACCCTAACCCTAGCCTGAAGCCTAACACTAACCCTTCCCCGAAACCTTACCCTCACCCGTCCCCTAATCCTAACCCGTACGCTCACACTAACCCACGCCCTCACATGAACGCTCCACCTAAACCGTTGTCGTAACTTCACCTGGACCCTAAACCGTCCCCGTGCCCTAACCCTAACCCTAGTCTGAACCCTAACACTAACACTTCCTAGAAGCCTTACTGTCACTCGTCCCGTAATCCTAAACCGAACGCTCATACTAACCTGCGCCCTCACACGTATCCTCCCCCTAAACCGTTGTCGTACCCTCACCTGGACCCTCAACCGTCCCCGTCCCCTAATCCTAACCCTAGTCCGAACCCTAACCTAACCCTTCGCCTAAGCCTTACCCTCACCCGTCCACTAATCCTAAACCATACGCTCACACTAAACCGCACCCTCACACGTACGCTCCCCCTAAACCGTTTTCGTACCCTCACCAGGACCCTAAACCGTCCCCGTCCCCTAACCCTAACCCTAGCCCGAACCCTAACCCTAACCCTTCCCCGAAGCATTATCCTCACCCGTCCCCTAATCCTAACCCGTACGCTCACACTAACCCGCACCCTCACACGTACGCTTCCCCTAAACCGTTGTCGTACCCTCACCTGGACCCTCAACCGACCCCGTCCCCTAACACTAACCCTAGCCCGAACCCTAACCCTAACCCTTCCCCGAAGCCTTACCCTCACCCGTCCCCTAATCCTAAATCGTACGCTCATACTAAACCGCACCCTCACACGTATCGTCCCCCTAAACCGTTGTGGTACCCTCACCTGGACCCTAAACCATCCCCGTCCCCTAACCCTAACACTAGCCCGAACCCTAACCCTAACCCTTCCCCGAAGCCTTACCCTCACCCGTCCCCTAATCCTAACCCGTACGCTCACGCTAACCCGTGCCCTCACACGGATGCTCCCCCTAAACCGTTGTGGTACCCTCACATGGACCCTAATCCGTCCCCGTCCCCTAACCCTAACCCTATCCCGAACCCTAACCCTAACACTTCCCCGAAGCCTTACCCTCCCCCGACCCCTAATCCTTACCCGTAAGCTCACACTAACCCGCGCCCTCACACGAACGCTTCCACTAAACCGTTGTCGTACCCTCACCTGGACCCTCAACTCTCCCCGTCCCCTAACTCTAACGCTAGCCCGAACCCTAACCCTAACCCTTCCCCGAAACCTTACCCTCACCCGTCCCCTAATCCTAACCCGAACGCTCACACTAACCCGCACCCTCACACGTACGCTTCCCCTAAACCGTTGTCATACCCTCAACTGGACACTAAACTGTCCCCGTCCCCTAACACTAACCCTAGCCCGAATCCTCAACCTAACACTTACCCGAAGCCTTACCCTCACCCGTCCCCTAATCCTAACCCGTGCTCATACTAACCCGTGCCCTCAAACGTATCCTCCCCCTAAACCGTTGTCGTACCCTCACCTTGACCCTAAACCGTCACCGTCCCCTCACCCTAACCCTAGCCCGAACCCTAACCCTAACCCTTCCCCGAAGCCTTACCCTCACCCGTCCCCTAATCCTAAACCGTACGCTCATACTAACCCACGCCCTCACACGTACGCTCTCCCTAAACCTTTGTCGTACCCTCACCTGGACCCTAAACCGTCCCCGTCCCCTAAACCTAACCCTAGCCCGAACCCCAACCCTAACCCTAACCCTTCCCCGAAGCCTTACCCTCACCCGTCCACTAATCCTAACCCGTACACTCACTCTAACCCATGCCCTCACATGGACCCTCCCCCTAAACCTTTGTCGTACCCTCACCTGGACCATAAACCGTCCCCGTCCCCTAACCCTAACCCTAGCCCGAACCCTAACCCTAACCCTTCCCCGAAGCCTTACCCTCACCTGTCCCCTAATCCTAACCTGTACTCTCACGCTAACCCACGCCCTCACATGTACGCTCCCCATAAACCGTTGTCGTACCCTCACCTGGACCCTAAACCGTCCCTTCCCCTAACCCTAACCCTAGCCCTAACCCTAACCCTTCCCCGAAGACTTACCCTCACCCGTCCCCTAATCCTAACCCGTACGGTCACACTATTCCGCGCCCTCACACGTACGCTCCCCCTAAACCGTTGTCATACGCTCACCTGGACCCTAAACCGTCCCCATCCCCTAACCCTAACCCTAACCCGGACTCTAACCCTAACCCTTCCCCGAAGCCTTACCCTCCCCCGTCCCCTAATCCTAAACCGTACGCTCACACTAACCCGCGCCCTCACACGTACGCTCCCCCTAAACCGTTGTCGTACCCTCACCAGGACCCTAAACAGTCCCCGTCCCCTAACCCTAACCCTAGCCCGAACCCTAACCTAACCCTTCCCCGAAGCCTTACTCTCACCCGTCCCCTAATCCTAACCCGTACGCTCACACTAACCCACGCCTTCACATGAACGCCCCCTTAAACCATTGTCGTACCTTCACCTGGACCCTAAACCGTACCCGTACCCTAAACCTAACCCTAGCCCGAACCCTAACCCTAACACTTCCCCGAAGCCTTACCCTCACCCGTCCCCTAATCCTAACCCGTACGCTCACACTAACCCGCGCCGTCACACGTATCCTCCCCCTAAACCGTTGTCGTACCCTCAACTTGACCCTAAACCGTTCCCGTCCCCTAACCCTAACCCTAACCCAAACGCTAACCCTAACCCTTCCCCGAAGCCTTACCCTCACCCGTCCCCTAATCCTAACCCGTACGCTCATACTAACCCGTGCCCTCAAACGTATCCTCCCCCTAAACCGTTGTCGTACCCTCACCTTGACCCTAAACCGTCACCGTCCCCTAACCCTAACCCTAGCCCGAACCCTAACCCTAACCCTTCCCCGAAGCCTTACCCTCAACCGTCCCCTAATCCTAAACCGTACGCTCATACTAACCCACGCCCTCACACGTACGCTCCCCCTAAACCTTTGTCGTACCCTCACCTGGACCCTAAACCGTCCCCGTCCCCTAAACCTAACCCTAGCCCGAACACCAACCCTAATCCTAACCCTTCCCCGAAGCCTTACCCTCACCCGTCCACTAATCCTAACCCGTACACTCACTCTAACCCATGCCCTCACATGGACCCTCCCCCTAAAATTTATCGTACCCTCACCTGGACCATAAACCGTCCCCGTCGCCTAACCCTAACCCTAGCCCGAACCCTAACCCTAACTCTTCCCCGAAGCCTTACCCTCACCTGTCCCCTAATCCTAACCTGTACTCTCACGCTAACCCACGCCCTCACATGTACGCTCCCCATAAACCGTTGTCGTACCCTCACCTGGACCCTAAACTGTCCCTTCCCCTAACCCTAACCCTAGCCCTAACCCTAACCCTTCCCCGAAGACTTACCCTCACCCGTCCCCTACTCCTAAACCGTACGCTCACACTAACCCGCGCCCTCACACGTACGCTCCCCCTAAACCATTGTCGTACCCTCACCAGGACCCTAAACCGTCCCTGTCCCCTAACCCTAACCCTAGCCCGAACCCTAACCTAACCCTTCCCCGAAGCCTTACTCTCACCCGTCCCCTAATCCTAACCCGTACGCTCACACTAACCCACGCCCTCACATGAACACCCCCCTAAACCATTGTCGTACCTTCACCTGGACCCTAAACCATCCCCGTACACTAAACCTAACCCTAGCCCGAACCCTAACCCTAACCCTTCCCCGAAGCCTTACCCTCACCCGTCCCCTAATCCTAAACCGTACGCTCATACTAACCCACGCCCTCACACGTATCGTCGCCCTAAACCGTTGTGGTACCCTCACCTAGACCCTAAACCGTCCCCGTCCCCTAAACTTAACCCTAGCCCGAACCCTAACCTAACCCTTCGCCGAAGCCTTACCCTCACCCGTCCACTAATGCTAATCCGTACGCTCACACTAAACCGCACCCTCACACGTACGCTCCCCCAAAACCGTTTTCGTACCCTCACCAGGACCCTAAACCGTCCCCGTCCCATAACCCTAACCCTAGCCCGAACCCTAACCCTAACCCTTCCCGGAAGCCTTACCCTCACCCGTCCCCTAATCCTAACCCGTACGCTCACGCTAACCTGTGCCCTCACACTGACGCTCCCCCTAAACCGTTGTCTTACCCTCACCTGGACCATAAACCGTCCCCGTCACCTAACCATAACACTAGCCAGAACCCTAACCCTAACCCTTCCCCGAAGCCTTACACTCACCCGTCCACTAATCCTAACCCGTACGCTCACACTAACCTGCGCCCTCACACGTACGCTCCCCTTAAACCGTTGTCGTACACTCACCTGGACCGTAAACCGTCCCTGTCCCCTAACCCTAACCCTAGCCCGAACCCTAACCCTAACCCTTCCCCGAAGCCTTACCCTCCCCCGTTCCCTAATCCTTACCCGTAGGCTCACACTAACATGCCCCCTCACACGTAGGCTTCCCCTAAACCGTTGTCGTACCCTCACCTGGACTCTAAACCTTCCCCGTCCCCTAACCCTAACCCTAGCCCGAAGCCTAAACCTAACCCTTCCCCGAAGCCTTACCCTCACCCATCACCTAATCCTAAACCGTACGCTCATAGTAACCCGCGCCCTCACACGTATCCTCCCCCTGAACCGTTGTGGTACCCTCACCTGGACCCTAAACAGTCCCCGTACCCTAACCTTAACCCTAGCCCGAACGCTAACCTAACCCTTCGCCAAAGCCTTACCCTCACCCGTCCCCTACTCCTAAACCGTACGCTCACACTAACCCACGCCCTCACACGTACGCTCCCCCTAAACCGTTTTCGTACCCTCACCAGGACCCTAAAACGTCCCCATCCCCTAACCCTAACCCTAGCCCGAACCCTAACCCTAACCCTTCCCCGAAGCCTTATCCTCACCCGTCCCCTAATCCTAACCCGTACGCTCACACTAACCCGCACCCTCACACGTACGCTTCCCCTAAACCGTTGTCGTACCCTCACCTGGACCCTCAACCGTCCCCGTCCCCTAACACTAACCCTAGGCCGAACCCTAACCCTAACACTTCCCCGAAGCCTGACCCTCACCCGTCCCCTAATCCTAAATCGTACGCTCATACTAACCCGCGCCCTCACACGTATCCTCCCCCTAAACCGTCGTGGTACCCTCACCTGGACCCTAAACCGTCCCCGTCCCCTAACCCTAACCCTAGCCTGAACCCTAACCCTAACCCTTCCCCGAAGCCTGACCCTCACCCGTCCCCTAATCCTAACCCGTAGGCTCACACTAACCCGCGCCCTCACACGCACGCTCCCCCTAAAGCGCTGTCGGACCATCACCTGGACCCTAAACCGTCCCCGTCCCCTAACCCTAACCCTAGCCCGAACCCTAAACCTAACACTTCCCCGCAGCCTGACCCTCACCCGTCCTCTAATCCTAACCCGTACGCTAACACTAACCCGCGCCCTCACACGCACGCTCCCCCTAAAGCGTTGTCGGACCCTCACCTGGACCCTAAACCGTCCCCGTCCCCTAACCCTAACCCTAGCCCGAACCCTAACCCTAACCCTTCCCCGAAGCCTGACCCTCACCCGTCCCCTAATCCTAACCCGTACGCTAACACTAACCTGCGCCCTCACACGCACGCTGCCCCTAAAGCGTTGTCGGACACTCACCTGGACCCTCAACCGTCCCCGTCCCCTAACCCTAACCCTACCCCGAACCCTAACCCTAACCCTTCCCCGAAGCCTGACCCTCACCCGTCCCCTAATCCTAACCCGTACACTAACACTAACCCGCGCCCTCACACGCACGCTCCCCCTAAAGCGTTGTCGGACCCTCACCTGGACCCTCAACCATTCCCGTCCCCTAACCCTAGCCCGAACCCTAACCCTAACCCTTCCCCGAAGCCTGACCCTCACCCGTCCCCTAATCCTAACCCGTACGCTAACACTAACACGCGCGCTCACCCGCACGCTCCCCCTAAAGAGTTGTCGGACCCTCACCTGGACCCTAAACCGTCCCCGTCCCCTAACCCTAACCCTAGCCCGAACCCTAACCCTAACCCTTCCCCGAAGCCTGACCCTCACCCGTCCCCTAATCCTAACCCGTAGGCTCACACTAAACCGCGCCCTCACATGGACGCTCCCCCTAAAGCGTTGTCGGACCCTCACCTGGACCCTAAACCGTCCCCGTCCCCTAACCCTGACCCTAGCCCAAACCCTAACCCTAACACTTTCCCGAAGCCAGACCCTCACCCGTACGTAATCCTAACACGTACGCTAACACTAACACGCGCCCTCAAACGCACGCTCCCCCTAAAGCGCTGTTGGACCGTCACCTGGACCCTAAACCGTCCCCGTCCCCTAACCCTAACCCTAACCCTAGCCCGAACCCTAACCCTAACACTTCCCCGAAGCCTGACCCTCACCCGTCCCCTAATCCTAACCCGTAGGCTCACACTAACCCGCGCCCTCACACGCACGCTCCCCCTAAAGCGTTGTCGGACACTCACCTGGACCCTAAACCGTCCCCGTCCCCTAACCCTTACCCTAGCATGAACCCGAAACCTAACCCTTCCCCGAAGCCTGACCCTCACCCGTCTCCTAATCCTAACCCGTACGCTAACACTAATCCACGGCCTCACACGCACGCTCCCCCTAAAGCGTTGTCAGACCCTCACCTGGACCCTAAACCGTCCCCGTCCCCTAACCCTAACCCTAGCCCGAACCCTAACCTAACCCTTCCCCGAAGCCTGACCCTCACCCGTCCCCTAATCCTAACCCGTACGCTAACACTAACCCACGCCCTCACACACACGCTCTCCCTAAAGCGTTGTCGGACCCTCACCTGGACCCTAAACCGTCCCCGTCCCCTAACCCTAACCCTACCCAGAACCCTAACACTAACCCTTCCCCGAAGCCTGACCCTCACCCGTCCCCTAATCCTAACCCGTAGGCTCACACTAACCCGCGCCCTCACACGCACGCTCCCCCTAAAGGGTTGTCGGACCCTCACCTGGACCCTAAACCGTCCCCGTCCCCTAACCCTAAGCCTAGGCCGAACCCTAACCCTAACCCTTCCCCGAAGCCTGACCCTCACTCCTCCCCAAATCCTAACCCGTACGCTAACACTAACCCGCGCCCTCACACGCACGCTCCCCCTAAAGCATTGTCGGACCCTCACCTGGACCCTAAACCGTCCCCGTCCTCTAACCCTAACCTTAGCCCGTACCCTAACCCTAACCCTTCCCCGAAGCCTTACCCTCACCCGTCCCCTAATCCTAAATCGTACGCTCACGCTAACCCGTGCCCTCACACGGACGCTACCCCTAAACCGTTTGGAAACCTCACCTGGACCCTCAACCGTCCCCGTCCCCTAACCCTAACCCTAGCCCAAACCCTAACCCTAACCCTTCCCCGAAGCCTGACCCTCACCCGTCCCCTAATCCTAACCCGTACGCTAACACTAACCCGCGCCCTCACACGCACGCTCCCCGTAAAGCGTTGTCGGACCCTCACCTGGACCCTAAACCGTCCCCGTCCCCTAACCCTAACCCTAGCCCGAACCCTAACCCTAACCCTTCCCCGAAGCCTGACCCTCACCCGTCCCCTAATCCTAACCCGTACGCTAACACTAACCCGCGCCCTCACACGCACGCTCCCCCTAAAGCGTTGTCGGACCCTCACCTGGACCCTAAACCGTGCCCGTCCCCTAACCCTAACCCTAGCCCGAACCCTAACCCTAACCCTTCCCCGAAGCCTGACCCTCACCCGTCACCTAATCGTAACCCATTGGCTCACACTAACCCGCGCCCTCACACGCACGCTCCCCCTAAAGCGTTGTCGGACCCTTACCTGGACCCTAAACCGTCCCCGTACCCTAAACCTAACCCTAGCCCGAACCCTAACCCTAACACTTCCGCGAAACCTTACCCTCACCCGTCCCCTAATCCTAACCCGTACGCTCACACTAACCCGCGCCCTCACATGTATCCTCCCCCTAAACCGTTGTCGTACCCTCACCTTGACCCTAAACCGTTCCCGTCCCCTAACCCTAACCCTAACCCAAACGCTAACCCTAACCCTTCCCCGAAGCCTTACCCTCACCCGTCCCCTAATCCTAACCCGTACGCTCATACTAACCCGTGCCCTCAAACGTATCCTCCCCCTAAAACGTTGTCGTACCCTCACCTTGACCCTAAACCGTCACCGTCCCCTAACCCTAACCCTAGCCCTAACCCTAACCCTAACCCTTCCCCGAAGCCTTACCCTCACCCGTCCCCTAATCCTAAACCGTACGCTCATACTAACCCACGCCCTCACACGTACGCTCCCCCTAAACCTTTGTCGTACCCTCACCTGGACCCTAAACCGTCCCCGTCCCCTAAACCTAACCCTAGCCCGAACACCAACCCTAACCCTAACCCTTCCCCGAAGCCTTACCCTCACCCGTCCACTAATCCTAACCCGTACACTCACTCTAACCCATGCCCTCACATGGACCCTCCCCCTAAAATTTGTCGTACCCTCACCTGGACCATAAACCGTCCCCATCCCCTAACCCTAACCCTAGCCCGAACCCTAACCCTAACCCTTCCCCGAAGCCTTACCCTCACCTGTCCCCTAATTCTAACCTGTACTCTCACGCTAACCCACGCCCTCACATGTACGCTCCCCATAAACCGTTGTCGTACCCTCATCTGGACCCTAAACCGTCCCTTCCCCTAACCCTAACCCTAGCCCTAACCCTAACCCTTCCCTGAAGACTTACCCTCACCCGTCCCCTAATCCTAACCCGTACGGTCACACTATTCCGCGCCCTCACACGTACACTCCCCCTAAACCGTTGTCATACACTCACCTGGACCCTAAACCGTCCCCGTCCCCTAACCCTAACCCTAACCCGAACTCTAACCCTAACCGTTCGCCGAAGCCTTACCCTCACCCGTCCCCTACTCCTAAACCGTACGCTCACACTAACCCGCGCCCTCACACGTACGCTCCCCCTAAACCATTGTCGTACCCTCACCAGGACCCTAAACCGTCCCTGTCCCCTAACCCTAACCCTAGCCCGAACCCTAACCCTAACCCTTCCCCGAAGCCTGACCCTCACCCGTCCCCTAATCCTAACCCGTACGCTAACACTAACCCGCGCCCTCACACGCACGCTCCCCCTAAAGCGTTGTCGGACCCTCACCTGGACCCTAAACCGTGCCCGTCCCCTAACCCTAACCCTAGCCCGAACCCTAACCCTAACCCTTCCCCGAAGCCTGACCCTCACCCGTCACCTAATCGTAACCCATAGGCTCACACTAACCCGCGCCCTCACACGCACGCTCCCCCTAAAGAGTTGTCGGACCCTCACCTGGACCCTAAACCGTCCCCGTACCCTAAACCTAACCCTAGCCCGAACCCTAACCCTAACACTTCCGCGAAACCTTACCCTCACCCGTCCCCTAATCCTAACCCGTACGCTCACACTAACTCGCGCCCTCACATGTATCCTCCCCCTAAACCGTTGTCGTACCCTCACCTTGACCCTAAACCGTTCCCGTCCCCTAACCCTAACCCTAACCCAAACGCTAATCCTAACCCTTCCCCGAAGCCTTACCCTCACCCGTCCCCTAATCCTAACCCGTACGCTCATACTAACCCGTGCCCTCAAACGTATCCTCCCCCTAAACCGTTGTCGTACCCTCACCTTGACCCTAAACCGTCACCGTCCCCTAACCCTAACCCTAGCCCGAACCCTAACCCTAACCCTTCCCCGAAGCCTTACTCTCACCCGTCCCCTAATCCTAACCCGTACGGTCACACTATTCCGCGCCCTCACACGTACACTCCCCCTAAACCGTTGTCATACACTCACCTGGACCCTAAACCGTCCCCGTCCCCTAACCCTAACCCTAACCCGAACTCTAACCCTAACCGTTCGCCGAAGCCTTACCCTCACCCGTCCCCTACTCCTAAACCGTACGCTCACACTAACCCGCGCCCTCACACGTACGCTCCCCCTAAACCATTGTCGTACCCTCACCAGGACCCTAAACCGTCCCCGTCCCCTAACCCTAACCCTAGCCCGAACCCTAACCTAACCCTTCCCCGAAGCCTTACTCTCACCCGTCCCCTAATCCTAACCCGTACGCTCACATTAACCCACGCCCTCACATGAACGCCCCCCTAAACCATTGTCGTACCTTCACCTGGACCCTAAACCGTCCCCGTACACTAAACCTAACCCTAGCCCGAACCCTAACCCTAACACTTCAACGAAGCCTTACCCTCACCCGTCCCCTAATCCTAAACCGTACGCTCATACTAACCCACGCCCTCACACGTATCGTCGCCCTAAACCGTTGTGGTTCCCTCACCTGGACCCTAAACCGTCCCCGTCCCCTAAACTTAACCCTAGCCTGAACCCTAACCTAACCCTTCGCCGAAGCCTTACCCTCACCCGTCCACTAATCCTAAACCGAACGCTCACACTAACCCGCGCCCTCACACGTACGCTCCCCTTAAACCGTTGTCGTACACTCACCTGGACCGTAAACCGTCCCTGTCCCCTAACCCTAACCCTAGCCCAAACCCTAACCCTAACCCTTCCCCGAAGCCTTACCCTCCCCCGTCCCCTAATCCTTACCCGTAGGCTCACACTAACATGCCCCCTCACACGTAGGCTTCCCCTAAACCGTTGTCGTACCCTCACCTGGACTCTAAACCTTCCCCGTCCCCTAACCCTAACCCTAGCCCGAACCCTAAACCTAACCCTTCCCCGAAGCCTTACCCTCACCCATCCCCTAATCCTAAACCGTACGCTCATAGTAACCCGCGCCCTCACACGTATCCTCCCCCTGAACCGTTGTGGTACCCTCACCTGGACCCTAAACCGTCCCCGTACCCTAACCCTAACCCTAGCCCGAACGCTAACCTAACCCTTCGCCGAAGCCTTACCCTCACCCGTCCCCTACTCCTAAACCGTACGCTCACACTATCCCACGCCCTCACACGTACGCTCCCCCTAAACCTTTGTCATACCCTCACCTGGACCCTAAACCGTCCCCGTTCCCTAACCGTAACCCTAGCCCGAACTCTAACCCTAACCCTTCCCCAAAGCCTTACCATCACCTGTCCATATTCCTAACCTGTACTCTCACGCTAACCCGCGTCCTCACACGTACGCTCCCCATAAACCGTTGTCGTACCCTCACCTGGACCCTAAACCGTCCCTTCCCCTAACCCTAACCCTAGCCCTAACCCTAACCCTTCCCTGAAGCCTTACCCTCACACGTCCCGTAATCCTAACACGTACGCTCACACTATCCTGCGCCCTCACACGTACGCTCCCCCTAAACTGTTGTCATACCCTCACAGGGACCCTAAACCATCCCCGTCACCTAACCCTAACCCTAGCCCGAACTCTAAACCTAACACTTCCCCGAAGCCTTACCCTCCCCCGTCCCCTAATCCTAAACCGTACGCTCACACTAACCCGCGCCCTCACACGTACGCTCCCCCTAAACCGTTGTCGTACCCTCACCAGGACCCTAAACCGTCCCCGTGCCCTAACCCTAACCCTAGCCTGAAGCCTAACACTAACCCTTCCCCGAAGCCTTACCCTCACCCGTCCCCTAATCCTAACCCGTACGCTCAAACTAACCCACGCCCTCACATGAACGCTCCCCCTAAACCGTTGTCGTAACTTCACCTGGACCGTAAACCGTCCCCGTGCCCTAACCCTAACCCTAGCCTGAACCCTAACACTAACCCTTCCTAGAAGCCTTACTCTCACCCGTCCCCTAATCCTAAATCGTACGCTCATACTAACCCGCCCCCTCACACGTATCCTCCCCCTAAACCGTTGTCGTACACTCACCTGGACCCTAAACCGTCCCCGTCCCCTAATCCTAACCCTAGCCCAAACCCTAACCCTAACCCTTCCCCGAAGCCTTACCCTCACCCGTCCCCTAATCCTAACCCGTACGGTCACACTATCCCGCGCCCTCACTCGTACGCTCCCCCTAAACCGTTGTCATACCCTCACCTGGACCGTAAACCGTCCCCATCCCCTAACCCTAACCCTAGCCCGAACCCTAACACTAACCCTTCCCCGAAGCCTTAATCTGACCCGTCCCCTAATCCTAAACTGTACCCTCATACTAACCAGCGCCCTCACACGTATCCTCCCCCTAAACCGTTGTGGTACCCTCACCTGGACCCTAAACCGTCCCCGTCCCCTAACCCTAACCCTAGCCCGAACCCTAACCCTAACCCTTCCCCGAAGCCTGACCCTCACCCGTCCCCTAATCCTAACCCGTAGGCTCACACTAACCTGCGCCCTCACACGCACGCTCCCCCTAAAGCGCTGTCGGACCGTCACCTGGACCCTAAACCGTCCCCGTCCCCTAACCCTAACCCTAGCCCGAACTCTAACCCTAACCGTTCCCCGAAGCCTTACCCTGCCCCGTCCCCTAATCTTAATCCGTACGCTCACACTAACCCGCGCCCTCACACGTACGCTCCCCCTAAACCGTTGTAATACCCTCACCCGTCCCCTAATCCTAAACCGTACGCTCATACTAACCGGGCCCTCACACGGACGCTCTCCCTAAACCGTTGTGGTACCCTCACCTGGACCCTAAACCGTCCCCGTCCCCTAACCCTAAACCTAGCCCGAACCCTAACCCTCACCCTTCCCCGAAGCCTTACCCTCCCCCGACCCCTAATCCTTACCCGTAAGCTCACACTAACCCGTGCCCTCACACGTACGCTCCCCCAAAACCGTTGTCGTACCCTCACCAGGACCCTCAACCGTCCCTGTGCCCTAACCCTAACCCTAGCCTGAACCCTAACACTAACCCTTCCCCGAAGCCTTACTCTCACCCATCCCGTAATCCTAAACCGAACGCTCATACTAACCCGCGCCCTCACACGTATCCTCCCCATAAACCGTTGTCGTACCCTCACCTGGACCCTAAACCGTCCCTTCCCCTAAACCTAACCCTAGCCCTAACCCTAACCCTTCCCCTAAGCCTTATCCTCACCCGTCCATTAATCCTAACACGTACGCTCACACTATCCCGCGCCCTCACACCTACGCTCCCCCTAAACCGTTGTCATACCCTCAACTGGACCCTAAACCATCCCCGTCCCCTAACCCTAACCCTAGCCCGAACTCTAAACCTAACCCTTCCCCGAAGCCTTACCCTCCCCCGTCCCCTAATCCTAAACGGTACGCTCATACTAACCCGCGCCCTCACACGTACGCTCCTCCTAAACCGTTGTCGTACCCTCACCAGGACCCTAAACCGTCCCCGTGACCTAACCCTAACCCTAGCCTGAACCCTAACACTAACCCTTCCCAGAAGCCTTACTCTCACCCGTCCCGTAATCCTAAACCGAACGCTCATACTACCCCGCGCCCTCACATGTATCCTCCCCCTAAACCGTTGTCGTACCCTCACCTGGACCCTAAACCATCCCCGTCCCCTAATCCTAACCCTAGCCCGAACCCTAACCCTAACCCTTCCCCGAAGCCTTACCCTCACCTGTCCCCTAATCCTAACCTGTACTCTCACGCTAACCCGCGCCCTCACACGTACGCTCCCCATAAACCGTTGTCGTACCCTCACCTGGACCCTAAACCGTCCCTTCCACTAAGCCTAACCCTAGACCTAACCCTAACCCTTCCCCGAAGCCTTACCATCACCCGTCCCCTAATCCTAACCCGTACGCTCACACTATCCCGCGCCCTCACACGTACGCTCCCCCTAAATCGTTGTCATACCCTCACCTGGACCCTAAACCGTCCCCATCCCCTAACCCTAACCCTAGCCCGACCCCTAACCCTAACCCTTCCCCGAAGCCTTACTCTCACCCGTCCCGTAATCTAAACTGAACGCTCACACTAACCCGCGCCCTCACACGTATCCTCCCCCTAAACCGTTGTCGTACCCTCACCTGGACCCTAAACCGTCCCCGTCCCCTAATCCTAACCCTAGCCCGAACCCTAACCCTAACCCTTTCCCGAAGCCTTACCCTCACCTGTCCCCTAATCCTAACCTGTACCCTCACGCTAACACGCGCCCTCACACGTACGCTCCCCCTAAAGCGTTGTCGGACCCTCACCTGGACCCTAAACCGTCCCCGTCCCCTAACCCTAACCCTAGCCCGAACCCTAACCCTAACCCTTCCCCGAAGCCTGACCCTCACCCGTCCCCTAATCCTAACCTGTACACTAACACTAACCCGCGCCCTCACACGCACGCTCCCCCTAAAGCGTTGTCGGACCCTCACCTGGACCCTAAACCGTCCCCGTCCCCTAACCCTAACCCTAGCCCGAACCCTAACCCTAACCCTTCCCCGAAACCTGACCCTCACCCGTCCCCTAATCCTAACCCGTACGCTAACACTAACCCGCGCCCTCACACGCACGCTCCCCCTAAAG
This sequence comes from Lagenorhynchus albirostris, assembly GCF_949774975.1. Lineage (NCBI taxonomy): Eukaryota > Metazoa > Chordata > Mammalia > Artiodactyla > Delphinidae > Lagenorhynchus > Lagenorhynchus albirostris. The sequence goes on along the minus strand of NC_083107.1, from coordinate 44,749,680 downwards.
CGTTGTCGGACCCTCACCTGGACCCTAAACCGTCCCCGTCCCCTAACACTAACCCTAAGCCGAACCCTAACCCTAACCCTTCCCCGAAGCCTTAACCTCACTGGTCCCCTAATCCTAAATCGTACGCTCATACTAACCCGCGCCCTCACACGTATGCTCCCCCTAAACCGTTGTGGTACCCTCACCTTAACCCTAAACCGTCCCCATCCCCTAACCCTAACCCTAGCCCGAACCCTAACCCTAAAACTTCCCCGAAGCCTTACCCTCACCCGTTCCCTAATCCTAAACCGTACGCTCACGCTAACCCGTGCCCTCACATGGACGCTACCCCTAAACCGTTGTGGTACCCTCACCTGGACACTAAACCATCCCCGTCCCCTAACCCTAACCCTAGCCGGAACCCTAACCCTAACCCTTCCCCGAAGCCTTACCCTCCCCCGACCCCTAATCCTTACCCGTAAGCTCACACTAACGCGCGCCCTCACACGCACGCTCCCCCTAAAGCGTTGTCGGACCCTCACCTGGAGCCTAAACCGTCCCCGTCCCCTAATCCTAAACCTAGCCCGAACCCTAACCCTAACCCTTCCCCGAAGCCTTACCCTCACCCGTCCCCTAATCCTAACCCGTACGCTCATACTAACCCGTGCTCTCAAACGTAACCTCCCCCTAAACCGTTGTCGTACCCACACCTGGACCCTAAACCGTCACCGTCCCCTAATCCTAAACCTAGCCCGAACCCTAACCCTAACCCTTCTCCGAAGCCTTACCCTTCCCCGTCCCCTAATCCTAAACCGTACGATCACACTAACCCGTGTCCTCACACGTACGCTCCCCCTAAACCGTTGTCGTACCCTCACCAGGACCCTCTACCGTCCCTGTGCCCTAACGCTAATCCTAGCCTGAACCCTAACACTAACCCTTCCCCGAAGCCTTACTCTCACCCGTCCCGTAATCCTAAACCGAACGCTCATACTAACCCGCGCCCTCACACGTACCCTCCCCATAAACCGTTGTCGTACCCTCACCTGGACCCTAAACCGTCCCTTCCCCTAACCCTAACCCTAGCCCTAACCCTAACCCTTCCCCGAAGCCTTACACTCACCCGTCCCCTAATCCTAACACGTACGCTCACACTATCCCGCGCCCTCACACCTACGCTCCCCCTAAACCGTTGTCATACCCTCACATGGACCCTAAACCATCCCCGTCCCCTAACCCTAACCCTAGCCCGAACTCTAAACCTAACACTTTCCCGAAGCCTTACCCTCCCCCGTCCCCTAATCCTAAACGGTACGCTCACACTATCCCGCGCCCTCACACATACGCTCCCCCTAAACCGTTGTCGTACCCTCACCAGGACCCTAAACCGTCCCCGTGACCTAACCCTACCCCTAGCCTGAACCCTAACACTAACCCTTTCCAGAAGCCTTACTCTCACCTGTCCCGTAATCCTAAACCGAACGCTCATACTAGCCCGCGCCCTCACACGTATCCTCCCCCTAAACCGTTGTCGTACCCTCACCTGGACCCTAAACCGTCCCCGTCCCCTAATCCTAACCCTAACCCGAACCCTAACCCTAACACTTTCCCGAAGCCTTAACCTCACCTGTCCCCTAATCCTAACCTGTACTCTCACGCTAACCCGCGCCCTCACACGTACGCTCCCCATAAACCGTTGTCGTACCCTCACCTGGACCCTAAACCGTCCCTTCCCCTAAGCCTAACCCTAGCCCTAACCCTAACCCTTCCCCGAAGCCTTACCCTCACCCGTCCCCTAATCCTAACCCGTACACTCACACTATCCCGCTCCCTCACACGTACGCTCCCCGTAAACCGTTGTCATACCCTCACTTGAACCCTAAACCGTCCCCATCCCCTAACCCTAACCCTAGCCAGAACTCTAACCCTAACCGTTCCCCGAAGCCTTACCCTCCCCCGTCCCCTAATCTTAAACCGTACGCTCACACTAACCCGTGCCCTCACACGTACGCTCCCCCTAAAGCGTTGTCATACCCTCACCAGGACCCTAAACCGTCCCCGTGCCCTAACCCTAACCCTAGCCTGAACCCTAACACTAACCCTTCCCCGAAGCCTTACTCTCACTCGTCCCGTAATCCTAAACCGAACGCTAACACTAACCCGCGCCCTCACACGTACGCTCCCCCTAAACCGTTTTCGTACCCTCACCTGGACCCTTAACCGTCCACGTCCCCTAACCCTAACCCTAGCCCGAACCCTAACCCTAACCCTTCCCCGAAGCCTTACCCTCCCCCGACCCCTAAACCTTACCCGTAAGCTCACACTAACCCGTGCCCTCACACGTACGCTCCCCCAAAACCGTTGTCGTAGCCTCAACAGGACCCTCAACCGTCCCTGTGCCCTAACCCTAACCCTAGCCTGAACCCTAACACTAATCCTTCCCCGAAGCCTTACTCTCACCCGTCCCGTAATCCTAAACCGAACGCTCATACTAACCAGCGCCCTCACACGTATCCTCCCCATAAACCGTTGTCGTACCCTCACCTGGACCCTAAACCGTCCCTTCCCCTAAACCTAACCCTAGCCCTAACCCTAACCCTTCCCCGAAGCCTTACCCTCACCCGTCCCCTAATCCTAACACGTACGCTCACACTATCCCGCGCCCTAACACCTACGCTCCCCCGAAACCGTTGTCATACCCTCAACTGGACCCTAAACCATCCCCGTCCCCTAACCCTAACCCTAGCCCGAACTCTAAACCTAACCCTTCCCCGAAGCCTTACCCTCCCCCGTCCCCTAATCCTAAACGGTACGCTCACACTAACCCGCGCCCTCACACGTACGCTCCCCCTAAACCGTTGTCGTACCCTCACCAGGACCCTAAACCGTCCCCGTGACCTAACCCTAACCCTAGCCTGAACCCTAACACTAACCCTTCCCAGAAGCCTTACTCTCACCCGTCCCGTAATCCTAAACCGAACGGTCATACTAGCCCACGCCCTCACACGTATCCTCCCCCTAAACCGTTGTCGTACCCTCACCTGGACCCTAAACCGTCCCCGTCCCCTAATCCTAACCCTAGCCCGAACCCTAACCCTAACCCTTCCCCGAAGCCTTACCCTCACCTGTCCCCTAATCCTAACCTGTACTCTCACGCTAACCCGCGCCCTCACACGTACGCTCCCCATAAACCGTTGTCGTACCCTCACCTTGACCCTAAACCGTCCCTTCCACTAAGCCTAACCCTAGCCCTAACCCTAACACTTCCCCGAAGCCTTACCCTCACCCGTCCCCTAATCCTAACCCGTACGCTCACACTATCCCGCGCCCTCACACGTACGCTCCCCCTAAACCGTTGTCATACCCTCACCTGGACCCTAAACCGTCCCCATCCCCTAACCCTAACCCTAGCCCGAACCCTAACACTAACACTTCCCCGAAGCCTTACTCTCATCCGTCCCCTAATCCTAAACCGTACGCTCATACTAACCAGCGCCCTCACACGTATCCTCCCCCTGAACCGTTGTGGTACCCTTACCTGGACCCTAAACCGTCCCCGTCCCCTAACCCTAACCCTAGCCCGAACCCTAACCTAACCCTTCGCCGAAGCCTTACCCTCCCCCGTCCCCTAATCCTAAACCGTACGCTCACACTAACCCGCGCCCTCACACGTACGCTCCCCCTAAACCGTTTTCGTACCCTCACCTGGACCCTCAACAGTCCCTGTATCCTAACCCTAACCCTAGCCCGACCCCTAACCCTAACCCTTCCTCGAAGCTTTACTCTGACCCGTCCCGTAATCTAAACTGAACGCTCACACTAACCCGCGCCCTCACACGTATCCTCCCCCTAAACCGTTGTCGTACACTCACCTGGACCCTAAACCATCCCCGTCCCCTAATCCTAACCCTAACCCTAGCCCTAACCCTAACACTTCCCCGAAGCCTTACCCTCACCCGTCCCCTAATCCTAACCCATACACTCACACTATCCCGCGCCCTCACACGTACGCTCCCCGTAAACCGTTGTCATACCCTCACTTGGACCCTAAACCGTCCCCGTCCCCTAACCCTAACCGTTCCCCGAAGCCTTACCCTCCCCCGTCCCCTAATCTTAAACCGTACGCTCACACTAACCCGCGCCCTCACACGTACGCTCCTCCTAAACCGTTGTCATACCCTCACCAGGACCCTAAACCGTCCCCGTGCCCTAACCCTAACCCTAGCCTGAACCCTAACACTAACCCTTCCCCGAAGCCTTACTCTCACCCGTCCCGTATCCTAAACCGAACGCTAACACTAACCCGCGCCCTCACATGTACGCTCCCCCTAAACCGTTTTCGTACCCTCACCTGGACCCTCAACCGACCCCGTATCCTAACCCTAACCCTAGCCCGAATCCTCACCCTAACACTTCCCCGAAGCCTTACCCTCACCCGTCCCATAATCCTAACCCGTACGCTAACACTAACCCACGCCCTCACACGCACGCTCCCCCTAAAGCGTTGTCGGACCCTCACCTGGACCTTAAACCGTCCCCGTCCCCTAACCCTAACCCTAGCCCGAACCCTAACCCTAACCCTTCCCCGAAGCCTGACCCTCACCCGTCCCCTAATCCTAACGCGTAGGCTCACACTAACGCGCGCCCTCACACGCACGCTCCCCCTAAAGCGTTGTCGTACCCTCACCTGGACCCTAAACCTTCCCCGTCCCCTAACCCTAACCCTAGCCCGAAACCTAAACCTAACCCTTTCCCGAAGCCTTACCCTCACCCGTCCCCTAATCCTAAACCGTACGCTCATACTAACCCGCGCCCTCACACGTATCCTCCCCATAAACCGTTGTGGTACGCTCACCTGGACCCTAAACCGTCCCCGTCCCCTAACCCTAACCCTAGCCCGAACCCTAACCCTAACCCTTCACTGAAGCCTTACCCTCACCTGTCCCCTAATCCTAAACCATACGCTCACGCTAACCCGCGCCCTCACACGTACGCTCCCCCTAAACCTTTGTCATACCCTCACCTGGACCCTAAACCGTCCCCGTCCCCTAACCCTAACCCTAGCCCGAACTCTAACCCTAACCCTTCCCCGAAGCCTTACCCTCCCCCGTCCCCTAATCCTAAACCGTACGCTCACACTAACCCGTGCCCTCACACGTACGCTCCCCATAAACCTTTTTCGTACCTTCACCTGGACCCTCAACCGTCCCCGTATCCTAACCCTAACCCTAGCCCGAACCCTAACCCTAACCCTTCCCCGAAGCCTTACTCTCACCCGTCCCGTAATCCTAAACCTAACGCTCATACTAACCTGTGACCTCACATGTATCCTCCCCCTAAACCGTTGTCGTACCCTCACCTGGGCCGTAAACCATCCCCGTCCCCTAATGCTAACCCTAGCCCGAACCCTAACCCTAACCCTTCCCCGAAGCCTTACCCTCACTTGTCCATATTCCTAACCTGTACTCTCACGCTAACCCGCGTCCTCACACGTACCCTCCCCATAAACCGTTGTCGTACACTCACCAGGACCCTAAACCGTCCCCGTGCCCTAACCCTAACCCTAGCCTGAAGCCTAACACTAACTCTTCCCCGAAGCCTTACCCTCACCCGTCCCCTAATCCTAACTCGTACGCTCACACTAACCCACGCCCTCACATGAACGCTCCCCCGAAACCGTTATCGTACCTTCACCTGGACCCTAAACCGTCCCCGTGCCCTAACCCTAACCCTAGCCTGAACCCTAACACTAACCCTTCCCAGAAGCCTTACTCTCACCCGTCCTGTAATCCTAAACCGAACGCTCATACTAACCCGCGCCCTCACACGTATCCTCCCCTTAAACCTTTGTCGTACCCTCACCTGGACCCTAAACCGTCCCCGTCCCCTAATCCTAACCGTAGCCCGAACACTAACCCTAACCCTTCCCCGAAGCCTTACCTCACCTGTCCCCTAATCCTAACCTGTACACTCACGCTAACCCGCGCCCTCACACGTACGCTCCCCATAAACCGTTGTCGTACCCTCACCTGGACCCTAAACCTTCCCTTCCCCTAACCCTAACCCTAGCCCTAACCCTAACACTTCCCCGAAGCCTTACCCTCACCCGTCCCCTAATCCTAACCCGTACGCTCACGCTAACCCGTGCCCTCACACGGACGCTCCCCCTAAACCGTTGTGGTACCCTCACCTGGACCCTAAACCATCCCCGTCCCCTAACCCTAACCCTAGCCCGAACCCTAACCCTAACCCTTCCCCGAAGCCTTACCCTCCCCCGACCCCTAATCCTTACCCGTAAGCTCACACTAACCCACGCCCTCACACGTATGCTCCCCCTAAACCATTGTCATACCCTCACCTGGACCCTAAACCGTCCCCGTACCCTAACCCTAACCCTAGCCCGAACTCTAACCCTAACCCTTCCCCGAAGCCTTACCCTCACCTGTCCATATTCCTAACCTGTACTCTCACGCTAACCCGCGTCCTCACACGTACGCTCCTCATAAACCGTTGTCGTACCCTCACCTGGACCCTAAACCGTCCCTTCCCCTAACCCTAACCCTAGCCCTAACCCTAACCCTTCCCCGAAGCCTTACCCTCACCCGTCCCCTAATCCTAACACGTACGCTCACACTATCCCGCGCCCTCACACGTACGCTCCCCCTAAACCGTTGTCTTACCCTCACCTGGACCATAAAA